>NC_134356.1:32533145-32900645 GCF_048569485.1 Anomaloglossus baeobatrachus
AGGTCACAGTGTTGGCACAGTCTGTCCTCCCTGGGCTTGTAGCTCTGCTTGTGTCGGCCGGATTCGATGGCTAGACTGTGGGCACTGAGTCTATATCGGCTCAGGTTCCTGCGGTCTCTGGGATCCGAGAGTTTCTCCAGATATGGGGCCAGTCTGTAGTCTCTCTGTAGTCTCTGGTACGTGGTCAGTTTCTGTGAGGTGTTGATGTCGGTCCTCCAGTCACTGATGTACCTCTCCTGGCCCTCGTCTACCATCTTCCTGATTCTGGTTCTTGTCAGGCTGCTGGGATTGGTTATTTTGTCCAGTTGGGTTTGGGAGAGCTGTGCCCGGGGTCCTGGTTCATCTGGCCCACGTATATGTATCAGAGCTTTGTGGTGATGGGAGCTTGGATTGCTGCTCTGTAGGTGAGCCTGAAATGATAGTGACCTCTTCAGAGCTGCTAGGTGTAGAGGGAATCTGCCCAGCTCAGCTCGACAGGCGCTGTTGGAGGTGCTTCGATGGACCTGGAGAAGGTGCTTACAGATTTCCAGGTGGAATATTTCTGTTGGGCTGGAATCCCACCTTGACCAATCTGGGTAAGTGTGAGGGCCCCAGACTTCGCTGCCGTACAGGAGGATTGGAGCAATGATGGAATCGAAGATTTTTAGCCAGACCCTCACTGGTGGCTTCAGATGATACAATTTCCTTCGGATGGCATAAAAGGTTTTGCAGGCCTTGTTTTTCTATCTATCTATCCCTCTATCTATCTATCTATCTATCTATCTATCTATCTATCTATCTATCTATCTATCTATCTATCCCTCTATCTATCTATCTATCTATCTATCTCTCTATCTATCTATCTATCTATCTATCTATCTATCTATCTATCTATCTATCCCTCTATCTATCTATCTATCCCTCTATCTATCTATCTATCTATCTATCTATCCCTCTATCTATCTATCTATCTATCTATCCCTCTATCTATCTATCTATCTATCTATCTATCTATCTATCTATCTATCTATCTATCTATCTATCTATCCCTCTATCTATCCCTCTATCTATCTATCTATCTATCTATCTATCTATCTATCTATCTATCTATCTATCTATCTATCCCTCTATCTATCTATCTATCTATCTATCTATCTATCTATCCCTCTATCTATCTATCCCTCTAGCTATCTATCTATCCCTCTATCTATCTATCTATCTATCTATCTATCTATCTATCTATCTATCTATCCCTCTATCTATCTATCTATCTATCCCTCTATCTATCTATCTATCTATCTATCTATCTATCTATCTATCCCTCTATCTATCTATCCCTCTATCTATCTATCTATCTATCCCTCTATCTATCTATCTATCTATCTATCTATCTATCTATCTATCTATCTATCCCTCTATCTATCTATCTATCTATCCCTCTATCTATCTATCTATCTATCTATCTATCTATCTATCTATCTATCTATCTATCTATCTATCTATCTATCTATCTATCTATCTATCCCTCTATCTATCTATCTATCTATCTATCTATCTATCTATCTATCCCTCTATCTATCTATCTATCTATCTATCTATCTATCTATCTATCTATCTATCCCTCTATCTATCCCTCTATCTATCTATCTATCTATCTATCTATCTATCTATCTATCTATCTATCTATCCCTCTATCTATCTATCCCTCTATCTATCTATCCCTCTATCCCTCTATCTATCTATCTATCTATCTATCTATCTATCTATCTATCTATCTATCTATCTATCTATCTATCTATCTATCCCTCTATCTATCTATCCCTCTATCTATCTATCCCTCTATCTATCTATCTATCTATGTACAGTATCTATGTAAATGTTGGACCCGGGCCCCCACCTGTATGTTGGTCAGATGTATGGGCCCTTGTAGCATTCTAGAACCTATACATTTATGACTATAGGCCCCCCATGTAATAATGTTCCTCATCCTGTCCCCTTCCTGAATTAATTTCCTCCATCCTGGGAAACTTTCTGTAATAATGCCCCCATCCTATAACAATGTCCCCCATCCGGAGCCCCTTCCAGTAATAATGCCCATCTCCTGGCATCTTACTGTAATAATACCCCTCTCTATCATCGGCCCCATCCTATGTCCTAATGTCCACCATCTGTGGCCCCTTCCAGTAATAATGTCCATCTTCTAGTTCCTTACTGTAATAATACCACCCTCCATCCTGGCCCCTTCCTGAATTAATTTCCTCCATCCTGGGAAACTTCCTGTAATAATGCCCCCATCCTATAACAATGTCCCCCATCCATAGCCCCTTCCAGTAATAATGTCCATCTTCTAACCCCTTACTGTAATAATACCCCCCGTCCATACTGGCCCCTTCCTGAATTAATTTTGTCCATCCTAGACTCCTTTCTGTAATAATACAACCCTCCATCCTAGCCCCTTACTGCAATAATAACCCCCCCCCCCCATCATGGCCCTTTCCTGAATTAATTTCCTCCGTCATGGGTCCCTTTCTGTAATAATGCCCCCATCCTTTAACAATGTTCCCCATCTGGGTCCCTTTCCAGTAATAATGTCCATCTCCTGGAATCTTACTGTAATAATACCCCTCTCTATCATGGACCCCATCCTATGTCCTAATGTCCACCATCTGTGGCCCCTTTCAGTAATAATGTCCATCTAATAGCTCCTTACTGTAATAATACCCCCCTCCATCCTAGCCCTTTCCTGAAGTAATTTCCTCTGTCTTGGGCTCCTTTTTGTAATAATACCCCCTCCATCCTAGCCCCTTACTGTAATAATACCCCCGTCATCCTGGCCCTTTCCTGAAGTAATTTTCTCTGTCCTGGGCTCCTTTCTATAATAATACCCATCTCCATCCTAGCCCCTTACTGTAATATCTCCCCCCATCCTGGCCTTTTCCTAAATTAATTTCCTCTGTCCTGGGTTCCTTTCTGTAATAATGCCCCCATCTTATAACAATGTCCCCCATCTTGGTCCCCTTCCCGTAATAATCTCTATCTCCTGGCATCTTACTGTAATAATACCCCTCTCTATCATGGACCCCATCCTATGTCCTAATGTCTGCCATCTGTGGCCCCTACCAGTAATAATGTCCATCTACTAGCTCCTTACTGTAATAATACCACCCTCCAACCCGGCCCTTTCCTGAAGTACTTTCCTTCGTCCTGAGCTCCTTTCTGTAATAATACCCACCTCCATCCTAGCTCGTTACTGTAATATCTCCCCCCATGCTGGCCTTTTCCTGAATTAATTTCCTCTGTTCTGGGTTTCTTTCTGTTATAATGCCCCCATCCTATAACTATGTCCCTCATCTGGGTCCCCTTCCAGTAATAATGTCAATGTCCTGGCATCTTACTGTAATAATTCCCCTCTCTATCATGGACCCCATTGTATGTCCTACCCCTTACAGCAATAATGTCCATCTACTAGCTCCTTACTGTAATAATACCACCCTCCATCCTGGCCCTTTCCTGAAGTAATTTCCTTTATCCTGGGCTCCTTTCTGTAATAATATCCACCTCCATCCTAGCCCCTTACTGTAATAATACTACCCTCCATCCTGGCCCTTTCCTGAAGTAATTTCCTCTGTCCTAGGCTCCTTTCTGTAATAATATCCACCTCCATCCTAGCCCCTTACTGTAATAATACCTTCCACATCCTGGCCCTTTCATGAAGTAATTTCCTCTGTCCTGGACTTCTTTCTGTAATAATACCCCCCCCCCCCCCATCGTGGCCCTTTCCTGAATTAATTTCCTCTGTCCTGGGCTCCTTTCTGTAATAATGCCCCATTCTATAATAATGTCCCCCATCCTGTGCTGCTTCCAGTAATAGTGTCAGTCTTTTGGCCCCTTACTGCAATAATACCCTTCTCTATCCTGGGCCCCATCCTATTGTCCCCCATCCTATGCCACTTCCAGAATTAATGTCCATCTCCTTGCCCCTTACTGTAATATAGCCCCTCCGTCCTGGCCTCTTCCTGAATTAATTTCCTCCGTCCTAAGCTTCTTTCTGTAATAATGCCCCCATCCTATAACAATGAACCCCATCCTGTTCCCCTTCTAGTAAAAATGTCAATCTATTGGCCCCTTACCGTAATAATACCCCCTCCATCCTGGGCTCCATCCTATGTTCTAATGTTCCCCAACTGGGGCCCCTTCCTGGTAGAAAGTCCTCCATACTGAGGTTCTTCCTAGTATAATGTCTAAAATGTTCCCCATCCTGGTCCCTTTCCAGTAATAATGGCCATCTCTTGGCCCTTTACTATAATAATGTGACGCCCTGGACTAGCCAGGTAGTCACAGACACAACATCACACACACCCCCTCCCCTGGATAGTCTACATCAGTCAAACAAAATCCTTGTTGCCTCCTCCAGGGTCTGATGTCCACACCAGGTGGGCCGGAGCCAGGCAGTTGGCCCCACCCACCGAGGAGTTCACAGTCCTGGATGCGGGACCAAGTAGTTAGTTCACTTTGGAGTTCAGTGGAAGTGGAGTGAGGAGTTGAGTTTGGAGTGGAGAAACTGCTAGTGTCTGGGTCGGAGCCCAGGCACTGTCAGCAAGGTTGGCAGACGGTGGTGGCCGTCTGCAGGAGGTGGTGCAAGTCAGTGGAACCGTAGGACCGGGGACGGGCGGTGGCCCGCCGGTACCGAACCGGGGAGCAGAGTTGTACCAAGCACAAAGGCAGGGCCATCGGACCCCGACCAGGCTAGGAGTTGCCAACAACGGTCAAATCCGAGAATGACCGGAACCCCAGGGGTTCCCTAACACCCAAGACCCGACAGAAGGCAACCGTCCACACAGTGAGGATAAAAAGCCACCGCCGTAGGCTAGAGATCCAAGGGCCAGCGCCTGCGGGCAAAACGGGCTCGTTCGGTACATACACGCCGGGGAGCGGACTACCGTTGGGAAACCATCGGGGTCAACACATTCTACAAAGATGCAGGGAAAGACAGCCACCATCAACCTGTCCGGGGAGAGCAAAGACACTGCAGCAGGCTGCGGGACCCGTCCATCCAGCCGTTTGGTTTACCAGAGACTCTGTGAATCTGTACCTGAGTGAGTACAACAGTGCCATCCGGCACCGCGCCACGCTGCCTCCGCAACCCTGCACCCCAGCTATCCTGCCTCCCCGTACCGCAACCGGGCCCCGGGATCACCAACCCCTACCCACGGAGGGGGAACCAACATCCTAGCTGCTCCCTGTCATCGCTCCCGGGATCCCCGTCACCAGCAGCCCATTATCACCACGACCCGTGGGTGGCGTCACGGACTATCTCCCCAAACAAACCACCCCTTTTCACTGGTGGGCGAGGAGCGCTGCTCGAGTCACTGAGCAGCAGCCGCGGACCCGAGCGTAGCGAGCGCAGCCCCTCCGCCCGCGACAATAATATCCCCCTCTATCCTGGGCCCCATACTATGTTGTAATGTCCCCCATCCTGAACCCCTTCCTGATATAATGTCCCCCATCTGGGCCACTTCTTCCTCCTTTGTGATGCTTTGCAGCCTTTTACTCTAGCTGACTTCAGTTGTTGTTTGTTTAAGGGTCTTTCTGCCTTCAGTTTTGTCTTACGACTGTGAAATAAAACTCAATGGGGCTGAAATCTGGTGATGATTCGGCCATTGCAGTATATTCCACTTCTCTGCTTCTTCAGTACCTTTTGGGTCATTGTCCATCTGTATGGTGAAGTGTCATCCATCAACCTTTCTCCTATGGTTCAATCTGAGCAGAAATTCTCGGCCTGTACACTTCACAATTCATCCGGCTGCTTCTGTCTTCAGTCACATCTTCAATAACCACTTGGGTGGATGTTGTGAAGGGGTTTTCTTCACCATGGAAAAGATTCTGTGATAATCCACCACTGTTCGGCCCCATTGACCCCAGTGTATAACATCCAGCCCCCTTACCCCCAATATATAACATCCCGGCCCATTACCCCCAGTGTATAACATCCTGCCCCATTACCCCCAATATATAACATCCAGCCCCATTACCCCAGCGTATAACATCCGGCCCCATTACCCCCAGTGTATAACATCCGGCCCCATTACCCCCAGTGTATAACATCCGGCCCCATTACCCCCAGTGTATAACATCCGGCCCCATTACCCCCAGTGTATAACATCCGGCCCCATTACCCCCAGTGTATAACATCCAGCCCCATTACCCCCAGTGTGTAACATCCAGCCCCATTACCCCCAGTGTGTAACATCCAGCCCCATTACCCCCAGCGTATAACATCCGGTCCCATTACCGCCAGTGTATAACATCCGGCCCCATTACCCCCAGTGTATAACATCCAGCCCCATTACCCCCAGTGTGTAACATCCAGCCCCATTACCCCCAGTGTATAACATCCGGCCCCATTACCCCCAGTGTATAACATCCGGTCCCATTACCGCCAGTGTATAACATCTGGCCCCATTACCCCCCAGTGTATAACATCCGGCTCCATTACCCCCAGTGTATAACATCCAGCCCCATTACCTCCAGTGTGTAACATCCAGCCCCATTACCCCCAGTGTGTAACCTCCAGCCCCATTACCCCCAGTGTATAACATCCAGCCCCATTACCCCCAGTGTATAACATCTGGCCCCATTACCCCCAGTGTGTAACATCCGGCCCCATTACCCCCAGTGTATAACATCTGGCCCCATTACCCCCAGTGTGTAACATCCGGCCCCATTACCCCCAGTGTATAACATCCGGCCCCATTACCCCCAGTGTATAACATCCGGCCCCATTACCCCCAGTGTATAACATCCAGCCCCATTACCCCCAGTGTATAACATCTGGCCCCATTACCCCCAGTGTGTAACATCCGGCCCCATTACCCCCACTGTATAACATCCGGCCCCATTACCCCAAGTGAATAACATCCGGCCCCATTACCCCCAGTGTATAACATCCAGCCCCATTACCCCCAGTGTATAACATCTGGCCCCATTACCCCCAGTGTATAACATCCGGCCCCATTACCTCCAGTGTATAACATCCGGTCCCATTACCTCCAGTGTATAACATCCGGCCCCATTACCCCCAGTGTATAACATCCGGCCCCATCACCCCCAGTGTATAACATCCAGCCCCATTACCCCCAGTGTATAACATCCGGCCCCATTACCTCCAGTGTATAACATCCAACCCCATTACTCCCAGTGTATAACATCCGGCCCCATTACCCCCAGTGTATAACATGCGGCCCCATCACCCCCAGCGTATAACATCCAGCCCCATTACCCCCAGTGTATAACATCCAGCCCCATTACCCCCAGTGTATAACATCCGGCCCCATTACCCCCAGTGTATAACATCCAGCCCCATTACCCCCAGTGTATAACATCCAGCCCCATTACCCCCAGTGTATAACATCCAGCCCCATTACCTCCAGTGTATAACATCCAACCCCATTACCTCCAGTGTATAACATGCGGCCCCATTACCCCCAGTGTATAACATCCAGCCCCATTACCCCCAGTGTATAACATCCAGCCCCATTACCCCCAGTGTATAACATCCAGCCCCATTACCCCCAGTGTATAACATGCGGCCCCATTACCCCCAGTGTATAACATCCAGCCCCATTACCCCCAGTGTATAATTTCCGGCCCCATTACCCCCAGTGTATAACATCCGGCCCCATTACCCCCAGTGTATAACATCCAGCCCCATTACCCCCAGTGTATAATTTCCGGCCCCATTGCCTCCAGTGTATAACATCCGGCCCCATTACCCCCAGTGTATAATATCCGGCCCCATTACCCCCAGTGTATAACATCCGGCCCCATTACCCCCAGTGTATAACATCCGGCCCCATTACCCCCAGTGTATAACATCCGGCCCCATTACCCCCAGTGTATAACATCCGGCCCCATTACCCCCAGTGTATAACATCCGGCCCCATTACCCCCAGTGTATAACATCCGGCCCCATTACCCCCAGTGTATAACATCCGGCCCCATTACCCCCAGTGTATAACATCCGTCCCCATTACCGTCCAGGTCTTCTTGAGTTCCAAGGTCACCAGAGCAGTCTTTATTTTACTAACTATTAGTTTGGCCACTCCTAACATTTCAGCTTTCTCTCTGATTGATTTCTTCTTTTTTCTAGCCTAATGATGGTCTGTTTCTCTTCTATTGAGAGCTCCTTTGACCACATGTTGCGGGTTCAAAGCAACATTTTTCAAATGCAAATGCCACACCTAGAATCAGCTCCAGACCTGTTACCTACTTAATTGATGATGATTCAAGAGGGAATAGCCCATACATTAAAGAGCATTTGGGACAATTTTCGAATTACTTTTGAACCCTTCCTGCAATTAGGATTTTTAATCTCTTCAAATTAAAGCTGATAGACGGCACTTTAAGACGATATTGATTATATTACTGTATCCTGAATGTTTTACCCCTGTGCACTGTCTTCCTCATTAAAATAAGCTTAGATTTTTATTATAACAGTTTTATCACATATATGTAAAGCGCCATGGAATAAATGGCGCTATAATAGTAATAAATAATAATATGACACATGATGCTAATACTGGTGATACGACCGGAGATGTGCGCGACTTCTGTCCGAAGGAATTGTCCACAATGTCACCGATTATAATGGAGCAGGTGCCTCGTAGGCAATGACTAAACTTCTGTTATATTCAAACATGGCTCCATATTGTCACGGTCGTCTCTTGCAGAGACTTGAGACAGGTTCTGGGCAAGAATTTCTTTGCCTTGAGACTTTGCAGATTAAATGTATTCCCTTTCCTTTGGGGAGGAGAGGGTTAATGTCAGTATTCCTTGCCAGCAAACATTCTCATTTATTTTCCGGGTGTTTCCGTGTTTGAACCACTCCCAGTCTGTATAAATACCCTCTGCTTCCAGTAGAAGGTGCCAGTTAGTCTTACTCATTTAGATGCTTGGCCTGGAGGTGGAAGGAGCTGGTGGAGCCCTCTCTGCAAACTGCTGTGTTGGCTGCAGTGTTATGATCCAGAACCATGGAAGATCACAATAGATCATTGGCAAAAAGGTGACAAGAGCATTGGCAACTAATCTGGCCGCCATCCCCTTACTAACCATCAACACTAGAAGTAGCCGAGGGGTGAACTAACATTCTATGCACCGCGAACCCAGCCGGAGAACTAGCTATCCTAAAGGTAGGAAAGATGAATAACTCTCTGCCTCAGAAATAGACCGCAAAAGGTATGGCAAGCCCCCCACATTCACAGACTACGGTGATATAGGAAAACACAATACACAGATAGATGATGGGATTAGCAAAGGTGAGGCCCCACTGACTAAATAGGAAAGGATAGGAAAGGGGCTGATCGTGGCCAGAGAAAAACCCTACAAAAATCCAAATACCTGATAGTGCAAAATGGTCCTTAGATCGCACGATCTGCACTCCGTCCTATATCAGGCGCTCTTGTCAAACTAATGAACAGAAAACAGGAATAATTACAAATTCAAGAAGCAACAAACACATGGACTAATAGGAGCAAAACTCCAAGCATAGCTGCAGGGAGCTTCCCAGCTAAGCAACTGAGAGGGAAGATTCCTGCATTTAAAAATAAACTAAAAACAACCACAATAATTGACAACCCAGATAAGAACAAAAAAACAAAAACAACATAAGAAAGAACCAAGCACTTATTTGGGGTAGATGTGGTCAGAAGCAAGATGAAAAGGCTGGTGAGCTACAGGACAATGATAACCGGCTCAGCCTGCCAGGAGGCCAAGGTTTAAATAGGCAGAGAGTTAGCAATGGAAACGCCCATTGCTCCAGCACACCTGGTCTCTATCCAAACCATTCCTGGCCACAAGAGGGAGCCTCACAGCAGCAAAAGCATAACTGACATTCACAACACTGCAGTGTTGGTGCTGACTGCAGCAGTCTGATGTGTTTAGCCCTGACTGTCTTTCCTTGATGTGTTATTAGTGCAGCGGTGGGGATAGCATCCCTCACCTGCCAGCTCATTAGCCAGGGCTATTACAGGGTCTGCCAGGGTCTCGCGTATCCTGTTTGGTGACAGGTGCGGAACCTGTATGAGGACTGGCTAGGAGTGTAGGGTAGAGCTGTATGTGAGTGAAGGAAGTGTCCCATCTGCCCTCTCACCAGTGTCCACCGTAGTTAAAGTGTCTATGTGTACCCCTTGTATTGTAGTGTGTTGCGTCATGCACCATACCTCCGATGTCACTTATGTGACATAATAACCGACCCAACTATTTCTGCAGTGCCCATATTGCTCAGGCTGCTGTCAGAGGAGGTGTGGTGATGCGTGCACATGGTGCAGCATCTGCAGCACATGGCGGGTCTGTTGATGGCAACTCAGACACAGTCTGAACCTAAGGTTGCCCTCCCAGAACAGGTTTTCCGGGGGGTGCAACAAGTTAAAAAAATCTTTGTGACCCTGGCCCTGGTCTATGGCGATCCCGACAGTGTCTCCCTTGCGGAATTTCATCTCCGTAGTGTCCAGCAAGGGGCGAGAATGGCTGAGTAGTATTGCTTGGAGTATCGGAGATGGGCCAAAGACACCCTATGGAATGATCCAATTCTTCGGAGTCAGTTCTTACAGGGGGTTGTCTGGTCGGTTGAAGGAATCTCTGGTCTAGTACTCTGCTCCTAAGTTGCTGGAGGCCACCATGTCCCTTGCTTCAAGAGTGGACAGACGGTTTAGGGATGAGGGTGTGCTTTTGTACCCGCGGGGTCATGTCGCTCTGCAAAGGGTTGCTGGCGATCTCGATGGGGGTGGTTAGTTAGGTGTACGGCCGGAGCCGTGTTTGAGTTTGAGGTCATCAATGTTTACGTAGTGGACCCCTTTAAAGGGGTTATTTGGGACTTTTTTTTCTATGGGGGTCAGCACTTATCAGCAGGCAGTTAGAGACGATCTCTCCCAGCTCAGATTCTCCTGCCTCTTATGACACCACATCAAACGCTCAGTTCCTTCTCTTTTGCTCTGCTCTGTCAATGGGCCGTCAACCCCGTCATTGCCGACATAATGTTGATTGACAGCTGTCTCAGCCTAACACAGCGGGAATTCGGCTGTCAATCAACATGTCAGCAGTGACGGGTCGTCAGCCCATGGACAGAGCAGAGCGAAAGAGAAGGAAAGTAACTCCTCCCCAATAAGTGTTTAGAAAAAAATTAAGTCCCAGCTAAACCCTCCCTTTAAGCACTTAAAATTTTCAGATTAAAAATATTAGCTGATAATATAAAAAAATAATCAGTGCAAAGTGCTGCAGAATTCTCCGCACGGCTGGGTCTTATATGAAACGTTTTTTTTTTGTGATATTTGCAGCATTAACAGTTCAGCAACAGGCGAATGCTTCAGTTTGTTCTTTTACCACTAGGTGGTGCTATAGGACTTGATTATAGAATAGACAAAACCCCATGTACTTTCTGCAAGTAATAATGGACATGAGATAATATAATAATAGGTGAATTATACTGGGGGTATCTGGGGTAGACCCATGGGTAGTTTGAGCAATTTTGGGGCAGGGAGAAGCTTCACTCCACTGTGGGCAATATATGACAGCGCAGCTCCACTGTGACATCATCATGATGATCACCAGCATGTAGCACCGGCCCCAAGACGAAGTAGACCCCCCGGGGATGGGAGGAGAGCGAATGTGTTGTGTTTTTTTTAAAACGTGTATGGATTGTGTTCCACTATATAGGGGACTATGTAAGGGCTCAAAATGTAAATAGGGGGATATGTAAGGGTTAATCCCAGAACACTGCCAGTTATAGCATTCTGCTCAGTGGTGCTTGTTGTCCTGTGTTCTGATCCATTGCTCCCAGACCATGAACCTCATCTGACCTTCCATTTGTCTTGTCCATTCGCTTTGATCTGCTATCCTCCAGGTTTTTGAGCGTGTGGACTCTGCAGCAGATGATTACATGCCCAAATAATAGTGGTGTGTCACACAACCTTACCAGGTGAGCACAATCCCTTACCATCTACATATGTTTGGTGGGTAAGACCCTATTGCACTTTCTATCCTCAGCTTTTAATTATTTATTTTGTTTGTTTTTTTTATCCCTGTAGAGACAAAGACCCACCCACACTTCCTATAGAGACAAATTCCATCCCCTATTTCCTGTAGAGACAAAGACCCACCCACACTTCCTATAAAGAGACAAAGTCCGTCCCCTATTTCCTGTAGAGACAAAGACCCACCCACACTTCCTATAAAGAGACAAAATCCCTCCCCTATTTCCTGTAGAGACAAAGATCCACCCTCACTTCCTATAAAGAGACAAAGTCCGTCCCCTATTTCCTGTAGAGACAAAGATCCACCCTCACTTCCTATAAAGAGACAAAGTCCGTCCCCTATTTCCTGTAGAGACAAAGACCCACCCACACTTCCTATAAAGAGACAAAGTCCCTCCCCTATTTCCTGTAGAGACAAAGACCCACCCACACTTCCTATAAAGAGACAAAGCCCCTCCCCTATTTCCTGTAGCGACAAAGACCCACACACACTTCCTATAAAGAGACAAAGTCTGTGCCCTATTTCCTGTAGAGACAAAGACCCACACACACTTCCTATAAAGAGAAAAAGTCTGTGCCCTATTTCCTGTAGAGACAAAGACCCACACACACTTCCTATAAAGAGAAAAAGTCTGTGCCCTATTTCCTGTAGAGACAAAGACCCACACACACTTCCTATAAAGAGAAAAAGTCCGTCCCCTATTTCCTGTAGAGACAAAGACCCACACACACTTCCTTTAGAGAGACATAGACCCGCCCCCTCTTCCTGTAAAGTGATATAGACCCAATCCCACTTCCTATAGAAAAGCAGAGACCCACCTCCACTTCCTATAAAAATACAGAGAACCACCACTATTTCCTGTAGAGAGACAAAGACCAACACCTACTTCCTGTAGATTCAAAGTCCCGCACCCACTTCCTGTACAGCAAAAAAGTACCACTCTCCACTTCCTGTAGACACATAGATTTAACGATTTATGATAGACAGAAATACCTGAAGCCATTTTCTGTACAGATAAAAACTAGACTTCACTTCCTTTAAAGAGACAATTACCTACTCCCACTTCCTGTTGAGAGACAAAGAGCAATCAACTTCTTGTAGACCAACAATGACCCAACCCCACTTCCTATAAAGGGTAAAAACAACGAACCCCCATTCCCTGTAAATAGGCAAAGACCCTCTCCCACTTCCTGTAGAGACAAAAACCTGCCCCAACTTCCTGTAGAGAGACAAAGATCCACCTCTACTTCCTGTAGATAGGTAAAGACCCTCCCTTATTTTCTCTAGAGAGACAAAGACCCGGCCATTTTTCTCAAAGATAGGGAACTGCCTTCCCCTCCTTCCTGTATCAGGACAAAAACCCAAATTTACTTCATGTAGAAAAGAAAACACCAGTCTTCACTTCCTGTAGAGACAAAAAGATCTGTCCAGACTTCCTCTAAAGACGAAGAGTCCCACCCCACTTTCTGTAAAGAGAAAAAGTCCTACCCCACTTCCTGTAGAGAGACAAAGTCCCACCCCACTTCCTGTAGAGAGACAAAATTTCACCCCACTTCCTCTAAAGAGGAAAAAGTGCCATTCCCACTTCTTGTAGAGTGGAAAAGATCCTCCCCACTTCCTGTAGAGAGACAAAGTCCTACCCGACTTCCTCTTGAGATGAAAAGACCCTCCCCACTTCCTGTAGAAAGATAAAGTCCCACCCCACTTCCTGTAGAGAGGAAAAGATCCTCCCCACCTCCTGTAGAGAGACAAAGTCCTACCCGACTTCCTCTTGAGATGAAAAGACCCTTTCCACTTCCTGTAGAGAGATAAAGTCCCACCCCACTTCCTGTAGAGAGACAAAGTCCCACCCCACTTCCTGTAGAGAGACAAAGTCCCATTCCATTTCCTGTAGAGAGACAAAGTCCCACCCCACTTCCTGTAAAAAGAAAAAGTCCCTCTTCACTTCCTGTAGAGAGGCAAAGTCCCACTCCAGTTCCTCTAAAAAGAAAAAGTCCCACCCCACTTCCTGTAGAGAGACAAAGTCCCATCCCACTTCCTGAAAAGAGAAAAAGTCCCACCCCCACTTCCTATAGAGAGAGAAAATCCCACCAAACTTCCAATAGAGAGACAAAGTCCCATCCCACTTCCTGTAGAGAGGAAAAGACCTGCCCCCACTTCCTGTAGAAAGGACAATACCCTCCCCTACTTCTTGTAAAGAGAAAAAGCCCCATCCCATTTCCTGCAGAGAGACAAAGTCCCACCCCACTTGCTCTAAAGAGAAAAAGTCCCACCCCCACTTCCTATAGAGAGGAAAAGACCTGCCCCTACTTCCTGAAGAAAGGAAAATACCCTCCCCTACTTCCTGTAAAGAGAAAAAGTCCCATCCCACTTCCTGTAGAGAGACAAAGTTCCACCCCACTTCCTCTAAAGAGAAAACGTCCCATCCTCACTTCCTGTAGAGATACAAAGTCCCACCCCTCTTCCTGTAGAGAGGAAGAGACCTACCCCCACTTCCTATAGAAAGGAAAATACCCTCCCCTACTTCCTGTAAAGAGAAAAAGTCCCATCCCTCTTCCTGTAGAGAGACAAAGTCCCACCCCACTTCCTGTAGAGAGACAAAATCCCACCCCACTTCCTCTAAAGAGAAAAAGTCCCATCCCCACTTCCTGTAGAGAGACAAAGTCCCACCCCTCTTCCTGTAGAGAGGAAAAGACCTGCCCCCAGTTCCTATAGAAAGGAAAATACCCTCCCCTATTTCCTGTAAAGAGAAAAAGTCCCACCCCACTTCCTCTAGAGAGACAAAGTCCCACCCCACTTCCTGTAGAGAGACAAAGTCCCACCCCACTTCCTCTAGAGAGACAAAGTCCCACCCCACTTCCTGCAGAGAGACAAAGTCTCACCCCACTTCCTGCAGAGAGACAAAGTCCCACCCCACTTCCTGCAGAGAGACAAAGTCCCATCCCACTTCCTGCAGAGAGACAAAGTCCCATCCCACTTCCTGTAAAGAGGAAAAAACCTGCCCCCACTTCCTGTAGAAAGGATAATACCCTCCTATACTTCTTGTAAAGAGAAAAAGTCCCATCCCATTTCCTGTAGAAAGACAAAGTCCCACCCAACTTCCTGTAGAGTGGAAAAGACCTGCCCCCACTTCCTGTAGAAAGGAAAATACCCTCCCCACTTCCTGTAGAGAGACAAAGTCCCACCCCACTTCCTCTAAAGAGAAAAAGTCCTACCCCACTTCCTGTAGAGAGGAAAAGACCTGTCCTCACTTCCTTTAATCCATCTCAGTCTTTCTAGTGCTAGAGATGGGTTACACTTGATACCCGTCAGTTAACAGCAAGTTACATAGAAGGGAGACACCTAGTGGCCGGCCCGTGATTTGCAGATTGTCCATTTTTCACATTACTTATGAAATGAGACCAAGTCCATGAAGTCAGGGATCTCGTATCTTATTTGGGAAGCACAGTAAACATAGGAGAAAGGCTAAAATTCATTTTACATTTATAAGGTAAATCAGTGACGGTGTTTATGGGGTCCGGGTCATGACTTCTTCTGAATATTCACTTTTTACACCAGTGTAATTTCATGCATGGACAGTCACAACCCCCCCACCCCCACCCCGGAGCTATGCACATCATTTACATTCCTCTCCTGCACATCTAATTAGCCTCCGTGCATACACCATGATAAATCTTACATTTTCCTGTAACAAGGATAATTCCTGGAGTCGTGTGATTCTTACGACGCGCCATTTCTCTAGGAATACATTTTGCTTTAGGCATCTCACATGATTTTTTTTCTTTTAGGAATATATTTTATTAAGCCTGACATTGGCAGCGTCGGATTTTCAGTTTATAATATACCATGCGGCTTAGAATATAAACTTCTATCCCCTGCCAATGGGCAGTGTGACTGTACCTGTAGTCACCACTAGAGGGAGCTCACTGACCGATGAGAATAATAACTCAGTATGCAGTGAGCGCCCTCTAGTGGTGACTGCAAACTACCGGAATTCTTTCAACATTTTCGCAGTGTTTTCACTCATTCAAATTATTGAGAAAAAAATCCAGACAAAATGGTTTTCGGTGCAGAGAAAATCATCTTAACATCACAGTACAGCGTCCTCCCCCACGTGCGTTTCCGCCTTTTCTGGGGGCTTCGGTTACAAACCGTCTGTACCAAAACAGAAGTTTTGAAAAGGTCTGAGAAGAGCTATAAATAACGAGCACAAGGAGACTGTGGTGACATACTGCTACATTGTGAGATGTGTGGTGATTAGAGAAACCAAACGGTAATTGACAGAGGCCAAGGGGCCAAGAAACACAAGTCAGTGCTGCTGAGCAGTGGCGTAGCTAGAGTCTGATGGGCCCTGGTGCGAAATTTAGACCTGTGCCCCCCCCATGTTAGTCAGATGTATGGTCTTTTGTAGCATTCTAAATCCTATAAGAACATATGAGTCTCCCCCTCATTATGTAGATATATTCCCCATCCTGGTATATATGTTCGTCAACCTGGGTCCACCCTGGTATATATGTTCCTCATCCTGGTCCTATCCTGATATGTATGTTACTCCACCTGGGCATCCTGGTATATATAGTCCTCATTCTGGTATATCTGTCTCCATCCTGGTATATATGTCCTCATCCTGTGTCCATCCTCATATATATCCTCATCCTGGACCCATCCTGGTATATATGCTCTTATCCTGGGCCCATCCTGGTATATATGTACTCATCCTGGGCCCATCCTCGTATATATGCTCTCATCCTGGGCCCATCCTGGTATATATGCTCTCATCCTGGTATCTATGGTCCCCATCCTAGTATATATGTTCCCCATCCTGGTATGTATGTTACTCCACCTGGGAATGCTGGTATATGTGGTCCCCATTCTGGTATACCTGTCCCCATCCTAGTGAATATGTCCTCATCCTGGGCCCATCCTGGTATATATGTACTTATCCTGGACCCATCCTGGTATATATGCCCTCATCCTGGGCCCGTCCTAGTATATATGTACTCATCCTGGGCGCATCCTGGTATATATGTACTCATCTTGGGCCCATCCTGGTATATATGTACTCATCTTGGGCTCATCCTGGTATATATGTACTCATCCGGGACCCATCCTGGAATATATGCTCTCATCCTGGGCCCGTCCTGGTATCTATGGTCCCCATCCTGATATATATGTCCCCATCCTGGTATATATGTCCAGATCCTGGTATATTTGTCCCCAATCATGGGCCCATCCTGCTCTATATGTCCCCTTCCTGGTATATATGCTCCCCATCCTGGTATATATGTTTCTATCCTGAACCCATATACAGTTAGGTCCAGAAATATTTGGACAGTGACACAAGTTTTGTTATTTTAGCTGTTTACAAAAACATGTTCAGAAATACAATTATATATATAATATGGGCTGAAAGTGCACACTCCCAGCTGCAATATGAGAGTTTTCACATCCAAATCGGAGAAAGGGTTTAGGAATCATAGCTCTGTAATGCATAGCCTCCTCTTTTTCAAGGGACCAAAAGTAATTGGACAAGGGACTCTAAGGGCTGCAATTAACTCTGAAGGCGTCTCCCTCGTTAACCTGTAATCAATGAAGTAGTTAAAAGGTCTGGGGTTGATTACAGGTGTGTGGTTTTGCATTTGGAAGCTGTTGCTGTGACCAGACAACATGCGGTCTAAGGAACTCTCAATTGAGGTGAAGCAGAACATCCTGAGGCTGAAAAAAAAGAAAAAATCCATCAGAGAGATAGCAGACATGCTTGGAGTAGCAAAATCAACAGTCGGGTACATTCTGAGAAAAAAGGAATTGACTGGTGAGCTTGGGAACTCAAAAAGGCCTGGGCGTCCACGGATGACAACAGTGGTGGATGATCGCCGCATACTTTCTTTGGTGAAGAAGAACCCGTTCACAACATCAACTGAAGTCCAGAACACTCTCAGTGAAGTAGGTGTATCTGTCTCTAAGTCAACAGTAAAGAGAAGTCTCCATGAAAGTAAATACAAAGGGTTCACATCTAGATGTAAACCATTCATCAATTCCAAAAATAGACAGGCCAGAGTTAAATTTGCTGAAAAACACCTCATGAAGCCAGCTCAGTTCTGGAAAAGTATTCTATGGACAGATGAGACCAAGATCAACCTGTACCAGAATGATGGGAAGAAAAAAGTTTGGAGAAGAAAGGGAACGGCACATGATCCAAGGCACACCACATCCTCTGTAAAACATGGTGGAGGCAACGTGATGGCATGGGCATGCATGGCTTTCAATGGCACTGGGTCACTTGTGTTTATTGATGACATAACAGCAGACAAGAGTAGCCGGATGAATTCTGAAGTGTACCGGGATATACTTTCAGCCCAGATTCAGCCAAATGCCGCAAAGTTGATCGGACGGCGCTTCATAGTACAGATGGACAATGACCCCAAGCATACAGCCAAAGCTACCCAGGAGTTCATGAGTGCAAAAAAGTGGAACATTCTGCAATGGCCAAGTCAATCACCAGATCTTAACCCAATTGAGCATGCATTTCACTTGCTCAAATCCAGACTTAAGACGGAAAGACCCACAAACAAGCAAGACCTGAAGGCTGCGGCTGTAAAGGCCTGGCAAAGCATTAAGAAGGAGGAAACCCAGCGTTTGGTGATGTCCATGGGTTCCAGACTTAAGGCAGTGATTGCCTCCAAAGGATTCGCAACAAAATATTGAAAATAAAAATATTTTGTTTGGGTTTGGTTTATTTGTCCAATTACTTTTGACCTCCTAAAATATGGAGTGTTTGTAAAGAAATGTGTACAATTCCTACAATTTCTATCAGATATTTTTGTTCAAACCTTCAAATTAAACGTTACAATCTGCACTTGAATTCTGTTGTAGAGGTTTCATTTCAAATCCAATGTGGTGGCATGCAGAGCCCAACTCGCGAAAATTGTGTCACTGTCCAAATATTTCTGGACCTAACTGTATGGGCCTGGTTTATATGTCTCCTATCCTAGTATATATCTCCCATTCTGGAGCTCTTCAAGGTATACAAGTATATACAATTATATACCAGTATGGGGGAGAACAGGTGAGAACAATGATGCTCTCCTCTGTACCTGGCCCTAGGTGGAGCCTCACTTTAAACTCTTAATTCTCTAGCAATATAACAGACCCCTTAGCTGGTATTATATACAGAACCGACCTCTTGACTTCAGCATAGACAATTCTGTGTACTTTATTTTTTCATTTAATTTAAGAATTAATTATAAAATATTAATCCCATGAAATTACTGTCGATGTAATGGTGCCCGTAGAAGACGAAGAAGGTTTTTTTTTTCCTTCCTCCATGAATTTAATGTACCTGCATATTGTATAATTGCTCCATTTACTCTCTGGATGTTTATAACTCCATTATTTCCACTTCGATTTGTGTTGTGTTTAATCAATGGAATTACTGTGCATTAACTCAGCTGTGTGCAAAGTTTGATAGATTTTCCAAACTTCAAAAGTTTCTTACGTCGTCAGTGGTGGATGATTTGCTTTTTTGGGGGTTCTCTTTGGACACCTCTATGATATATGACTCCTTGTCTGTTGAGCGGCCCCGGACGCTGCATTGTACCATGCTTTATACTGCAGCTCGGCTTGTTTAGACTGGCTGCTGTTATAAGCACAAGCTCTCCAATTAATTAGGAAATCATTTATTGGATTGGTCACTTCCTCTTTGTTTATGGCATCAACCCTATGAGTTAATTAATTTTATATTTTGATAGATTGGACTTTTACGGATGCAGCAATACCAAATATGATTTTTTTTATTTAACCCATCTTGAAGCTCCTACCCTGATATGTAGTAGGTGTGATAATAATAATAATGATAATAATAATAATCACTTACAGATTAGTAATGGAGGGGTGTGAAGCCCCACAGGTGTTGTGTCGGTGCATTACCTTCAGGGACTCCACTCAGCTGGATCTGGTCACAGGTAGGGAATCTTCGGTTTTGATCGTGACGCCACTCTCAGTATTGCGGCCAGTAGGGACCGCCACTGCAGGTTGAGGGTCGCCTGGGGCTGATGGTATGTGCAGTTAGTTGGAATAGCCTCCTGAGAGTGAGGCAAGCCCCAGGGCCCGATGTAGGTTTGTAGTACCACAAGTCGCAGAATGACTCACACAGGCAGAGCTGTCTTTCAAGGGCTTTACTCACATTTGATGGCAGGGTGAGTAACCCGGGCGTAGCTGGGATGAACCAGATGGGAACCAGGTATCCTTCAGGCTGACTTTATGAGGGTGACTACTGACTCGCCTTCCTTAGCCCTTGGTGGTTTGGGGTGACCCCGACTTTGAGTCCCTATGGGGGTCACCCAGGGAAGTTGCTGAAGCCTCACTCCCCCTTTTGGTTGCCGTTTGCTTGTTCCCCGGACCAGGCCACTCCAGCTGCTTGCCTCCTGTGACCTATGGGCCCTCACTGCGGTTACGTGGCTGCGGCTTTTGTGGTGTTGTGGTGTGGGCTTTGAGAGCCCCACACCGGCAGGTTTAGCAGAAGAAAGCTGGATCTATCTTCGCTTCGGGATCTGCCGCCCGGTTGGGCCTGGTGCTCTCTAGCAGTCTCCTTACTTCCCACTCCGTGCTTTCTCTCTAGCTGAAGCTGGCTTTCAGGTAGCACTCCTAGTTGACCGTTCTCCCCCGTCAGTAGCCACTGCGCGGGCGCTGTTAGACAGCAACAGCCCCACAGGTCTGCTCCTCTCCGAGCCCTCTGGAGTTCTCTGCTCTAACTGACTCACTGCTCCTCCTCTCCTGTTCTTGCCTACGCCACCTAGCAACCAGACTCTCTTACCACACCCCTTGAGAGGAGATGGAGGCTTTTGGCCCCCTCCACTATTCCAGTGAAGGTCAAGGCTTTGCCCCCTCCTGGGATCCCCAGGGGTCCTCTCATGGGTACATGTGTGAGACCTGATCACTATGCGCCTGTGTTCCACACCCCGGTCAGCCTTCTGGATTACCTGTATTGTACTGTCCCCAGCATGGGTGCAGTACTCAGTGGTGCCTGACCAGGTCAGGGGCGCCACATTCCCCCTTAGTTATCACCAGCACGTCCTCGGGCTGCAAGACAACATTTTAAAATGCATAAAACATTAAAACATGTAAAACATTTAAAAGCACCAGGTACCATACATCACCACCCTCCACCCACAAGTCCGTTAACCCACCCAAAACCCTTTCACGTTGGCCGCGACTTCAGCCACTTCTGGCAGGATGTAGAGGCGGCTTTCATGGGCTGGTGGTCTTCAGGGTATACCTGGCCTGGTGGATCCGCGCCTTCAGCCTCTTCTGGCAGGATTCAGAGGCGGCCTCCACAGTTGGTGCTGACCAGGTACCCTCTTTGTGGTGGAGAGCCAGGCCCCATAAACAGGCATGCTCTCTGGTCGCAGGTGAGCCAAGGCCCTATATACGGACGGGCTCCTCCTGGTTGCAGACGAGCCAAGCCCCTAAACAGGCTGACTCTGGTGGCGGTGGTGCCCTCTGGTGTAACTATTTACACTGCGAGAGTTTGTGGCTATAGCCAGTTCATAGCCTAAAGGTTTATGGTTTTCTCACAATAGTTTTTGTGGGCACATTCCTTGAACTTGAGAACGTTGCAAAACAAACTTTTCAAACTGGTCAAAACAGTAACTTCTCTTCTTACTTTACTTTACTCCTCTTTACCAGGGCTTAAGCCTGTATGGCGGTGGCACCTGCTGCTTTCCTGCTCTCTGTCGTCGTCGGTGGTAGTTTCATCTGTAGGTTCTTTTTCTTTTCTCTCTTGATCTTCATCTGTGTCTTTATCTCTGTCTTTTCTTTCTTGTAGCATGGGGTGGCTGTAAGGTTTGCTGGTGCATAGTGCTACATCAAGCGCATACAGTCCTCTTTCGCCTTCATGCATAGTGAATTGTACTGAATCCCCCATCTTTAGGTTTCTGCCAGGGTGTCCTCTAGGCAGATGAGCGCTCACATCTCTTCTGTTGACAAATATCCCTTCTTTGATACCAGGTGCTACGATGAATCCATATCCACTTCTCAGGTTGAAATCCTCCACTACTCCTCTGCAAAGGGGTCCTCTAGCCTGGGCTCTGGACCTTCTCAGTAACCTTTTCTCCTGTAGGTCTCTGGCTGCAACTTCCCTCTGCTCTGGAGATTGTGGTGCAGGGGACAGCGTTGTACTGTTGCGACGCCTTGTCTTGCGGCCTGAACTCTGCGTGGTACAGCTTGCAAGCTCCCAGGTGAGACTTTTAGGCAGATCTTCGTCAGCGGACGGTGTCAGGTCTTCCTCATCCCAACGGGAATAGGGCAACATCTCCGGCTCTGAGTATGGATCCACTGCTGGTGGCTCCAGAGTCAGCTCCTCAGCTTCCTGGCCTCCTCTCCCCCTTAGTTCTTCGCTGCACTCTGGTTGTGGCAGCGCTGGGGATGAGTGTTCCTCAGCTGGCCCAGGCGGTGGACTCTTCGGCGTGGTCGCTGCAGGGATTGCCTTAGGGGTGTGCGGAGGGAGCATGTATCTGTCCACCATCTCCTGTGGGAACTTGGCCTCCAGGTCAGCCTTCAGCTGCCAGTATGCGGAGTCTTCACCTATCAGGGATTTCCTAGTAGGGACTTCCTCAGACCGGGGAGCGGTATCTGCTCTGGCCTTGCAGGCCGGGGAAAATGATGAGGCAATCTTTCCTTGGCGGGCCGCGCCCGGCATGGCGGCGGCCTGGTCTTGGCGGGCCGCGCCTGGCATGGCAGCGGCCTGGATCAGCGTCGCTGTTGCAGGGGGCTCTGTGCAGGCTGGGCTGGACGTCGCTGCAGCAGTCTGGGCTTGGCGGGCCGCACCTGGCGGGGCTGCGGCCTGGTTCAGCACCTCACTTGCGGCGCGGACGAGCGTTGCTGCGGCGGTGGGGTCTTGGCGGGCCGAGCAGGGCATCGCTGCGGCGGCCGGGGCTTGGAAGGCCGCACCTGGCGTGGCTGCGGCCTGCTTCAGCGTCGCCGCACCGGACGCCTCTTCGGGGACCGCGGGCGTGGCAGCAGGGGTCGGGGCACTTGCGCTGGCCGGGGCATCACTCGACTCACCCACCGGTGGCAGCATCGGGGTCTGCGTCATCGCCGTCCTGTCTGGCACTCGGCGCGCGGCTCTCCTTTCATAGGCCCGAACCGCCGCGGTCATCTCCAGCATTTCCATTCGTTCTTCCCGGATCTGCTCCACAACCCGGGTCTCCAGTCGGTCGCAGAACTGGGCCAGCTCCCGATACCACCAGGCAGCGGAGCCCGGTTCTGGATTTCTGCGGTCAGACGCCATTTCTTCTGCGCCCTCTTCTGCACGACTCTCCAGCTGTGGACTCGCCGTTGCCTCTGATAGCAAGCTGTTCAGTTTCTGCTCTGCCTCTTTCAGCAGCTCCTCTCCCAGCAGCAGGCTTGTGGCTCCCTTTCTGTCCCGACGTCTCAGGACGCTTCCACTCTCATAGCTGGCAAGGTCAGAACTCTGCAGGGGATCTCTGGGTAGCCACACCTCTTCGTGGGCGGTAACTTCTTCCAGCGCGGGCTGCTGTTGTTTTTCAGCGCGCTTTTCATGGTGGCAATATGGCGGCGCTTCCAATTTTTCAAGCGGACCGCCTAGGCACATGGTCACCTGTCTGAACAGGTCTAGTCCTTATCCTGTTCGTGACGCCAGATGTGAAGCCCCACAGGTGTTGTGTCGGTGCATTACCTTCAGGGACTCCACTCAGCTGGATCTGGTCACAGGTAGGGAATCTTCGGTTTTGATCGTGACGCCACTCTCAGTATTGCGGCCAGTAGGGACCGCCACTGCAGGTTGAGGGTCGCCTGGGGCTGATGGTATGTGCAGTTAGTTGGAATAGCCTCCTGAGAGTGAGGCAAGCCCCAGGGCCCGATGTAGGTTTGTAGTACCACAAGTCGCAGAATGACTCACACAGGCAGAGCTGTCTTTCAAGGGCTTTACTCACATTTGATGGCAGGGTGAGTAGCCCGGGCGTAGCTGGGATGAACCAGATGGGAACCAGGTATCCTTCAGGCTGACTTTATGAGGGTGACTACTGACTCGCCTTCCTTAGCCCTTGGTGGTTTGGGGTGACCCCGACTTTGAGTCCCTATGGGGGTCACCCAGGGAAGTTGCTGAAGCCTCACTCCCCCTTTTGGTTGCCGTTTGCTTGTTCCCCGGACCAGGCCACTCCAGCTGCTTGCCTCCTGTGACCTATGGGCCCTCACTGCGGTTACGTGGCTGCGGCTTTTGTGGTGTTGTGGTGTGGGCTTTGAGAGCCCCACACCGGCAGGTTTAGCAGAAGAAAGCTGGATCTATCTTCGCTTCGGGATCTGCCGCCCGGTTGGGCCTGGTGCTCTCTAGCAGTCTCCTTACTTCCCACTCCGTGCTTTCTCTCTAGCTGAAGCTGGCTTTCAGGTAGCACTCCTAGTTGACCGTTCTCCCCCGTCAGTAGCCACTGCGCGGGCGCTGTTAGACAGCAACAGCCCCACAGGTCTGCTCCTCTCCGAGCCCTCTGGAGTTCTCTGCTCTAACTGACTCACTGCTCCTCCTCTCCTGTTCTTGCCTACGCCACCTAGCAACCAGACTCTCTTACCACACCCCTTGAGAGGAGATGGAGGCTTTTGGCCCCCTCCACTATTCCAGTGAAGGTCAAGGCTTTGCCCCCTCCTGGGATCCCCAGGGGTCCTCTCATGGGTACATGTGTGAGACCTGATCACTATGCGCCTGTGTTCCACACCCCGGTCAGCCTTCTGGATTACCTGTATTGTACTGTCCCCAGCATGGTTGCAGTACTCAGTGGTGCCTGACCAGGTCAGGGGCGCCACAGGGGTCTCATAGATGCCTTCCATTACTAAGGCTTAGTAGCAGCTGTGAGCTGTTGTTAACCCCTTATATCACCCCGATTGCCACCGCACCAGGGCAATCGCGAAGAGCCAGGTAAAGTTCCAAGATTGTCATATCTAATGGATGTGACAATTCTGGCTGGCTGCAGGCTGCTGTTTTTAGGCTGGGTGGAGTCTAATAAATATGGTGAAGATAGGTCTGGCTCTACCGTGAAGGCGGTGCTAAATAGTCAAAAAGGAAATTAGTAGAGTATAGACTATAGCACCAAAAGAAGATACAAAAAATTGTATGGTGGCTTTTTCAAATGCTTTAATTTAGTGAACATTGACAAAAAAATAATAAATATGGGTCTCCTCAGCCTGAGAATACCAGCCCCCAGCTGTTGGCTTTATCATAGATGGGTATTAAAATTGCGGGGGCCCACATGTTTTTTTTACATTATTTATTTAAATCATTAAAAAAAGCAGCATGCGGTTTCTCTTATTTTGATACACAGCCAAGATAGGCACACTGCTGAGGGATGCAGCCTGTAGCTGTATGCTTTATCTGTGCTGAGTATCATAATATGGTGGGACCCTATGACAAATTTTTTTGTTAATTTATTTATTTGTACACCACTATAGAGATGCAGACAGCGTGCGTGATTCAAAGCAATCACGCACGCTGTCACACAGGGTGGAGGCGCGGTCTGACTGCAACCACTCAAAGATGCCGGGATTGTAGGTGAGCAGGGGACGCAGTGAATATGTATGAGGGTTAATGAGCGGCCCCGGAAGTAGTTACAGCTGTGTGGATGACTTGGTAAGTATAATGCTCCTGCTCTAATCCTCCTAGCCCTTTCTACCACCATTTTAAAGCACAATGTTGAGAGGTCCCCATAGAAATATATGGGGATCGGCATATATTTGGGATTAATTCCAGTCCCAAACTAGGTTTTCTTTTCAAGGAGAGCTGATAGTTCCCAAAACGGTCATCTAAATGGGATGGTGACACTTAAATGCCACTATCAGAGAGTGATAGGAGTATTGGCGTAGTCAAACAGCAGAGATCGGAGATAACTCTGATCGCTGATGTTAGAGGCATGCGTAGGCTGTATAACACAGATGGCATTTGCTCCTGAGCTCACTCCATATACCTATACAATAGTATATCATGGAGAAAAAAGTATTCAATTTCCCAGCTGCCCAATAACTGGCTTTTTTTTGTCATGCCGTCATTTTCTGGGTCATGATTAGAGATGAGCGAACCCGCAGATGACTGTGCTTGAACCCGAACATCTGCCCTATTTAAGTCTATGGGGACCCAAACATAACCTGCAAAATAAAGGGTTAAAGCAGGAGAATATAGTTACCGAGCCTCTTGCGTGGATATAACACTACTTCTGGGGCAGCTCATCAGTCCTCATACATATTTACTGCTTTCCATGCCCATCAGTGGCTCTGGTTGGCTGCTGGTAGACCACGCCCCCACTCTCTCTAACAGCGCCTGTGATTGGTTGGAATCGCAGGTGATGTATGTGTGCTTATAGTAGAGTGTAAAAGAAATAAATAAATAAAATAGCATAGGGTCCCCTCTGTAGTGATACCAGCATAGATAAAGCCACAGCTACAGGCTGCCACCCCCAGCTGTGAGCTTATCTTGGCCATGTATCAAAATAAGAAGAAAAGCATGTGGCTTTGTTTTTAAATTATTTAAATAAATAATTTTTAAAAATGACATGCGGTGTTCCTAATTTTGATACCTAGCCAAGATAAAGCCGACGGAAGGGGGCTGTTATTTTCAGGCTGGGAAGGTGTTACGTCACCGCCGGAGTTTGCTCCAGCGACTTCTGCTCCGATTGCCAGGCGACGCCGTGTTCCTGCCGTGGATGGTGCTGGTGATGGGAGAGGAGTCGATGCCAGCGGCACCGGTGGGTGCAGGCTCCGATCATCCACTGGGCTGAGTTATCTTGGGATCTGCAGTACCGCTGGCTGACTGTGGGTGGCATGTGTCTTCCAACTGAAGTTGCCAGCGTTCAGCTACAGCCAACGGGAAGACACCACACCCTTCTTTTTCCCCCTCCTGTCACATGACCACTGCTAGAGATAGTTCTGATTTTCCTGGCTCCTGTTACGTCCTATTCTGTTTTGTGATTCCTGTGTGCTGACTTCTGCGTGTTTTCTGACTACCCTCCTGCCTACTGTTTTTGTACCTCGCTGCCCGATCCAGATTTGACCTCTGCTAAGTTTGCTGACTATGTCATTGCCTGCCGATTCTGTCCCTGTTCCGCAATTCCTGGTTTGACCCTGCCTGACGACTACTCTCATCGGACTGCAGCCTTCCACAGGTAGTGATCACCAGGGCCCTGTGTAATTCCAAATCCCTGTATAGGGGTTAAAGGGTTTCAGGGTTCTGGGGGTCCTGCTTGGTGAGTGGCTTCCCTCTAGCCTCCCCATTACAGCCCATCTGAGTCTGTGGATCCAGGCAGGCATTACAGAAGGCCCATGATTATTGGGACCCCTCAGCCTAAGAATAGCAGCCTGCAGCTGCCACGTAATTGTTGCATCCATTATATGCGACAATCCTGGCGCTTTACCCAGTTCTTCCCGATTGCTCTGGTGCGGTGGCAGTTTAGGCAATAAGGAATTAATGATATCAAGCCCAAAATTAGTGATGGATAGGGGGTCAATACCTGCTGTTCCATACGGACGCCGAACTTTACAGTTTGGGTTTGTTCATCGCTAGTCATGATATAATATTATTTCTGCCATTTTCTCTAAAAACCCATTCCAGTGTCTTTTACCCGGCAGGACACATCTGGAGGCAATTTCAAGGTTTCATTAGGAGAGGTTGTGGCATTCATAGGAGTGGAAGATGCGAGTACTGTGTATACAGAATGGAGCCGGCAGGTCACGTAGATAAATCCCGCATCCCGATGGGAGAGTAACAAAAATACTTTTATCAGCACAAAATCAATACACGTGAAGGAGGAACGTGGGTGTAAGCAGACAGAAAATTTCTTTGCTGTGCCGTCTGCGAGTCCTGCGGAGAGGATTCTTCTGTTTTCTCCCGGAGTTGATATCGGCATCGAAGGTAAACGTCCTCAAGATAATTAAATGTAAGAAAAATAATGTTAACTTTTTTTTTTTATTCACTCAATTATTTTTCCTGGGCAAAACTTTTCTGTGCTCATGATCCTCATTCAACTCTATGGTAGGGACACAAATTTTCAAAGTCATCACAAAATGTTTAAAGACTTCATTAAAGGTTTTGAGTTGGGACTTTTCTATTTTACTGCTTTACATAGCTAATAAAATATATATCTAATATATAAAGATGAATGTGTGTGTGTGTGTGTGTGTGTATGTCCGGGATTGGCATCTGCACCGTCGCAGCTACAGCCACAAAATTTTGCACACTCACACTTCTGGACCCCGAGAGCGTCATAGCCTATGTTTTGAGGGGAAATTTTTACCCCGCTCTTTACAGTTATTCACCAAAAAACCTGCCTCCATTAAAGTGAATGGAGCTGGGAGCCACAGTGCAGCCAGAACTTCAGAAGAATGCGCAGCCACGCCCTTATATGGAATGTTGGCGTGTCACAATGCAGCCAGGGAAAGAGACAGACACAGACAGGGAAAGAGGCAGACACAGACAGGGTAAGAAACAGACATAGACAGGGTAAGAGACAGACACAAAGAGACAGACACAGACAAAGATACAGACTGACAGGGAAAGAGACAGACAGGGAAAGAGAGGGAAAGAGAGAGACAGGTTAAGAGACAGACACAAACAGGTAAAGAGACAGACACAGACAAAGAGACAGACACAGGGAAACAGACAGACAGGGAAAGAGAGGTTAAGAGACAGACAGGATAAGAGACAGACAAAGACAGGTAAAGAGACAGACAAAGAGACAGACACAGGGAAAGAGAAAGAGGGAAAGAGGGAAAGAGACAGACAGGGAAAGAGAGGGAAAGGGAGGGAAAGAGAGGGAAAGAGACAGACAGGTAAAGTGACAGAGATAGATAGACAGACAGGGAAAGAGATTGAGACAGACGGAGAAATAGACAGAGACAGTCAGAGACAGACAGGGAAAGAGACAGACAGACAAAGAGATAGAGAGAGAGACACAGAGATATATACAGAGGGGGATACAGACATTATAATTACATTTGTATCTATTTGTGTTGTGTTTTTTGTGTGCAGAATACATTTTTGTTAATACATTCTATTTTGTTAACAGCAGTTATTAACCCGGGCGAAGCCGAGTAGTACAGCTAATATATATATATATATATATATATATATATAAGTAAGAATGGTCCCTTGTCAAACCACAGAAGAAAGAGGTTCGGGGGTAAAAATGTTTTCTGGTCACTACTAGAGATGTTCCTGAAATTAGTTTTGGGCAGATTCACCAGATTTGGTTGTCAAATTCAATCTTTTCTGAATTAAATGCAAAAGTTTCAAATTCATCAGAATTTCTGCAAATTTGTGATAAATTTGATTTGTTACGGATCAAATGTCATGGGGTATGTAATGCCAGAACAGGGGCCCCTAGGCTGGCCCTCAGACTGGAGATACTGCACTGTCCCGTATCTCGGAGGTAGGCTTGATGGTACCCAGGTCCAAGGCCCCAGCGTGACCCTGACTCCTGTCCGAGCACTGATTTTACACCCCCTATACCCCACCCTTAGGGCGAGCCAAAAACACAATGACAACACCTCACAGAAACAACACAGACAAGGAAGAATGAAAACTCGTACACACAGCATTCAAACACAAAGGAGAGACAATATGTGTACAAGAGAAATTATGAAGGAAGTAACTGCACAACAGGGGAAAACTCACACCAGTCAAAATCTCGCAACACACATCACCATGAACAGGACCATTCCTAAGACCGGGATTGCTGGAGCATATACTGACGCGATCATCGGCACTTACTGGAAGAAAGCTGTACCTTAAATAGGGAGAAGACAGCTGCGTGTGGCAATTAGCAACCTAAGCTCCTAGTTCCTGCTCACCAGTCTACAGGAATTAACTCTTGCAGGCCTGAAGACCAGTAAATCTGAATCAGCCGACGCCCAGCTCTGGCTGAACAATTCTGAAGCCTCAGATTTTTTGTCAGACTCTGTAGTGTGAACAGAGTCTGACATTGCCGTTCCACCAAGTGCGTGCAGAGCCGAACATCGCATGACATCAATTTGCTCATTTCTAATCCCTCCTTTTTACCTTTGTTTTTCGTTTAGCCACTATTTTACAAAACCTAAGACAATAGGGTTCTTCTCTTGTTCTATCCCACTTGGAAGCAACTCAACTACTTGCCTGAAGTTTCCAGGTCGTCCTTCTGTTTGTCTTCAAAGGTATTCAGACTTTCTTATTTCTGCGGAGTTCTGTCTGATACCTATCCTTGGATTTCTAGGACCCCTTCTTCATGTCCACCTGCGGTGAATATGGTCGTCATCATCATACAGTTCCTGCCATCTTTTCCAAATTATTTCCTGGCAGATGAACAAAAGAGTTCAATGGGCATAATTACGCCCCTTTTTTGACCGGTCAGTTTTCATCCATGCCTCTTCCCACCCCCTGAAAGTGCCTTTAGGTATTGGGTCCAAAGGGGATTGCAGAAGGTTTGGGTGATGCCCCATGAGACTTGCCAACTCTTCCAGTTGCTCGAGAGGTTTCTCCTTTTTCTGGTGGCCTCTTTGATGTTTCCTGAGAGTTGAGTCATAATACTTGTCCCACACCACTAATATTGTTTACGTAAACTTTATCACATAGGGAATGTAAAAGCTTACGATCCCTTTGTCTGTATGGAAGGTGAGTGTCATGATTCTCTTGGAACAGTGAGTGACAGGTTTGCTACCATATGGAATCAGGGCCATGCTGAGCTGTCAATTTGGTGAGTGAGAGCTCAGTCATCCAATCTAGTGTTGGGATGTGCTGAGCTGTCGATATGTTGATTGACTGCTCAGCCATCCAACCTGAGACTGGTAGGTGCTGGGCTTCTTCAGGTATTTCCTGTTCTGAGTGATTGTCCAGCTACTTAGCTGAGCAGTCAAACCCAGACCATTGCCAGTTGTGGCATTTTTGCTCATTGGTGCATGTTGGCTTTGTTTATCTGTATTCTGACTTTTGACCTAATGCGGCCATGCTTTTGACCTCCTCTGACCATTAACTTGTTTTGTCCTTTTGCTTTGACCCATTATCCTCCTGGTTTTCTGACCCTGGACCTTGACCTGACTACGCCTTGGTTTTTCCCCTTAGTTCACGACATACTCTCTTAGTATCTGGTCCTGGAATGCTTATCCATTAGTAATGACTAATCATAGTGAGTTTAGCCAAGTTGAGTAGGTCCTAATGTTATACACATGCCCTGGACCATTTCATTTTACTGTGCTCCTTGTCAGGCTTTACAAGTAGCCCAATGTTCTCACATGTAATTAACTTCCTAGGCCTGTGTAAGGTCTCCCAAGACTCACACTTGATGTAAGACTTTCTGCTAACTATTTTAGTTGTCTGTGCACAGTTCCAGTCCAGTCATCAGGATGTCTCCTGGTTGTCTGGTTCCTCCATGAGTTCCTGGCCTAAAGTTCTAGTCCAGTCATTAGGGTGTCTCCTGGTTATCTGATTCCTATGAGTTCCTGGCTTAAAGTTCCAGTCCAGTTATCATGGTGTCTCTTGACTGTCTGGTTCTTCCATTAGTTCCTGGCTTAAAGTTCCAGTCGAGTCATCAGTGTGTCTCCTGGCTGTCTGCTTCTTCCATGAGTTCCTGGCTTATTTGCGGTGTCTAAGGTATTCAGACTTTCTTTTTTCTCCAGAATTTTGTCTGCTACCTTTTTCCGGTTTTCTAGGACCTCGTCTATGTGTCCACCTGTGGTTTTCAGGACATGTTCCTGGATGTGTGTGGCTTCCACGGGATTAGACTTTCTGCAATATGTCCAAGATCATCAGTAACTTTTCTGTCTGTCTAAGATCATCTGTAATTCTGCTACCTCTCTGCAGTGTCCAGTGACTGTCAGTGGTATCTATCAACCCTGTTATCAGTTTGCACACTTCAGTCTTCCCAAGGTGTTCAGTAACTTTGCTACCTGTGGTTCCAGGACTTATTAAACTTTTAGTTTTCATTCTATGTGTCTATGTCCAACGTGCTCCATCTGGCCTCTGCACCAACATCCATGGCCCATGTGCCCATCCGGACCTTGGGCTTTGAGGATCCACCTCACTATGGGATCATGCTACAGATAACACCTACATTACACCATCTCTATCGCAGCTGCATAGATTGCCTCCAAAGCATGCATGCCACCCATTGATGGTTATGTGAGGGTTGACATGGAAAGTCATTGGCAAGTAATGGTTTTCTGAAGGAAGCAGGAAGAACATCGGTGTTTCCTTTACATTTTGATAGAGGAGCCATACATCGACTTTTGACCTGGAGAGTAGTTCCATAAGTTATGGTCTATAAGCTGAGAGGTAAAGGACATGGCAGTGTACAGTAGATACTCCTGAAAAGAAGAGTTGAAGTTGAAGAGTATCGGCAGAGTCTTGACTCTAAATTGTTCTTATAAATTGGCTATATTCAGGAATCCTTGGAGGAGCTCAGTAGATTGATTTACCGGGGCTCCGTGTGAGCATCTTACCTGCTATATGCCAGCTTTGATTTCCTTGATTAGGTCAGAGAGAATAATTTCAGGTCAGTCTCAGCTGTTCCTTCCCTTGGTAATTCTCCGGCAGCTCCATCGTCCTTCATGATGGGATCATTGACCCTTGGAAAGAGGTAAGACAAAATGAAGACAGTAGATAGACTGTATCTGAAGTTAAGGCATGGATTGAGACATGACGAATGTGTGATCCTCATTAGAAGGGGGATGGCTGAGGATCATTAAATGTTTGAAGCCCTCATCATCTTGCGTTCTTCCATATTGACTCTACAACTATTTGGTTTTATGTTTACGGCTGAGTTCCCACCGGGCCATATATTCCCTGTGTTCCCAAAAATAAGACAAGGTCTTACATTATTTTGGGCACTGAAGGATGTATTAGGGCTTATTTTAAGGGGATGTCATATTTTTATTGGCGTCTGTGACTGAGTCGCCTGATAAAGCAAGATGAATATTCACCTCTTCCCCCGCCAAGCCCTCTGTGCCGGCGTTATTGATTGGGTGCATTCAGACTGCTGTTCTCGCCCACTGTTAATACAAGATTAATATGCACCCCTTTCCCTGCCCATATTCCTGTCCAGCCGTCTGTGCCAGCGTTATTGATAGGGTGCAGGTAAACTGCTGTACTCGCCCCCTGTTCATACAAGATTAATATTCACCCCTTTCCCTTCCCATATTCCAGTCCAGCCTTCTGACAGTAATTCAGTCAGACTGCTATATTCCTCTCACATCGCAATCCTCAGACTGGCCGGCGGCTCTCCTGACCCATGTCACGCTCAGTTCAGGAGAGCCACCGGCCAGTCGTCAGGTAAGGTATACAGCAGTAGGGTAGGGCTTATTTTATAACCATAGTCCAAAAAGGCTGAAAAATTCTGCTAGGGCTTATTTTCAGGATAGGTTTTATTTTCAGGGGAAACACGGAGTACATGAATATTGGCCATTCCTGGTGCTTTCTAAGGGCGGCTTTGCATGTTGCGACATCACGCGTGCGATGTCGGTGGGGTCAAATCGAAAGTGACGCACATCCGGCGTCACTTTCGACATCGTACTGTGTAAATGCTAGATGATACGATGAACGAGCGCAAAAACGTCGTTATCGTATCATCGTTGCATTCACCGACATTTCCATAATGCCGGTGCCGCAACAGGTACGATGTTGTTCCTCGTTCCTGCGGCAGCGCACATCGCTGTGTGTGAAGCCGCAGGAGCGAGGAACATCTCCTTACCTGCCACAGGCGGCTATACGGCTTTACATCCTGCTCATCTCCGCCCCTCTGCTTCTATTGGCCGCCTGCCGTGTGACGTCGCTATGACGCCGCACGACCCGCCTCCTTGGGAAGGAGGCGGGTTGCCGGCCAGAGCGACGATCGCAGGGCAGGTGAGTGCATGTGAAGCTGGCGTAGCGATAATTTTCGCTACGCCAGCTATCACAAGATATCGTACCTGCGACGGGGGCGGGGACTATCGCGTGCGACATCGCAGCATTGGCTTGTGATGTCGCAACGTGCAAAGCCCACCTTAATGCTTAAAAACAGGGAAAATTAGGATTGGTTGGGCATATTGAGTTTTACCATGTTCAATCCTCTGTTAATATGGGAAATATGTCCCTGCCAGGTATCTGTTCCCTTCATCTTCACCCTTTAGAAGGTAATTAATGTTGTTATCCAAACCAACCAATTTTGACAGAACCACCTAATGTTTATAGAAGCTTTCTGACTCTCCCTTTATGGCAGATCGAGCACTTGGATTCCAACATACCATGTCCAATTTGTTCTTAGACAATCAGTTTATCATGCCGTCTTCTTTGTCCCAGGTCTCTTCCAAGTGTCTACTCTTCACATTTTCATCCTGGAGAAATGATGGTGACAATAAAGATGGCATACAAATTAGATGTATGTCAATTGACCTGTCAGTTTTAGCTACACCTGCACACCAACTATGATGGGCACAATGCTACAGAATGAGGTCAAGGATGGGCACATTACTACAGGATGAGGCACATTACTACAGCATGGCGACCAGGATGGGCAAATTACTACAGGATGGGGCACATTACTACAGGATGGGGACCAGGATGGGCAAATTACTACAGGATGGGGCACATTACTACAGGATGGGGACCAGGATGGGCAAATTACTACAGGATGGGGCACATTACTACAGGATGGGGACCAGGATGGGCACCTTACTACAGGATGGGGCACATTACTACAGGATGGGGACCAGGATGGGGCACATTACTACAGGATGGGGCACATTACTACAGTATGGGGCACATTACTACAGGATGGGGCACATTACTACAGCATGGCGACCAGGATGGGCAAATTACTACAGGATGGGGCACATTACTACAGGATGGGGACCAGGATGGGCAAATTACTACAGGATGGGGCACATTACTACAGGATGGGGACCAGGATGGGCACCTTACTACAGGATGGGGCACATTACTACAGGATGGGGACCAGGATGGGGCACATTACTACAGGATGGGGCACATTACTACAGTATGGGGCACATTACTACAGGATGGGGCACATTACTACAGGATGGGGACCAGGATGTGCACATAACTGCATGATGGGGCACATTACTACAGGATGGGGCACATTACTACAGGATGGGGACCAGGATAGGCATATTACTACAGGATGAGCACATTACTACAGGATGGGGACCCCACTGATTGGGGCAGAAAAGGATTTCAACATGTTCCAGCTGTTATGAACTCACCTGTTGAGGATGATTCCAAAAGTTGTAGGTGAGCGTGGACAACACGGACTAAACGCAATGGCATAGCAGGTAAGACTTATGTAATGCTCGCAGCCAGTGTAGGAGCAGCACGCGGGGTTAGTGGACCTACTGGACCACAGGGGTCTCTGGGCTTATCCTTTAGTAGGACCGTCTTAACTCAGCGTCCACAAAGAGGCAGACGCCAGGCACCACTCCCAGGGTAGTGACCGGGACTGTGGCAGCTGACACCCAGGACAGGTGACAGACTCAGGTACAGGCGGGATGACTGAGGCAGGCTGGACAAGCGGGTATGGACAAGAATGCTGGGTTCAACAGGGACAGATAGGTATGTGAAGGCAGGTACAGGGTGACGGACATAGGGATAACGGAACAGGAGCTAGGTACCTGACAACTAGCTAGCAGACCGGTATACTGTCTAACTGAACACATTGCGCAGGCAACTCCCCTAATGGGAGGGTGTCTTAAATACATAGAACTTCCAAGAGACCTGAGCTGCATGCTCAGGCCCCAGGAAGGGAAGGCAGAAGCAGCACACGTGGACGGTCGGGGGTGAGGGCAAGAATGTCACCTGGCCGGAGCGATAAGTAAGTCCAGCAACACCGAAGCTACATCTTACATGATGGCTCATGGATCAGCAAGGTAGGCAAAATGGCAGGCAAACTGGTTCCAGAAGACCCAGAGCTAGGAATGTAGACATACACAAGGACTGTAGATCAATAGCCAGTTCAGGGCTTACAGAAAACAAATTGTTAAAGACAAAGTTGTCTGTTAGCAGATGATCCATGGCAAGGATGAGGAATGCAGCGATGAGCAGGTAAACTGAATACTTGCTGATATATATATATACTGTTGAAGCTGAGTTGGTAGTGTGAACAGCACTGGCGAAGAGTTTGTTTTGCTTACAGCAAACGAAGGGATAATCAGCAGGTCTGAGCCAAGAAATAAATGCTGATAGTAGAGAAACAAATAATAGTTTGGTAAAGAAATGATTGCCAGCTGAGAAAACGGAATGGTGAGGAACTGATAACTCAGACTAAGGTGATGATGAGTGTGTTTTGGGAGGAAAAAATTGAGAAACAGCTGGATGCCAAATGAGCATTTGAATATAGGGATAATTTCAGAGTGTAATGAAAGCAGTGGCCAATCTAAAGGACGGGCAGTAGAATTTCCCCAGTTTCTCCAAAGCACAACACTGCACTCCAATATACAATAAGGCTATGTTCGCACGTTGCGTTTTTTACCGCGTTTCTGCAGCGTTTTTGGCAGCAGCGTTTTTGGGCAAAAAGGCATGCGTTTTTGATTTCCAGCAAAGTCTATGGTAAAAGCAGAAATCCTGTCTGCACTTTGCTTTTTTTTCAGCAGCGTTTAATTTGCATATTTGTGGTCAAAAACCATGCTGAAAAAGAAGCAGCATGTCAGTTGTTTTTGCCATTTCTGCAGCGTTTCCTTAACATTGGAGTCAATGAGAAATGGCAAAACGCAACCAAAATCACAATTCCTGCGTTTTTCATGCTTTTTACCTGCTTTTTCACTGCGTTTTTGGCTCCAAAAACGCATGCTTTTCTGGACAAAATTTAATGGGTTCTAATGTTCCTTTACACACACACAATAACCGAAAATTTAAATGTTAAAAAATTAGAAACTTCACCTATTTTTCTGATAAAATGTGCATAACCACTATTTTCTCATTAAAAATGATAATTTCCCATATAGTTTTATTAAAAGTTAATTTTATATTTTTTTTCTCTTTTTTCATTCTTTTTGACTAATTCAACTTTATTTCTCAGTGTCTTGATCTCAAAAACGCATCTGCAGAAACGCAGGTGAAAACGCAGGTAAAAAGCGCTAAAAACGCACTAAAAACGCGGTAAAAACGCATGCGTTTTTAGCGCTAAAAAATGGTCAAAAGCCATTTGGTCAAAAACCAAGGGAAGGAAAACGTGCAGAATAAACTGCAGGTACTCCGACGCAACGTGCGCACATAGCCTAAATCTTTATTTCTTCACCTAATGCAACATTTCATGTCCTCTATGGCTTTTTCAGCTTCACAGCATAGTTAAACGCTGCATTAGTGACATGGAGACGTACGGTGCCTATGATATGCTGTACTTATTGCTTACATTGCTTTCCGCAGAATGCGGTTGATTGCTTATATTCCACTCATAGCGGCAATTGCTGACACTTATGTTGTACAATATGTTAAATGAAATGGCTTGAAATTACGGATTTAATGATGCTCCGGTGCATCCATCTCTACCTGCACGAATCCGCAGAGCTGCGCGGTATAATGAGATGGCCCATATAGCACAATACATACCGCGTGTCTATAATCGGTGACATTTTACTGAAATATTGCCGCATTTAAAGTGACGCTACGGTTTGCAACTATATACAGTATATGCAGTAGCGTAGCTAGCGGGGGGGGCAGAGGGTGCGGCCGCCCCGGGCCCCGTGCTCAGAGGGGGGCCCACCTGAAGCTGTGATACCATTATGCATTTAACCTGTATGAAAATGTATTTGCCAACCCTATAGGCTCATTAGTTCCTCTCTAAATTATCCTATAAGGTGCCTGTAAGAAGCTCTGATTAAAGGGGTTGCTACTATGGTGGTCGAGCTAGCACCTTTCCACTTGTCTATGGCACTGACGGACGTCTCCATAGCTCCTATAGACTTTGAATGGAGGCGAGGTGACTTACAACCCCTAATTTCATGATCGATTGTCATCTCAGCTTTTTGACCATAGAGGTCACACACTTATCACTCAGGTAGCAATTTGCAGTGATGGTACAACCCCTTTTGTAGGGTCAAGCAATGTCATGGCTTCTGGGGGGCACAAGGGCTGGTGCCACATTCTACTTCTTAACTTATAACGGCCTTCAGCTCGATCTTGAGCCATGGCGACTTGAATGTTGAATGCTCCTTAGGAAGACTGATTGTCACATGGTGATTTCACAAATTTTGTTGACTGTCATGGTGGCGTCAGGTTCTGTTCAGATTAGAGATTCTCTGGTGTCTGGGGTCAACACAGGCAGACTTGGGCGTCAACCTGCTGTGTGCTGATTCATAGGCGAGCTAGCAAAAGCGAAACTCTGCTAGTCTGCTTGTTAGTCTCATTTGATCACATGTTGTGGGGAGCCAATTACATCTGTTCCCTCCCTTTTTATGCTGGCTGAATCCTATCACCTATGCCAGCTATAGTTTATCTTAGTGTGGAAGAACTATCTGGTGGACGTAGTGCTTTGTGTGGTTGTGAAGCTTACCCCTGTTGTCATTTGTAGCTTCCTTCCTGCTCTTGTTTTCCTCCTGATTCTCCTTATGTCTAATCCTCTGTGTGCATGCTGTGTGTTAGTGTTTTAGTTTTCCCTTATCTGTCTTTATCTGTGGTTAACATCACAATCCTGCTCTGTCCTTCCCTGCTGGGAGGGGTGATCAGATTAGGTCTGGTCAGGAACGAGGCTCAGGCGTCTCCACCATTAGGAGTATCTCTGAGTTTAAGGATAGTATAGGACCCCCTAATGTGAGGGATAGCAGAGAAGGATTAACTCCTACACAACAGGGAGCAGTGGACACAACTCAGCCGACGTCCGGTAGAGCTGAACCCAGGTTACCTGTTGGACTCTGCCATGTGAACAAGGTCCGATGCTGTTGCTGTAATCCGCGAGTGTGGATCTGGACAGCGCATGATAGTTACTGGAAAGGGACCAACCACTTATTGTGCTTGACCCATAATCACAAATATAGGTTTATATAAGAAATCACAGACTTATCTTACAGAATCCTAAGTGTCACTTCCATGCGACTTTTAAGTGAAAGTCTCTTTAAAGAAAAATGGAATCTGGCCATTTTTGGGACATTTATAGAAAAATCGAAGACAATCCAATTCTTCCTTTTTATAGAACATTTCATGTTAAAAGCGCCCAGAACAGTCATTGAGCTATGGCACAGCACAAAGGGGAATGATACTAGATAAAACATATTTGCCCTCCAGCAAAGAAGAATATAACATTCTGATGATCGGTTCTAATATTAGGGCGAATTCACATTCTTGCTATTCCCATGTGGACCTGCAATTTTTATTTTTAAGTCATTTAATGGGAGGATCCAGATGTGCCATATGGATAATATAGATATATGACTGTCAGGAACCAGGCAAAAAAAAAAAAGAAAAAAGAAATAAAAAATAAAGCAAAAATTGAAGCCAGCGGGAAATGCTCCATGGGAAGCAGGTATGGAGTTGGGGTCTGCAAAGAAGGAAGAAAACATCATATATGAAAAATCAACGTAAAGGTTAACTACCACCAAGAGGTATCACTGAAGGAGACCACATATACATACAGTTAAACCCATATTGTCCATGATATGTGTCCATTACTATGTACTGCATTGGATTAGAAACACTCAGCCAAAAATAACACCATATCTGTCCTCAGGTCGTATGTGGTACTGCAGGTCAGTACATGGAGCTGAGGTGCAGTGCCACATACAATGGCGCTGATTTTGGGTAAGTGTATCTGTAGCGCTCCTGAACCCCTCAGGGTGCTACAAGGTTCTGCATCCCCACCAGGATGCAGGGCCTACCCTCTTAGGGACCCAGAACCCCAGTGCCGGTAACATCAAAAACCCAGGTAATCCCAGTTTTCCCCAACAAATCCCCCAGATAATAGTAATTAGCAAGAGTGGGACCATGGATGGCCACCTAGAGGTGGAGCCACTCCAGTCCACTAGTTGACCAGGTGGGAGGGGCAGACTGTGGAGAGAAGTCAGTGAATTGACAGCAGTAGGAGAGTGAGGGTGAAAGCTAAGCGACGTCCTGACTCGGGTTGACGGTGACCTAGTACCCAGGAGAGGTGGTTGCCAGTGGAGTATGGTGGAGTACTCCCGGAACTACGCACTGACGGGGTACAGGACCCTAGGACAGGAAAGAGCTTTAAGCCACCCTGTTAACACCTGCACAGCAAAGGGGGCCGTCAAGGACCTCGCTGACCCTAAAGAATCCAAAGACTCAGTAGCAAAGGGAGAACTGGGGACAGGACCAGAAACTCCATCCCCACTGGGTTCACACTACCATCAGTCGGACAGAAGTGGACAAACCACAGACTGGGGACCCCCAGTGTTCCATACAACGGGGACCCACTTACCAGAGACATGTGCAGGGGAAGAAGGTACCAGAGAACCAGGCTGGCACTGGGACGAAGGGGACCTGGAGGCGAAACCAGCCGGCCTCGGGCAACCAGTTAACATCCAAAGTGAGTAAACCAGTTGCACTGAATGCCTGTCTGGACTCCTTCTTCCGACGCCCACCGCACCATACATCCGCTGGGGCAATTCCCTGCTTGCGGAGGGACTACCATACTAGCTACTAATACCATCAGTCCCAGTAGAGACATTTTATAGCGTCGGCTCCCTACATATAGCCGCAATACCGCAAGTGGCATCACGAATAAACTTTATTCACCAATCCCCTGTAAATATCCCCATTACAAAAAGGGCTCAGGGCACGGAACCGGGTAACGGCCACCATCGTGACATTCCCAATAGAGATGTCGCGGGCGGGGAGGAGGGTGTCAGCACACCGCGCTCACCCCTTCTGCTCGGGTCCGGCAGTTGCTCCTGGTGGCTCGAGCTGCGGGCCGGATCCCGGGGTGTCTCGAGCGACACTCCTCGCCCGTGAGTGAAAAGGGGGGTGTTTGTTGGGATTATAGTTCGTGACGCCACCCACGGTTGTGGTGATGGCACCACCGCTGCTCAGTGTGAGGGTCCCGGGGATGGTGATGGGAGCAGCCAGGTGTTGTGTTGCCCCTCCGTGGGTAGGGGTTGGTGATCCCGGGGCCCGGTGAAGAGATGTGAAGTGTAGGGCCTGGAGGGCGCAGGGACGCGGGGGCAGTGCTGTGCCTTGCGGCACTGTGGTACTCACTCAGCCTGAGACACGGACACAGTTTGTACGGTAAACCAACGGCTGGTAGGACGGTCCCACAGACGGTTGCACCTGCACTCCCGGTAGGTGACGGTGACGTCTCTCTTCCTTGCACCTGTTTGACTGATGGTAGCGGTGGATTCCCTCCGGTTACCCGCTCCCTGACTGCAATCTGGGCCGGAGGAGCTCTACACTTTGCCCGCAGGCGCTGGCCCTGGGGAAACTGGTGCCTTGGCGGTGGCGGTGTCTCCCCGTTAATGGTCGGGCTGTTGCCGTCAATCGGGACTTTGGTGCTGGGGGATCTGCGTCCCCTTCACTGACGGATTCGGCAAATTGGGCGACTCCTAGCCTTGCCGGGGTCCGAGAGGCCCCTGCCCTGGTGCTGACTGTCCTTCGGAACACTGCTCCAGACCACCGGGCACACAGCCAACGGGGTCCTTCCAGGAACTTCCGAACTGTCCCACTCCGGACAGTCACCGCCGTCGCTGACCTTGCTGTTCTAGCCCTACACACAGCTGGGCTCTCAGGCTTCTCCTTCTCTCTGCTCTGTCACCACTTCTTGCTTTCCTCCTTTTCCGCTTTCCTTTCCTTCACTTTCACTTCTGGTTGTTTCCTCTAGCCCTTCACTGGACTTCACTCTTGCCCTCCCCGGGCGAATCTGCTGTTCACTCCTTCATGTCCCTGACTCGACTCCTGCTCCTCCCTGAGCTTTCTGCCTGGTAACTTCCTGCCTCTAGAGTTGTGAGCTCCTTGGTGGGCGGAGCCAACCGCCTGGCCCACCCCCTGGTGTGCATCACAGACTCCTGGAGGGAGGCAACAAGGATTTCTGGTTAGCAGGTGTGCCTACCTGGAGTGTGGGGTGTAGTGGTGTTGTTATCTGTGTCCCCTGGCTTGCCCAGGGCGACACATTCCCCCTTAGCAAAATGCAGACCGTCCGCGGGCTGCCGTCCTACACCGGTTTTATTTTTCTGTAAAAAGGGGATAACAGGTTAAACATAACATAAGCATAACATTTTTAATCAACTCTTCCCAAGACGGGAGGCACATTTTACTTTTAACGTTTCAACGGTGTACGGTCACGGTTTCCGCTCTCTCCCACCCAAGCAACCTGGCCCTGATGCTGCCCCTAAAACCCAGGCAGCACCCCTTGACCCACAGTCCAGCACAAGTCACCCGAGCGGGATCTGTCCTTCCCTCCAGAGGGTAGCCACCGGTCCCTTTGGTGGCTGGGCCCTGGCCTGCTCTGCTCAGGGCCCTCCCTCCAACCTGCCTCTCCGGAGGCGGCCTGCGGAAACGGTAACGGTACCCAACATATTTACAAGCCACTAACGTTTGTGGTTGCCCTGCAGAGTTCACGGGCTTGTCCATGGATAGTTCCCATGCATTTTAAACGGTCCCCACGGGGACAACGGTGCCGGCTCCTGCCGGTTGCAAATCACTGCAGCAAATCAGGTAACAAACTCGGGTAATCATCTTTCATCATTGCAGAACTTTCAAACATCAAACAAATAACTCAGTGGTGGTCCCAACGGGGGACGGTGCAACGGGCATCCGCTGCCCTACTCCGGTCCTGCTGCTGCTTCCTCCGAGGGAGGGGGTGCAGAGCTCACCTTGCTCTCCGGGCTGCCCTTCAGCTTTACGTCCAGGGCAAACCACCCCCTCTCTCCGCAGTGCCGAGTGTAACGCACCATGTCCCCTGGTATTAGGTTGCGGCCAGGATGCTCCTCGGGCAGATGGGCATGCACATCCCGCCGGGCTACAAACACCTCGGCCTCCAGGCCCGGTTCGTATATGAACCCGTAGCCCCGGCGGATATCGAAGCGCCGCACCTGCCCCTCGTAGAACGGGCCCCGGACACGGAAGGTCGCTTGCCGCAGGTTCTCCTTTTCCCGGATGGCTCGGGCTACCAGCTCGGCTTTTCTTCGCTCCCTCTCCGCGATTTCCAGGCCCAGCTTGGTCGGCTCCCTGTCCCAGTATGGCTCCGGCGCACGGGTTGAGCCCCGCGGGACATCCAGTACGTTACCCACTGTCAGAAAGGTGGGCGGCGTATCCCGCGGTGTCATGGCCTTGGGCGCTGCCTTGCAGCAACAACCCGGCGCCACCTCAGCCGAGGTGTGGGGGATGGGCACAGGGGCTTTCCGCAGTTGGGCCTTCGGCTCGGAGCGGGTCATCGGCTCCGGCTCGGGGAACTGCTCGGGGACTGTCTCTGGCGCAATCTTCGGGGCCTTCCATGGCAATGCCTCCGGTTTGCTTCGGGCTCCGGCTACAGGTCGGTCCGCTGGGGCGGACGGGCTGGGTATCGCTACCGGTTGCGGTGGTAGTGGGCCTAGTGACGGGGTCACGGCCTCCGATACGGGTGGCGAAGGAGGCAACGGGGGGAGAGGGCTTGGACCGGGTCCCTCAGCCGCAGCGACCGGTCCCTCCGGGACATAGGGGCGTGGGTCACTCACCCTCCCTTCCTCCGCTTCCTCCTCGCGTCTCCGCACGGCTGCCACAACGTCCGCCATGTCGGTCTCCCACTCCTCCATGAGGAGCTGCATCTTGACCTGCAGCCTTAGGTGGAGCTGCGCGGTCCGGATCTCCACCCACGCTGCGGTTCCCGGTGCGGGGGCCACGGTGTTTCGGGACGGCATCCACATGGTGTCTCCACTGTTTGGTTCCAGGAACGGTATTCTGGCAAGGTCCTGGCGTCCTCGCTTTTATAGCGGCGACTACATGCCGCCAGCCGCCATCGCGTCCCCCTTAGCTCTTTCCGGCCCCTCCTCTCTCGGGGCGGGGTCTTGGCCTTCGCGCTTCTACTGCTCGAGAAGACGCTCGAGCGGGAACTTTTCGCGCCAAAGATGGCGGCTTCTGAAATTTTTCTGCCGGATATCTCCGGCGGTCACAAGGCGCACCTCTTCCTGACGGCAGAGCGGTAAGATCCTGTTCGTGACGCCAAGTTGTCGCGGGCGGGGAGGAGGGTGTCAGCACACCGCGCTCACCCCTTCTGCTCGGGTCCGGCAGTTGCTCCTCGTGGCTCGAGCTGCGGGCCGGATCCCGGGGTGTCTCGAGCGACACTCCTCGCCCGTGAGTGAAAAGGGGGGTGTTTGTTGGGATTATAGTTCGTGACGCCACCCACGGTTGTGGTGATGGCACCACCGCTGCTCAGTGTGAGGGTCCCGGGGATGGTGATGGGAGCAGCCAGGTGTTGTGTTGCCCCTCCGTGGGTAGGGGTTGGTGATCCCGGGGCCCGGTGAAGAGATGTGAAGTGTAGGGCCTGGAGGGCGCAGGGACGCGGGGGCAGCGCTGTGCCTTGCAGCACTGTGGTACTCACTCAGCCTGAGACACGGACACAGTTTGTACGGTAAACCAACGGCTGGTAGGACGGTCCCACAGACGGTTGCACCTGCACTCCCGGTAGGTGACGGTGACGTCTCTCTTCCTTGCACCTGTTTGACTGATGGTAGCGGTGGATTCCCTCCGGTTACCCGCTCCCCGACTGCAATCTGGGCCGGAGGAGCTCTACACTTTGCCCGCAGGCGCTGGCCCTGGGGAAACTGGTGCCTTGGCGGTGGCGGTGTCTCCCCGTTAATGGTCGGGCTGTTGCCGTCAATCGGGACTTTGGTGCTGGGGGATCTGCGTCCCCTTCACTGACGGATTCGGCAAATTGGGCGACTCCTAGCCTTGCCGGGGTCCGAGAGGCCCCTGCCCTGGTGCTGACTGTCCTTCGGAACACTGCTCCAGACCACCGGGCACACAGCCAACGGGGTCCTTCCAGGAACTTCCGAACTGTCCCACTCCGGACAGTCACCGCCGTCGCTGACCTTGCTGTTCTAGCCCTACACACAGCTGGGCTCTCAGGCTTCTCCTTCTCTCTGCTCTGTCACCACTTCTTGCTTTCCTCCTTTTCCACTTTCCTTTCCTTCACTTTCACTTCTGGTTGTTTCCTCTAGCCCTTCACTGGACTTCACTCTTGCCCTCCCCGGGCGAATCTGCTGTTCACTCCTTCATGTCCCTGACTCGACTCCTGCTCCTCCCTGAGCTTTCTGCCTGGTAACTTCCTGCCTCTAGAGTTGTGAGCTCCTTGGTGGGCGGAGCCAACCGCCTGGCCCACCCCCTGGTGTGCATCACAGACTCCTGGAGGGAGGCAACAAGGATTTCTGGTTAGCAGGTGTGCCTACCTGGAGTGTGGGGTGTAGTGGTGTTGTTATCTGTGTCCCCTGGCTTGCCCAGGGCGACACAGAGACACTGCCCGGAACCGAGTACCCCATATCCCTGGGTGCTACATATCAAATCCTATACAACTCCACCCCAAAATAGACTTCATCCTTAATGGGGTTGTCCTGAAAATGTCTCCTTAAAGGGTTTGTCCTCTTTCACCTATTATTTGCTCAAAGGCCAAGTGATGTGTAAAAGAATGAGCTGAGATTTACCTGCCCTCCTTGGCTGTCGCCATCGCTGGCATGGTCTCTTTTGATTGGTTGCGGCATGTCTCACCGTCAGCGTTGCAGCCAATCATTGAGCTCAGTGGCTCTTACCATTTACATTGAGCTACCGATACCTGTAAGGTGAAGGGGCCTGACCAACTGCCCATTCTCCAGCTCTGCATGTTGCTTTGTTCTAGGAGGATTCACGTTATCTCTCAGTCGATGTTCCGTTGCCATGAATCACCCACTAATGGCAGCCTTTTTGTACTAGATAGCTTGTAGTCATGAGTCAATCCCTATCTGAGCTATGAAGTTAAAACCAGTCTCTAAGAACTAACTCCACCCATTGTGGGATAGTCCCATACTCTCTCTGCCCTTGTAGTTGTTTTGTTTCTGGGCAGGTCTTTCCAACAGAACATGCTCTTTATGCAATGGCTTATATCCTACATAACATTCCACTGCACCTTATACTATATGAACACATACCGTACATTATACCTGTCACAACACATTACAGTTCACATAATACGTTTGACGTCTTCAAGGGAGGAACACACGACCTCTTACATTCCTCCCCTCTTTAAATAAGGTCATCCTCAACCATGTGGACCTTGAAGACACCAAACACCAAGACAATCACATGTAAAACGAGAATATAATCGTCTTTTTCTTCATGGTTGGTTGTTATGACCCTGATCCCACTGGTTTGGGACCCCAGAACAACAAGTTCAGTTTCTTCCATGTGAACATTAGGTCATTGTGTAGTTCTCCCAACTGGCTACAATATGAGGGCACAGCCCTTAAATGTTACAACTGCCGTAAGTTCACAAGGGCTTGCACATGGCAGTCCTTCCTTGAAATAGGCAAAGTTCAACATTCCTCAATCGGCAGGCACATCGGGTCATCCAATTCCCCCTTTTTTCCCCCTATCTACAACGATAATCCAAATAACCTTAACCCAGTTAGAGAAGACCAGGCCCCACCCTCTCCTTCTCCAAACAAGGGCCTCCAGGGCAGTGCACAGTCCATGGGGTCAGAGCCTAGAATGGACAGGACAGAGTCCATAAAAGGGGCAGGTTGAGTCCATGGGGCATCAGGACAAACTTCATAACTGGCTTGGGCACAGTCCATAGCAAAAGGAAGTACATTTGCAGCTCTAGAGTCTTCCAGTCTAGCTGAAGGGTGCGCATCGTGCGGAAAACAAAACAGAGGCAAAGGGTCACATAAAATACACAGAAGTCCCTACAGGTGCAACTAGCACAATACAGGCCTCCAAGCATCCAACTTTAGTTTTTTTCAGTCTACTTCTTTAACAGACAAATACAATGTTTCTTCCTCCTTTGATGAGGGGCTGGTCCTTAAGTCGTCCGGACTCTGGTATCGATGATACACCCATCCCACAGACAAAGGCCATAGCCCTATCCACCACCAGCACCACAGCAGACCCCCAAGCAAATTGAAGTGCCTTCTGGACTTTCTCTTGCACAACAGCTGCATCTTCTCCAGGGTTGGTGGAGAACCCATCCAGAACTTTCAGGCGCTTGGCCACTTCACTATTCATGGACTGGGCCGAGCCGAGTGTGGACTTGACCCCGACTCGAACCCCTCCTGAGGGGAATGGAAGACCTGCTCCACGAGACCACCCAGTCTTATCTCCTCCAGGGAACAAATCGTTTTAGGAATCCGCACGCTTCTCTTCGCTTTAGTGGTCGGGGAATCTGGCTCAGCCATGCTCAATATTTGTTCCCGGCTGTTAGTGTTTTTGAACATCCACTTTGTCATCTGTACAATATACCTATGACAACACATTACAGTTCACATAATGCATTTTATACAAAAATACATGACACAATTCACGTAAGACATAGAAACACGCTTGAGGTTTCAGGGGAAGGAACACATGACCACCTCACCCTCTTAGAATTTTCCTGAAAAAGACTTTATGTGCACATAGTCTGGGGGTTTGAGAGGCGGAAACTGAATGGAAACTCCAAGTTTTTGAGGAGTTTTGAGTTTTTGAGGAGGATTTGGAGTTTTTCAAGCAGAAACTGAGTGTACATTTTCCTCTAACTTTCAAAACTCCTCAAAAATTTGAAGTTTTTGCTAAGTTTCTGAGCCAAAAACTGAGCTAAAGTCTTCGCATGTACATACCCTCAGGATATTCTCATACAAAGGGGTTTTTTTTTGAGGTGGTCAAGACGAGTTTTCCAGTGGAAACTACTTCAGAAAAAAAATCCTTCTTTGGGGAGTTTTTGGAGACGTTTCTTGTGTTTTGAAGAGTTTTTGATGCCTCAGTTTTGAAACCATTTTTCAGGGATTTTTTTTTAAGTGGACCCAATCCAAAAGACTCCTAAAATACTACATTTGGACATACTTTTAAGCGACAGGAAGAAAAGATCTGTGACATGTTTTTTTCTGTCACAGAGATGCCGAGATTTTTTAGGCAAAGCCATTTCAGGAAAACACCAGTGGATGCTTTTCTGATGCAACTTTGATGGTGGTTTTTCCATCATTTTTCACCGACGACATCTTTACTCTGAACTTTCCACCATAGTGGTGAACCACTTCCTAGTGGAAGCCTCTCGAATAATGAATTTGCTTCTTTCTACCACTCCCGGGTTCGGAAATGGTGATCGTTTGCACAGCATTGTCCTGAAAAAGACATCGTGTACATACCTTTAGTTACACCTGTCACTGATTTTGAATCTGGTCTTCTGTGGATTCCACCACACGCATTACAAAGGGTGGAAACAGTGGAGTAAATCTTCAGCATAAATTGGCATGGTGTGGATTTAAAATCAGCACGACGGATCAATTTTTAAGTGGATCTCACACAGATTTGTTTTTTTTAAACAGGACTTGGATGTGATTTGGAAAAATTTCATCCATTGTACACATGGAGTCTTTTTGCTGAGTTGTCGGAGCAGAAACTGTAACTTTTGAGGAGTTTTGAGCCTTAGAGGAAGATATGGAGAGTTTCTGCTCAGTTTCTGTTCCAAAAACTGTGTGCAGACAGCCAAATCCAGCCCACCTTGACATTCCAAGGCAAATTGGATCATTTATTGCTTTAGAAGAAGATTGGCAAAAGGTATGGTGCCCTTGGGTTTGGAAGGTAGGTATCATGCTAGGTATGGGGAAGTATCAAGTGAGCATCGAAAGGTAAGGGGAAGTGGAAGATGGTGACCCCTGACCAAACCCACTGCTGTTAAATGGATCTCTCACCACCCTTGATAGGTTTCGCACCTATGCGCCGAGCCGGATACCTAACCCTAGAAATCCCTAGTGCTGGCCCCTGAGGTCCCTTACCACCCTAGATAGGTTCCGCACCTATGTGTCGAGCAGGATACCTGACCCTAGGTATCCCTAGTGCTGGTCCCTTGGATCCCTCACCACCCTAGATAGGTTCCGCACCAATCCGCCGAGCCGGATACCTGACCCTAGGTATCCCTAGTGCCGGTCCCTGGGGTCCCTCTCCACCCTAGATAGGTTTTGCACCTATGCACTGAGCCGGATACCTGACCCTAGGTATCCCTAGTGCCGGTCCCTGGGGTCCCTCTCTACCCTAGATAGGTTTTACACCTATGCACTGAGCCGGATACCTGACCCTAGGTATCCCTAGTGCCGGTCCCTGGGGTCCCTCACCACCCTAGATAGATTCCGCACCTATACACCAAGCTGGATACCTGACCCTAGGAATCCCTAGTGGTAATCCCTGAGGTCTCTCACCACCCTAGATAGGTTCTGCATCTATACGCCGATCCGGATACCTGACCCTAGTTATTCCTAGTGCTGGGCCCTTAATAGGTAATGAGTAGGATGAGCTCTTCGTCAACTCCACTAAACACTAGAGAAGACACAAGGAGGACAGACGGGGAAAATGCATGAACTACTTATCCAAAGATTACACAGGCAGGAGTTCAGCAATGATACCACAGAGGAGTACAAGCCACCTGCTTGCAACCAGAGCTAGAGTGAACTGAATAATATCACCAGCACCAGTCCAGGGAAGATGGGAGTATTTAAGTGACTCGCCCACCCCAGGGCTATGGGACACCCTGTGCCGGGCCGGACTAGTCCGGGGGTCGTCAGTGGTGGCGGGGCCCGACTCCGTGGCCCTGGTGGGTGTCAGTTAAATATATGGCTGGTGACTTGGGGTTTGAATAAAGTTTGTGTTCGTGACGCCACCTGTGGTATGCGGCTATTAAGCCGCCGCTGCTGTGTAAGGCCTCCGAGGTGATGATACGGCAGCAATGGTGCTACTGCTCCCCACAGGTGGAGCGGTACCCCGGGGCACACTGTTGGTGCTCGTGAGAGTCTATGGTGTAGTGGAAGTCTAAGCAGACGGAATAACAGAGGCAACTCCAAGGGTGCAGTTTCAAGTTCTTTACTCACACGTCCTGGTATGCGCACACTGGTGCCCTCAGACGACTGGAACCCACTGTCAGGGACCTCCGCCGTTTCTGGGTGATTCTTGGAGTAAAAACCGGTACCCTTCTCTCTAAGGTGTCTCTGTCTTCAGCTGTCTTCCTAAGCCTAGCTCTTTTAGGATGAACCTGCTCGGCCTCCACTACAGCCTCCAGGCTGGGGGGGTCACCTGTCGGATGATTATCCCTTTTCTAGAGATACTGCTGTGGGCTGTGGCCCGGGGAGTTTACAACTTTCCCTGGGCCTCGGTTTTTACTGTTTGGAGATGATTTTGCACTCCTCCGGTTTCTAGGGACCGTCCCCTGTTGCAGCTTGATCCCTCCACCGATGTTCCTGTGGAACAGGCCACCACAGCTCTACAGCTATCCGTGGCCCTGGAATCCCTTCTTCTCTCTGCTTGGTGTCACCTGGACCCTCTGAGTCCCAGGATCTTCACCAGGAAGCGTCTCTTTCTTCTTCTTAGCTCCTGCCTGACTAGAGCTGTCTTTCCTTCTCTCCTCCTTGCCTGCCTCCTGCAGACCTCCTCCTCCTCCCCACTCTCTCTCCCTTTCTTCTGTTGCTTTCTCTGTGCCGACACTCTGAGCTCACAGAGCTCCTTTCTCTTTCACAGCTACATGCTGTCTCCTCACTCTCTCACTCTCTGAGGTAAACTGAAACTAACTTGACCTTCCTTTCTCTGACTGCTCTCTGGTGGCTCCTCCCACCGCCCCAGTTGCTAAGCTGTACCCTATAGGAGCAGGGATGGGTCTTACGGCCCCTCCCAGCATGCAGCATGGGAGGGTAACTGCCACTGTCCCTGGTCCCAGTATGTACCTAACAATGGGTGTTGTGTAGATTTACCAGGGGACCGGTGTTCACTCCTTTCCTCACCCAGAATGGGGCATCACACCGCTGGATGGGGTGCAATGTCCTGTGGCGACGGAAGCCTCAGGGGCGCCACATAAGCACCAAGATAATACTGATGAGCAGCAGCTGGGTGGAAAGTGAGCTCCTGCTGGCTCCTAAATGGGAAAAGATGAATCCAGGAGGATGAATACTGACAGCAAGAACAATAGAAAGTCAGGGAGCATTCTGCGCTGCCAAACACTGTGACCTTCTATTGCTAAAAACCCCTATGACTGTCTGTCACCCGTGACACACCCGTGACGTCAGGGAGTGAATGGAAACTTTTTGTCATCTCAGACAAACAACACCCTGGTGCAATTTCAGGGGGATTTGTTAATTTTTTGCACCTTGATGAGATAAATGGCTTCCGAAACACGGATAAAATAGACCATCTCCTCACATCTACATCACTTTTTATTGTGAATTACAAGCACAAAATCCAACAGTAAAGCCTGAAAAGAAGAAGCGGTAAAGCGTCACAGGTGACATCCGTCCGCCACCTGGGGACATCTATTCATCCGTCTCCTCTTTTCATTGCTTTGTCGCAGCGGGCCCCTCGCAGTTCAGAGATAGCGACGATTCGGCTTTCGGATACAATGTTACATTGTGGGATGATTACAGCTCCGGATATTTGATGAGAAGCATTGATCACGTTCATTCAGAAGTGGAAGCGGGTAACCTGCGTGTGACCCCCATACTGGGGATTTATATCTCCTCCTCCTATAAAATGCGGTTTGTATTTTCATATATATGTATTTTTTATTCTCTATATTGGAAACTATAATTCAGCTGTCAATTACTGATAATACATGTCATATATTGTAATACTATAGAATATTATAATCTAATATATAAAGCTGAATGTGTGTGTGTATGTGTGTATGTATGTATGTATGTATGTACGGGATTGGCATCCGCACCATCGCAGCTACAGCCACAAAATTTTGCACACTCACACGTCTGGACCCCGAGAGCATCATAGGCTATGTTTCGAGGGGAAATTTTAACCCCGCGCTTTACAGTTATTCACCAAAAAACCTGCCTCCATTAAAACGAATGGAGCTGGTAGCCACAGTGCAGCCAGAACTTCAGAAGAATGCGCAGCCACGCCCTTATATGGAATGTTGGCATGTCACAATGCAGCCAGGGAAAGAGACAGACACAGACAGGGAAAGAGGCAGACACAGACAGGGAAAGAGGCAGACACAGACAGGGTAAGAGACAGACACAAAGAGACAGACACAGACAAAGAGACAGACAGACAGGGAAAGAGAGGGAAAGAGAGAGACAGGTTAAGAGACAGAAAGACAGGTAAAGAGACAGACACAGACAAAGAGACAGATAGACACAGGGAAACAGACAGACAGGGAAAGAGAGGGAAAAAGACAGACAGGGAAAGTGACAGAGATAGATAGACAGACAAGGAAAGAGATAGATAGACAGACAGGGAAAGAGATTGAGACAGACGGAGAAAGAGACAGAGACAGTCAGGGAAAGAAACAGACAGACAAAGATAGAGAGAGAGATATATACAGAGGGGGAGACAAACAGAGAATGGGAGAGAAACAGAGAGACAGTTACTATCCCGGGCGTTAGGAAAACAGACAGACAGGGAAAGAAAGGGAAAGAGACAGACAGGGTAAGAAACAAAGACAGGTAAAGAGACAGACAAAGAGACAGACACAGGGAAAGAGACAGAGGGAAAGAGACAGACAGGGAAAGAGACGGAAAGAGACAGACAGGGAAAGAGAGGGAAAGAGACAGACAAGGAAAGAGACATTTAGCCGGGAGCCACAGTGCAGCCAGAACTTCAGAAGAAGACGCAGCCACGCCCTTATATGGAATGTTGGCGTGTCAAAATGCAGCCAGGGAAAGAGACAGACGCAGCCAGGGAAAGAGGCAGATGCAGCCAGGGAAAGTGGCAGACAGAGACAGGGCAAGAGACAGACATAGACAGGGTAAGAGACAGACACAAAGAGACAGACACAGAGAAAGAGACAGACTGACAGGGAAAGAGACAGACAGGGAGAGAGAGGGAAATAGAAAGACAGGGAAAGAGACAGACAGGGAAAGAGAGGGAAAAAGACAGACAGGGAAAGAGACAGACAGGGAAAGTGACAGAGATAGACAGACAGGGAAAGAGATAGACAGACAGGGAAAGAGATTGAGACAGACGGAGAAAGAGACAGACAGTCAGAGACAGACAGGGAAAGAGACAGACAGACAGGCTGGAGTCACACTTGCGAGAGACTCGCGCGAGTCTCGTATCACGTCACCCGGCATGGTCGCACACTCTCCGGACAGGAGTGTCTCAGCTGCATAGAAATACATACAGCTGATCCGCTCCTGTCAGGAGAGTGTGTGGCCATGCCGGGTGATGTGATACGAGACTCGCGCGAGTCTCTCGCAAGTGTGACTCCGGCCACAAAGAGATAGAGAGAGAGAGACAGAGATATATACAGAGAGGGAGACAGACAGAGAATGGGAGAGAAACAGAGAGACAGTTACTATCCTGGGCAGCGCCGGGTGCTACAGCTATCTAATATATAAAGCTGAATGTGCGTATGTATGTGTGTATGTGTGTGTGCGTGTGTGTATATGTGTGTGTGTGTGTGTGTGTGTGTGTATGTATGTATGTGTGTGTGTGTGTGTCCAGGATTGGCATCTGCACCGTCGCAGCTACAGCCACAAAATTTTGCACACTCACACTTCTGGATCCTGAGAGCGTCATAGGCTATGTTGTGAAGCGAAATTTTACCCCGCGCATTCCAATTTACCAATCAATTTTGCCCCTATCTACATAATGGGGAAAAAGTAAAACAAAAAGTATATCCGCACCGTCGCATTTACAATCACAAAATTTTGCACAGACATCTCATGTGAACCAGGGAACGTCATAGACTATGTTTTGAAAGGAAAATGTAACCCTGCGCTTTACAGTAACTGTGCAAAAAACATGCCTCCATTAAAGTAAATGGAGCCTGGAACTACAGGTTATTAGTAGGAGCTGTGATTGGTTGCTATAGGAACAAAAGACATTCATAGTATAAGAAGCTTATATGTGAGGTAATAAGATGTCGGTGGGGAGACGGATAGGGAGAGAGACAGAGAGACAGACACAGACAGGGAAAGAGACAGACAGAGACAGACGGGGAAAGCGACAGACAGAGACAGACCTGGAAAGAGACAGACCTGCAAAGAGACAGATGGGAAAAGAGACAGACAGACATACAGACAGGGACAGAGACAGGCAGAGAGGAAAGAAGGAGACAGCCAGAGAGACAGAAAAAGATAGATGGGGAAAGACACAGACCTTGATAGAGACAGACGGGGAAAGAGACAGAGAAATAGAGACAGACAAAGACAGGCAGACAGGGAAAGAGACAGCCAGGAAAGACACAGGCAAAGAGACGGGAAGACAGATAGGGAAAGAGACAGACCTGGGAAAGAGACAGACCTGGAAAGAGACAGATGGGGAAAGAAACAGAGAGATAGAGACAGACAAAGAAAGAGACATAGACAGGCAGACCTGGAAAGAGGCAGACCTGGAAAGAGACAGATCTGGAAAGAGACAGACGGAGCACATTACTTGGACAATTTAGTTAGATCTGTGTGGAATATCTGTGGTGTTGAAATATATGTTGTGAAATGCTTCTATTAGCTTAGTTTTTGCCTTTTAATAATTACATTTCTATCTATTTGTTTTGTGGTGTTTGTGTGCAGAATACATTTTTGTTAATACATTTTATTTTGTTAACAGTAGTTATTAACCCGGGCGAAGCCGGGGAGTACAGCTAGTTAATTTATATTATTATTATTATTATTGATAATATATTTTTCGCTACCTTTCTGGAGGTTCTCTTGTAGGATTTTAATAAGTGCCTGCGCCAATCCACAGAATAAAGAGCGGGAGCTATACAGCCTTTAATTTGGGATCTGACATAGCGCCCCTCTCCTCCATGTGGCTGCATATGGTACTGCAGCTCACCACAATGTTTCCCCTTTGTAAAGCATCTGTAATGACTGGGGTTTCAAACTACATAAATATCTTATTTATTTTGTCTTTTGTAATATGATACAATACTTTGATAAATAATACAGCCAAAAAGCTCATAATTAATACTAATATACAGAGCTCTAATAAATAATACAGCCATGCAGCACATTATTAATACCAATATACAGAGCCATAATAAATAATACAGCCATTGAGCACATAATTAATTCCACTATACAGAGCCATAATAAATGATACAGCCATGCAGCACATAATTAATACCACTATGCAGAGCCATAATAAATAATACAGCCATGCAGCACATGATTAAAATCACTATACAGAGCCATGATAAATAATACAGCCATACAGCTCATAATTAATACCACTATACAAAGCCCTAATAAATATTACAGTCATACAGCTCATAATTAATACCACTATACAGAGCCCTAATAAATAATACAGCCATGCAGCACATGATAAATACAAATATACAGAAACCTAATTAAAAATACAGCCAAACAACACATAATACCAGTAAACAGAGCAACAATAAATAATGCATCCCTACAGCACATAGTTAACAACACTATACAGAACACTAATAAATAATACAGCCATGTTGCACATGATTAATACCACTATACAAAACTCTAATAAATAATACAGCCTTGCAGCACATAATACCACTATAGAAAGAAATAATACAGTCTTACAGTACATAAGTAATACCGTTATACAAAGCCTTAATAAATAATACAGCCATGCCGCACATAATTAATACCACTATACAGAGCACTAATAAATAATACAGCCATGCAGCACATAATTAATAGCACTATACACAGCACCAATAAATAATACAGCCATGCAGCACATAATTAATACCACTAAACACAGCACTATTAAATAATACAGCCATGCAGCACATAATTAATACCACTATACACAGCACTATTAAATAATACAGCCATGCAGCACATAATTAATACCACTATACACAGCACTATTAAATAATACAGCCATGCAGCACATAATTAATACCACTATACACAGCACTATTAAATAATACAGCTATGCAGCCCATAATTAATACCAATATACAGAGGTATACCTCTGTATATTGGTATTAATTATAAGTAATACAGCCTTACAGCACATAATTAATACAACTATAGAGAGCCCTAGTAAATAATACAGCCATGCAGCACATCATTAATATCACTATACAGAGCCATGATAAATAATATAGCCTTACAGCACATAATTACAGCGCACTAATAAATAATACAGCCATGCAGCACATAATTAAAGCCACTATACAGAGTCATAATAAATAAAACAGCCTTATAGCACATGATTAATATCACAATACAGAGCCTTAATAAATAAAACAGCCATGCAGCACATAATTAATACCAATATACAGAGCCCTAATAAATAATATTGTATTAAAGCACATAATTAATACCACTATACAGAGCCCTAATAAATAATACAGCCATATAATACATAGTTAACACTGCCATACAGAGTGCTTATTCATAGTAATGTTTATTCTGCTATACAGTCCATAATGAATACCGCCATACAATCCATAATTAATGCCACCATGTGTTCATAATCAATACTGCTATACAGTATGCAATATTTCCTTTCCAGCAGGTTGTGAGAGAGTGGTCATTGGGGGTCCGAATTCTTGAAGTCTCCATTTTTCTCCTCCAAATACAGCATTAATACAAAGAATGAGCCTTTGCTATATTCAGTAATAGAAATCTCCGCGCAGCGCCAAAGGGGTACAAGCTCTCAATTAAGGAACTTCTTTCCTGAAATCTTGTGGAGGGAAGAAAAGACCTTGCAGAACGTCGCAAGGAACGACGCGACCCTGGGATCATAGGACGCTCACTTCCTTACCACACCATTGGGAGTCAATGAGATTCATCAGGCCTCGGTAGGACAAATAGGGAGTGGTGACACGATGTGCCAATCGCAACGTCTTGTAGGAAGTGGAAGTTTTAGGCAAACTTTCCTTTGATTTTCCGGCACACTGATGGTAATTATACCTGCACGGCTTTCTAACATTATAAAAATTGATTTCAATTTGCGGACAATTACCGGTAATACCGACTCTTCTCGTGGTGAACGTCACTTGCCCGGGTGCCCGTGAGTCACTAATGGAGGCATAAGTACATGTCCAAGATTCCCGCTGAGATTATTAGTGCTAAAATGTTGTCTGGGACAGAATGGAGCGACGCGGCTTTTATAGAGGCGTAATGTGTTGTTCTTACAGTAAATGAGTCATAAAATCACAGTTTTTCTGTCCAAAGGATGAAGATGTAGAAATATAAGACGAGAAAGAAGATCTGTCATAGCCAAGTAGTAACCGAGCTGTAAGTGCTGCATTGTGCCTCATTATCTTTACGTGCCTACAATTAAGGGGTCTCATTAACCTCTGTCTCTATGAACCGTAGGGAATGTTCTTCAGAGGATCTCCCCTGCTGAGAACCTCCTCTGCTAAGGAACCACTTTGCTCAGGACCTCCCCTGCTCAGGACCTCCTCTCCTGAGAACCTCCTCTGCTCAGTACTTTCTCTCTTGAGAACCTCTTCTGCTCAGGACCTCCTATCCTAAGGAACTAAGTTGCTCAGGACCTCCCCTGCTCAGGACCTCCTCCACTGAGGATTACCCCTGCTCAGAACATCCTCTGCTCAGGACCTCCTCTCCTGAGAACCTCCTCTGCTCAGGACCTCCTATGCTAAGGAACTAATTTGTTCAGGACCTCCTCCATTGAGGATTTCCCCTGCTCAGAACCTCCTCTGCTCAGGACCTCCTCTCCTGAGAATGTCCTCTGCTCAGGACCTCCTCTCCTGAGAACCTGCTCTGCTCAGGACCTCCGATGCTAAGGAACTAATTTGCTCAGGACCTCCCATGCTCAGGACCTCCTCCACTCAGGATTTCCCCTGCTCAGGACCTCCTCTGCTCAGGACCTCCTATGCTAAGGAACTAATTTGCTCATGATCTCCCCTGCTCAAAACCTCCTCCACTCAGGACCTCCTCTGCTAAGCAATTACTTTGCTCAGGACCTCCCCTGCTCAGAACCTCCTCCATTCAGGACATGTTCTGCTAAGCAATTACTTTGCTCAGGACATCACGTGCACAGAACCTCTTCTGCTCAGGACCTCCCCTGATCAGAACCTTCTCCATACAGGATCTTCTCAGGAACTACTTTGCTCAGGACCTCCCCTGCTCAGGACCTCCTCTGCACAGGACCTCCTGTGCTCCAGGCCTCCCCTGCTCAGAAACGCCTATGCTCAGGACCTTCTCTGCTCAGAACATCCTCCGTTCAGGTCCTCCTCTGCTCAGGAACTCCTTTGCTCAGGACCTTCCCTGCTCAGAACCTCCACTGCTCAGAATATCCCCTGCTCAGGACCATCTTACTGAGAACCTCCACTGCTCTGAAACTCCTTTGCTCAGGACCTCCCCTGCTCAGAAACTCTTCTGCTCAAGATTTCTTTTGCTCAGGACCTCCCTTACTTAGGACCTCTTCTGCTCAGAACCTCCTCTGCTCAGGACATTCTCCACTCAGAACCCTCTCCATGCAGGACCTCTTCTGCTCATCACCTCCTCCGTTCAGGACCTCTTTGACCCATGACCTCCTCTTGTCAGGAACTCAACTGTTTAGAACCTCCTCTGCTTAGGACCTCCTCTACCCAGGACCTCTTCTGTTTAAGACCTTGTACCACCTCTATTTAAAGTGTCCTCCAGTCAGCACCTTCTCTGCTTAGAATCCACTCCATTAAGAGCCTCCTCTACTTAGGACCTGCCCTGCTAAGCACCTTTTGCTTCGGTGTCCCTAACCCTTCCTTACCCTTCCTCACTCTTCTTTACTTGGATGGCCATTTATCTAAATACACCTTCCCACACTGAAACAGGTGAGGCTGTGTTATTAACCAGGTTATACATGCCTCCATGGAATGGGAGCCACTCTTTGAGTTTACACTAAAGTTCATACACCTTAATAGCATATTTACCAACTTTTGGAAGTTGGCATCCAAGAGAGGGTGAGTTACCTGAAATTTCAGCCATGGTCACATCTCCATTTATGCGGCACAGCCTTTCCATACTAAATCCTCACTTTGCACACATTCTACATATATCTCATGAATCCAGTCTCTGTGTTCTCCTCCACTGTTCTGGAAATGTTGATTTCTGGAAGGATCGGGAGACTTACCAATTCATCCTACAGTCTGGGAAGTATCAACTTTTTCAAGGATCCTCTCGAATGTTCTTTCTATCAAATTTTGTTTAATTTGTTCTATCTATCTATCTATCTATCAATTATCTATCAGTGTTTCTGTCTATAGATCTCTGCAGTGACAAGTCATATACATCTGTAGGTCATTTGTCAAATTGGTGCCCATAATTGACCATTAATGATGAGCGGGAACTACCATGCTCAGGTGCTCAGTACTGGTAACTAGTGATGAGCGGACACTTCCATACTCAGGTGCTCAGTATGTCGCGGGCGGAGGAGGGGACGCCGCGCTCTCCCACTGCTCGGGTCCGGCTGCCGCGGCTGCTGCGGCCTGCTGCTGCTCGGTGGCTCGAGCGATGAGCCGGATCCCTGGGACTCTAGCGGCGCTCCTCGCCCGTGAGTGAAAGGGGGTTGTTGGGTGTGGGGATTGTTTATTGTCCGTGACGCCACCCACGGTTGTGGTGATTTGTAGACCACTGCTGCTCTGTATGGGGATCCCGGGAGTGATGGTATGGGGCAGCTGGATGTTAGTCCTCCCCTCCGTGGGTAGGGGGGTTGGTTGTCCCGGGGCCCAGTGATGAAGTGGGTGATGCAGGGCTTGGTGGGATGCAGGGACGCGGGGGCAGCTCTGTGCCTTGCGGCACTGTGGTACTCACTCAGCCTGCGACGATGACACAGTTCTCGGTTAAACACACGGCTGGAAAGACGGTTCCCACGGACGGCTGCACTTGCTTTCCCCAGTAGGTGACGGCGACGGTCCCTTTTTCCTGCACCTGATATGATGATGGTTGCGATGGGTTCCCACCGGTAACCCGCTCCCCGGCTTGGATATGGGCCGGAGGAGCCCTACTTTGCCCGCAGGCGCTGGCCCTGAGAAACTGGTGCCCTGGCGGTGGCGGTGTCCCTCTATAACGGTTGGACTGTTGCCTTCAATCGGGACTTGGTTGTTGGGGGACAGTCGTCCCCTTCACTGACGGATTTGGCAAATTATGGCGACTCCTAGCCTTGCCGGGATCCGAGAGGCCCCTGCCTTGGTGCTGACTGTTCTTCGTATACTGCTCCAGACCGCCGGGTCACCACCCGTCCGCGGTCCTTCCAGCAACCTCCGAGCAGTCCCCCTGCAGACTATCACCGCCGTCTGCTGACCTTGCTGTCTCTTGGCCTGGGGCACACACCCGGACCAGCTTCAGGCTTTCTTAACTGTCACTTTTTACTCCTTCTCTCAAGCTCCTCTACCACTTCCTTCCACTTCACTTCACTTCCTAAACTCATCTCCCTGGTTTTCCCGCCTCAAGAGCTGTGAACTCCTTGGTGGGCGGAGCCAACCGCCTGGCCCACCCCCTGATGTGGACACCAGCTCCTGGAGGAAGGCAACAAGGATTTTTGGGTTAGCTTAGATGTTCCTAACTGGGGTGTAGGGTGTGGTGGTGTTATGACCTGTGACCCCTGGCTTGCCCAGGGCGTCACATTCCCCCTTAGCAAAATGCAGACCATCCGCGGGCTGCCCGTCCAACACCGGTTTTATTTTCTGAAAAGATATAAAAAGGTAAAACGGTAACATATTTACAATTTATGACTTCATCCCACATCGGGAGGCACATTTCTTAAACGTTGCAAAACGGTTTACGGTTATGGTTTCCGCTCTCTCCCACCCAAGTAACCTGGCCCTGATGCTGCCCCTAAAACCCAGGCAGCACCCCTTGACCCAAGTCCAGCACAAGTTACCCGAGCGGGATCTGTCCTTCCCCTCCAGAGGGTAGCCACCGGTTCCTGTGGTGGCTGGGCCCCAGCCGGCTCTACTGTGGGCCCTCCCTCCAACCTGCCTCTCCGGAGGCGGCACTGCGGAAAACGGTAACGGTACACAACTTATTTACAAGCCACTAGCGTCTGTGGTTGCCCTGCAAGTTCACGGGCTTGTTCATAAGGAGTCCCTTATGCAACCTTTTCAAATGGTCCCCACGGGGACAACGGTGCCGGCAACGGCCGGTTTTCAATCACGGTTGACAATCTGGTTACTTTCCATTAATTGTTTATTTTCATCATTTCAAAACTTTTAACCAAAAACTCAGTGGTGGTCCCAACGGGGACTACTGCAGCGGGCATCCGCTGCCCTTGAGGCGGCTACCACCGCAGGGGGTCGGCCCACTCCGGGACCGAGCGGTGCATGGGGTTTTCCTTCCACTGGCAGTTCAACCCCGAATCACTGATAGCCGTTAGGAATGGCGGCGGAGGTGGCATACTTGGGACCTCTTCCTCCATCAACGACATTCTCTCCGGACCCCCGGCCGCGGTGCTGATGTCCGTCTCCCACTCAATCAGGGCCGGTTCTGGGGTTTGGGTGGACTGATCGCGACGCGGCACGGCTGCAGCGGCCCCTTGCTCACGGGCCCCCACTACGGCAACCATCCTTCGCATCTCTGCCTTCCAATCCATTAACTGCTGCAGGCTCTGCGCCCTCACCTTCACGCAGAACCGGCCCAACTCCCGCTCCAGCCACGCAGCGGTCCCGGCGGGGAGCTCACCCGGGCCGCAGTCCTCAAAAGCTACTCCGCCTCGTTTCCCCCAGAGCTTGGGTACTCCGGTGGCGGGTATTCCCGCACTCCAATTCGAGGACACCGCCATTTCTCCATCCACGTCCCCCTTAGCTTCTCTTTAGCCACTCCTCTATCGGGGCGGGATTTTGGGCTTCGCGCCTCTGCTACTGGAGAAGACGCTCGAGCGGGGACTTTTCGCGCCAAAGATGGCGGCTTCTGAAATTTTCTGGCCGGACACCTCCGGCGGTAACAAGGCGCACCTCTACCAGACGGCAGAGCGGTAAGATCCTGTTCGTGACGCCAAGTTGTCGCGGGCGGAGGAGGGGGCGCCGCGCTCTCCCACTGCTCGGGTCCGGCTGCCGCGGCTGCTGCGGCCTGCTGCTGCTCGGTGGCTCGAGCGATGAGCCGGATTCCTGGGACTCTAGCGGCGCTCCTCGCCCGTGAGTGAAAGGGGGTTGTTGGGTGTGGGGATTGTTTATTGTCCGTGACACCACCCACGGTTGTGGTGATTTGTAGACACCACTGCTGCTCTGTATGGGGATCCCGGGAGTGATGGTATGGGGCAGCTGGATGTTAGTCCTCCCCTCCGTGGGTAGGGGGGTTGGTTGTCCCGGGGCCCAGTGATGAGGTGGGTGATGCAGGGCTTGGTGGGATGCAGGGACGCGGGGGCAGCTCTGTGTCTTGCGGCACTGTGGTACTCACTCAGCCTGAGACGATGACACAGTTCTCGGTTAAACACACGGCTGGAAAGACGGTTCCCACGGACGGCTGCACTTGCTCTCCCAGTAGGTAACGGTGATGTCCCTTTGACCTGCACCTAGTGTTTCTGTGTTGGTAGCGATGGATTCCCACCGGTAACCCGCTCCCCGGCTTGGATATGGGCCGGAGGAGCCCTACTTTGCCCGCAGACGCTGGCCCTGAGGAACTGGTACCCTGGCGGTGGCGGTGTTCCTCCTTAATGGTTGGACTTTTGCCTTCAGTCGGGACTTGGTTGTTGGGGGATCGACGTCCCCTTTACTGACGGATTCGGCAAATTATGGCGACTCCTAGCCTCCGAGAGGCCCCTGCCCTGGTGCTGACTGTCCTTCGTATACTGCTCCAGACCGCCGGGCCACTACCCGTCCGCGGTCCTTCCAGCAACCTCCCAGCACTCCCCCTCCAGACGATCACCGCTGTTACTGACCTTGCTGACCTGTCCTGCACTTAGCTGGACTAACTTCAGGTCTTTCTACGCTCACTTCTGTTCCTTTTCTTCTTTGCTCCACTACCACTTCACTTTCACTTAGCTGTTTACTCCTTTCTGTCCCTAGCTGGACGGTCCCTTTTTCCTGCACCTGATATGATGATGGTTGCGATGGGTTCCCACCGGTAACCCGCTCCCCGGCTTGGATATGGGCCGGAGCAGCCCTACTTTGCCCGCAGGCGCTGGCCCTGAGAAACTGGTGCCCTGGCGGTGGCGGTGTCCCTCTATAACGGTTGGACTGTTGCGTTCAATCGGGACTTGGTTGTTGGGGGACAGTCGTCCCCTTCACTGACGGATTTGGCAAATTATGGCGACTCCTAGCCTTGCCGGGATCCGAGAGGCCCCTGCCCTGGTGCTGACTGTTCTTCGTATACTGCTCCAGACCGCCGGGTCACCACCCGTCCGTGGTCCTTCCAGCAACCCCCGAACAGTCCCCCTGCAGACTATCACCGCCGTCTGCTGACCTTGCTGTCTCTCGGCCCGGGGCACACACCCGGACCAGCTTCAGGCTTTCTTAACTGTCACTTTTTACTCCTTCTCTCAAGCTCCTCTACCACTTCCTTCCACTTCACTTCACTTCCTAAACTCATCTCCCTGGTTTTCCCGCCTCCAGAGCTGTGAACTCCTCGGTGAGCGGAGCCAACCGCCTGGCCCACAGCCTGGTGTGGACACCAGCTCCTGGAGGAAGGCAACAAGGATTTTTGGGTTAGCTTAGATGTTCCTAACTGGGGTGTAGGGTGTGGTGGTGTTATGACCTGTGACCCCTGGCTTGCCCAGGGCGTCACAAGTACTCGTAACTAGTGATGAGCGGACACTACCATACTCGGGTGCTCAATACTCGTAACTAGTGATGAGCGGACACTACCATGCTCGGTTGCTCTGTACTCGTAACTAGTGATGAGCGGGCACTACCATGCTCAGGTGCTCAATACTCGTAACTAGTGATGAGCGGACACTACCATGCTCGGGTGCTCAGTACTGGTAACTAGTGATGAGCGGGCACTACCATGCTTGGGTGCTCGGTACTCGTAACTAGTGATGAGCGAGCACTAACATGCTCGGGTGCTCAGTACTCGTAACTACTGATGAGCGGGCACTACCATGCTCAGGTGCTCAATACTCGTAACTAGTGATGAGCGGACACTACCATGCTCGGGTGCTCAATACTCGTAACAAGTGATGAGCGGGCACTACCATGCTCGGGTGCTCAATACTCGTAACTAGTGATGAGCGGGCACTACCATGCTCGGGTGCTCAATACTCGTAACTAGTGATGAGCGGGCACTACCATGCTCGGGTGCTCAATACTCGTAACTAGTGATGAGCGAGCACTAACATGCTCGGGTGCTCAGTACTCGTAACTAGTGATGAGCGGGCACTACCATGCTCGGGTGCTCGGTACTCATAACTAGTGATGAGCGGGCACTACCATGCTCGGGTGCTCGGTACTCATAACTAGTGATGAGCGGGCACTACCATGCTCGGGTGCTCAGTACTCGTAACTAGTGATGAGCGGGCACTACCATGCTCAGGTGCGCGGTACTCGTAACTAGTAATGAGCGGGCACTACCATGCTCAGGTGCTCGGTACTGGTAACTAGTGATGAGCGAGCACTACCATGCTTGGATGCTCAGTTCTCGTAACTAGTGATGAGCGGGCACTACCATGTTCAGGTGCTCGGTACTGGTAATGCGCAGTCGGATGCTCGGATGGTCGCGACTCAAGTACCCAAGTCTAAGGTAAGTCAATGGGGAACTCAAGGCATTTTTCCCAAAGAGTTCCCGGAAAAATACTCGAGTTCGTCATTGACTTCTATTATACTCGGTACTCGAGTTGCGCCTATCAGAGCATCCAAGTCCTCATTATGAGTACCAAGCATCCAAGCATGGTAGTGTGACGCCCTGGCCTATCAGATCGTCACAAGGGGCCCTTCTGCATGGTACTCGCTCCTCCTTGGTTAGGGGTCCTGTCACTTTGGTGTTGCCACCAGCAGGTGTACACAAATCCTGAAGAACTCTCTGCACCACATCCACCAGACACCCATTGGGCAGCCTGAGGGGAATAGGGCCGCCCAGATGGAGGGCTGGTAGAAGGAGGGCGGAAGTGTCAGTCAGTAGTAGTCAGTAGTAGAAGTGGAGGAGGAAGCAGCGGTGACAGACCAGGTCACGCTATGGAGCTGGGCTCCTGTACCCGTCCCAGGTGCCAGACGTTGGCCTGGCCAGAAGGAGCTGGAACCCCGGTCGCAGGGGGTAGTGACGGGGAGCATGGTGCTGCTACAGAGAGCAGGCCGGCTGACCTGTGCTACAGCTGGGCAGGGACCAGGGCGTGACGGAATACGCGGACCCTAGGCTGGGAAGTAGCTTCACGCAGCCCAGTAATTCACCCGACGGGAATGGAATCTTCAGGAACCGTTCCCCACTCGCTCCAGAATCGGGGTACTAGCGCAACGAGGGGGATAGGACTTCCCACAACCGTCCAGAAAATTCCAAGCATGAACCCTGAGAGCAAGCTCATCCTGCTAGCCACACAGATGAGCAGGACCCGAAACGCTTCAAGTGTAAGGGATCCACAAGTAGGACACACAGTGCCAAGGGACAAGGCTTCAGGTCAACAGGCAACACCAAGAGGACACGGACCCACCGTGCCCGTCCAAGGACCACAGAGTGCTCAAGAGTTTGGTTTACCTGATGTCAGCATCAGTGACTTTGGACTGTGTGAGTACACATTATCCCCTTGCACGCGACAGGTTCCCCACGCCATCTATTACCGGAACCCGAAAGACACCACTCCCCTGCCCACGGAGGGGTTAACAACTTAAGCTGCCACACACCAGCGTCCCCGGGCTCCCTAACCGGCAGCGATGGTCCCTCACGTTACCACACACTGTGGGTGGCGTCACGAACATTATCCCAAAACCACAAACAATCCCTCCTTTTATTCCGAGGCAGCCGCGCGACCCCGCCTCGGATCCGGAGACCCCTCGAGCCACTGCGGATCCGGGTTCGAGCAGCCAGGCGGCTGTTGCGGGGGCGGCACAGTAGTGCCCACTAATCACTAGTGACCATCCTTTTAAGTAGTCATGTAAGCCTAAATATGAGACCCTAGTGAGCATACCCTTCTTTGAAAACATAAAACCGCCATAAAACAATCTCAGGAATCAAACATTTTTGTGGGGTGTGTGCCTTTGTTTGATGCCTATTCTACATTTTACGCACCAAGATGTCTGTTTGCTTTCTAACTCCACTTGCAACAGAGGTGTAACCGGGCCCCAAAGCAAAATGTTTAATATGGCCCCGACTTATCATATGCCATCTATAATACTGGGCTCTTATGTGGAGTAAGACCTTTTGTCCTCCTCAGGGCCCAGGTACGACTGCTACTTCTCCATTCCTTTTACTGGAGCTGTAGAATCGCGGACATATTACAGAGAAGTCAGACTATTCTTTTATGTTCCCGTATTCTATACTCAGCCGAATTTGATGTGTCACCAATAAACAATTTTTCAGTGAAACCTTATGGGATTGATTTTTGAGGTCTCCATGTCCCTTGATCACCAGTCACCATGGAAACGGGTCTCTTTTAGTCTGTTTCTTGCAAAAGGGGAATTAAGTTTCCTTGCCAAAGAATATAGGATATTCTCTGATAGTCTTGTAAGATCCACAGTATAGGATACATGGAGGACGGCGGCGTTAACTGGGCTCAAACTAAGGTTCTGTGTTCTTCTCTGGAAACAAACATGTCATTTACTGTGAAATTCCTCAAACATCTATTTTCGACCATTAAACCCCTTCCCATCGCTGACAGGCTTCATTTTTGTACTTTCTTTTTTTCCCTCTCTTTCTTCCAAGAGCCATAACTTTTGTATTTTTCCGTCTTATGTAAATGTATGAGGGAATGGTTTGATTTTACAGGACGGGTTATAGTTTCGAAAGAAATGTCGCACCCAGGATTATGGGGTACTCAGTCCCGGGTGGTGTATATCTGGGGGATGTCACGGTGGTGGCTGTTGCCCGGTTCCGTACCCTGGACCCTTTTTGTAAAGGGGAGAATATGATAATGTTGTGACGCCACTTGCGGTGTTGCGGCTACGTGTAGGGAGCCGCCTCTGCAGAATGTCTCTACTGGGGCTGATGGTATTGGCAGCTAGTATGGTAGTCCCTCCGCAAGTAGGGTATTGCCCCAGAAGGTGTATGGTGCGGTGGGTGTCGGAAGAAGGTAGTCTGAGTATTCAGTGCAACTGGTTTACTCATTGCTGAGGATGTTAACTGGTTGCCCGAGACCGGCTGGTTTCGCCTCCAGGTCCCCTTCGTCCCAGTGCCAGTCTGGTTTCTCTGGTACCTTCCTCCCCTACACCTGTCTCTGGTAAGTGGGTCCCTGTGGTATGGAACACTGGGGGTCCCCGTTCTGTGGTTTGTCCACTTCTGTCCGCGTGACGGTAGCGTGAACCCTGTGGGGTTTGAGTCTCTGGTCCTGTCCCCGGTTCTAAAATACCACTACTATGACTACTCTCATAAAAATATTTTATTAAATTCCATAAATATTAAAAATAGAGCATCTGTGGTGTTCTTATTTTAAATTTCGTACATCACATAACCATACATATACAAGTGCAGGTGTAAACCGAGGTTAAACCCACGCCTGAGCGTAGCTTTAGACAGTGGTTGATAGAGAGGGGGACAGATGTTACTACGTCACTGTCCGGGTGGTAGTCGTCTGATATGTTCTGTATCTACCTTCTTATTAGTGAATATATAAGTTTCACTCTACTACAAGGTATATATAGCCCTCACTGTCCTTGTCAATCTCCAGCAGGGATAACCACCACCAGAAAAGTGATAAAGTGCAAACAATCGAACCGTAGACAAACAAACAGTGGTAATGCGTTAGATGTCCAGGGTTCTTATATTAGGTATAGTTTCCCTAATCACAAGTTGCTGGATAAGTTAGGTAGGAGCCTGGCGTTCCACTTAGCTTATGGATCCCCCTGCTCTCCTGACGCGTTTCACCCCCCCTAACGCAGTAAAGGATATTTTATGAGTCACTTCTCAAAAAGGACACCTAAAAAGATGTACGAAAACATAATATCAGTATATAGATGAACGACTGCACTGTTCTACGCACACATGTATATGGATCACTTACAGGGGAACCGGTCCTCTTGTTCAGAGTAATAATGTATGTTCCCTCTTAAAGTGTAGTTAAATGAGAGGACTGTTCAATGTCCAGGAGATACATGAAGTTATTAGTAGTTATTCCCTGTGAAAATACAGGAAAGTGAGCAACCAACTCATCATTCATATGCTCAGGCACAATTTGTCATTAGTATGGGGTCTGGGTTTCTACCTTGATATAGATGTAGTCGTGTGTACACTTATTTATGAGTATGCAGATTCTTGTGTCCACTCTGATTCTCCAGGAGACGTGTGGTCTTATGATTATATAAAGTTATAAATTCGCCACTCCTGTAAGGATGATAAGGTATGTGTATATGATTAAACATATCCTATGTTAGGGTATACTACAAACATGCACATATTTAGTGGTCTTTTCATGTTACCTCTTGGCAGAAATAGCGGGGCCAGAATAGGTTTTCTGAACCATCACATCACTGAAGATATTGAATGTACTAGTGACCCCTTTAAAGACGAATGTCTGCAATACGAAGGGTAAGTTATCCTGTCCCCGGTTCTCCCTATGCTACTGAGTCTTCGGATTCGTTAGAGGCAGCGAGGTCCTTGATGGTCCCCTTTGTTGTGCAGGTGTTAACACGTCGGCTTGAAGCTCTTTCCTGTCCTAGGGTCCTGTACCCCATTGGTGTGTAATTCCGGGAGTACTCCACCGTACTTCACCAGCAACCACCTCTCCTGGGTACCAGGTCACCGTTAACCCGAATCAGGATCTCACTTTGCTTCCACCTTCACACTCCTACAGTCACTGCAGTTCTGACTACTGACTTCCTGCATTCTCTTTGTCCACAGTCTGCTCCTCCCACCTGGTCAACTAGTGGACTGGAGTGGCTCCACCTCTAAGCGGCCCTCCGTTGGTCCCACTCTAGCTGGATACCTTTGTATGGGGGATTGTTGCGGAAAACTGGGATTACCTGGGTTTTTGGGGTTACCGACACTGGGGTTCTGGGTCCCTAAGGGGGTAGGTCCTGCATCCTTGTGGGGATGCAGAACCTTGTGGCACCCTGATGGTTTCAGGGGCGCTACAGAAATAATTAATTTTATTGTATTGCGTTTCCCCGAAAATAAGACAGAGTCTTATATTATCTTTTGCTCTGGGCTCATTATTAGGGAATGTCTTATATTTTTCCAAGAACAACAATCCACATTTATTCTTAAACAAAAAAATCAACATTTATTCAAATATACCATATTTTTCGATTTATAAGATGCACCGGATTATAAGACGCACCCCAAATTTAGAAAAAAAGATTGAAAAGATTGAAAAAAAAGTCGTCCGTCGTGTCTTACTGGAGGAGGGCAGCAGCGGTGCTGGAGCGGGCTCACAGGGGGCCGTGGCATTGGTGGAGCAGGGCGATGCTGTGGGCGGTGCAGCTGGCGGCTGTCCCAGAAACTGTCGGCGGTGGCGGCTGTTCTGGGGCTGAAGCGGCTGGGATGGGGATGGGGCTGCGGCTGCGGGGGCAGCTGGGGCTGCAAGAGGTGAGAGCTTCAAATAATGGTGCCCGGAGCCGCGCATGCGTAGATTGAGCTCGGAGCTCAATGACAGGTAGAGATTTCATCTGCGCACGCGCCGCCTCCGGGTGCCATTTTCCTTAAGTCCGCTCCTGGGAGATCAATGGGCCAGATGAGATCTTGAGCCGAGAGCTCCATCTGCGCACAGGCCGGCTGCGGGTGCATTACTTGAAGCCCTTAGCGCTCACAGCCCCCACCGCAGACCCTGCACAGCCGCCGCAGCCAACTATCACGTCCGGGTACCGGATGGGAGGAAGTGGGTCTACTGGTCCAAGGTTCACTGACCCGGAGGAGCGGACTTAGGTGGCCACCAAGTCTTCACTACTACCACCGGAGGTGGAAGCAGGTACAGACGCTGCTAAGTGGCCACCAGGAGGCAGCATCGGGGGATCCGATACCTCGCCAGCTGGCGCCACAGGATGGAGACCAGGAGCTGGAGCAGAGAAGACCGAAGCTGGTGTGGTCCAGAAAAAACTGGTACAGGTAGTGGAAGCTTGCAGGGTCTGGAGACCACTGGATGGTCACAGGTGGGTACACAGGCACTACTAGGCAGAATCAAGACAGTCACAGGCAGGTTAGAGTACAGGGACCTGACAACTAGTACAAGCAGACTAGCTGCGGGGACATGTTGAACAGGCACCTCCCAACGGGGGAGGATGCCTTAACTACCTAGTACTTGTAAAGGCCATAAAAAGGACTTCCGGGGAAAAGGTGAATAAGAATAGAGAAGGGAGCGTGAACGCACCCTACTGTGCATAGGTGGACCTCGGGAGCCAGACTACAGGCCAGAAAGCACAGATAAGGCTTCGGCAAGAGTAGACCATAGACGCTTCTGCGGGGAAGGCCAACGGAAGGGACAGGTATCGGACCAGTGAACAGCGAATGGTGTTGGGGCTCCCCGACTGGGAGCATCAATGGCGTGATACCTACTAGGGCTTATTTTTGGGGTAGGTCTTTTATTTTTGGGGGAGACAGGATATATATATATATATATTTATATATATATATATATATATATACACAGTATATATACATATTGAAAGACATTCAGTAAAAAATAACTGTTTTTTGTTGCTTTTTTGGAACCTGTAAGATTTTTATTATTTGTCAATGGAGGTTTTTTTTCAAGGGGGAGATGTCCTATTGAATCCTTGCTGTTTAAAGATAGCGAGATTACTCTGCTGACAATGCCCAAGTCTACATAGTAAAGCTGAAATAATGTTTATTATTACAGTCTGTATATGAAGCCTTATCTTGTTGTATCTAGTCTTCTAGTAGAATATCAGAGCTTCTATTGAATCCATGCTCTATAATGATAATGACTCGGTGACTGCTCAGGATTCCCAAGTCTACACAGTGAAGCTCAAATAATGTTTATTATTACAGTCTTCCACTGTATATGGAGCCTTATCTTTTTGTATCTAGTTCTCCAGAAGAATATTCAAGCTCCTACTGAATCCTTGCTCTTTAATGATAATGAGATGACATGATTCTGTTCACAATGCCCAAGTCTACACAGTGAAGCTCAAAGAATGTTTATTATTACAGTCTTCCTCTGTATATGGAGCCTTATCTTTTTGTATCTAGTCCTCCAGTAGAATATCAGAGCTCCTATTGATTCCTCACTCTTTAATGATAATGAGGTGACTCTGCTCACAATGCCCAAGTCTACACAATAAATGTGAAAGAATATGTATTATTACAGTCTTCCCCTGTATATGAAGCCTTATCTTTTTGTATCTAGTCCTCCAGAAGAATATTTGAGCTCCTATTGAATCCTTGCTCTTTAATGATAATGAGATGACTTTGCTCACAATGCCCAAGTCTACACAATACAGGTGAAAGAATATTTATTATTACAGTCTTCCCTGTATAGTAGTCTTATCTTTTTGTATCTAGTCCTCCAGAAGAATATTAGAGCTCCTATTAAATCCGTGCTCTTTAATGATAATGAGATGAGTCTGCTCACAATGCCCAAGTCTACACAATAAAGCTGAAAGAATGTTTATTATTACAGTATTCCCCTCTATATGAAGCCTTATCTTTTGTATCTAGTCCTCTAGTAGAATATCAGAGCTCATATTCAATCCTTGATTTTTAATGATAATGAGATGACTCTGTTCATGATGTTCAAGTCTATACAGTAAAGCTGAAAGAATGTTTATTATTACAGTCGTCCACTGCATATGAAGCCTTATCTTTTTGTATCTAGTCCTCCAGTAGAGTATCAGAGCTCCTATGGAATCCTGGTTCTTTAATGATAATGAGATGACTCTGCTCACAATACCCAAGTCTACACAATACAGGTGAAAGAATATTTATTATTACAGTCTTCCCCTGTATAGGAGTCTTATCTTTTTGTATCTAGTCCTCCAGAAGAATATTAGAGCTCCTATTAAATCCTTGCTCTTTAATGATAATGAGATGAGTCTGCTCACGTTGCCCAAGTCTACACAGTAAAGCTGAAAGAATGTTTATGACTCCATGCTATTTTTGTAATGAAATTTTCAGCTCACGTTACACCAAGAAGGACACTTGTAATGATAGTCTGGATTAGTTTGGTCTACAAAAGCTCAGTTACAGCAAAGAGTCAGCTCCGTGACTGCCGCTATATGATTTTCACCTGTAAGAAACATCTCCGACTTATCTGTAGGAGTCTGAAAAAGTGTTAAATACAAGGCTTCACTACTTCCCACCTGAGGCTTCCTAATTTACGCCTCGTCCTTTCTTCATAGGATCCTACACGCGGCCCCCTTGTCAGACTCTCTTCTTTTGTCGATTTCTATGAGCGGAGTCATTGGAAAAAATGTACCAGACTCGCGAAACGCACAGAGATTGCTCGGGTCCAATAATAGAATCGCCATGGCAACATCATAGCAACGGCAACCCCATGCAAGACCACTGATACCATTCATAGGGAAATTAGAGTGTTATGTATTAGGGGATTTTTCTACAATGTTGTGCACTTACAGAAATGTTCAGTTCTGCACCATCGCCCCTCGACAGCAAAGTGTCTGATTATACAAGTGCCAACTTTTATAGAAGCAAAACATTTTTTAACCCTTATCAGAAAAGATTAAAACCTAAACTGATCCACATTTTTAGTTTTTTTTCCTATCTTCTCTTTTAAAGTGGTTTTTTTTTATTTTAATTTAATTTACTTTTATTATATTATTTAATAATCTTTCTTTGCTCTTTATTTTAATGTTATTATATTTATACATTTATAATTTATATTTATTTTATTTTTATTTTTTTTGCTTATTTTATCTTTTACATTTCTTTTTATTAGATTATTGTTTCTCTATAAAATGCCATATTTTCAATTCAGTATAATTTGAAAAATTTAGTAAATGCCAAAGAAAGAGAAAACAAAAATTAATTGTAAAATGTATAACTTTTGCATTTTATTTCAGCGTTAATGGGTTTACATTTTTTATGTTGAACAGATGAAGACATTTTGAAGACATTTTGTTCCTATTTACGTCTGGTCTAGGTCAGTGTGTACTGAATAATATTTTTTTTGTGTTTCCTCTTATTATTTTATATGTTTTTTTTAAAGGTTAGTAAATACCAAGAAGAAAATGTAAATTTAAAAATATATAACTTTTTCATGTTCTGGTGTACATATATATATATATATATATATATATATACATATTTGTATATATATATTTAATTATTTATTAATAATATATATATATATATATATATATATATATATATCTTACAATGGCCATTATAGTATTATAAGTACCTCCATTTATAATCTTTTAGGTGGAATATATTTTGGTTTTTCACAGTGTGCGACTGGTCCCCCTTTTTTGTCATATATATATATATATATATATATATATATATATATATATATATATATATATATATATAAAAAAATATATATATATATACAGAGAGAGAGATACTGTGTGTATATATATATATATATATATATATATATATATACACACCAGAACATGAAAAGATTATATATTTTCAAATTTACATTTTCTTCTTGGTATTTACAAACCTTTAAAAAAATGCATAATTTAAATTATATGTGTATATATACACACACACATGCCCCATATATATATATTCTTTAAAAAAAAAAAATATATATATATATATACCGTACATATATATAGATATATTTGTATATATATATTCTTTAAAAGAAAATATATATATATATTTTAAAATATTATATCAATAACAGAAACAAAATAAGAAAAAGAATCAGAAATAAAATCTTTTTTTTTTTACATTTTAAATATAATTTTGAATTGAATTTTGTGTTTTCCTTTCTTTCTTGTTTTTTTTTTTTTAATCGGGAATATTTGAGCCAATTTTTGCAGTAGACAAAAAATGCAAAAATGTGTAACTTTTTTATTTTATGTCACTATTTCTTTAGTCAAAAACCTGCAGATGTGTCTGTATAGAGAGAGGAGGGAAAAACCTGCAGATGTGTCTGTTTAGAGAGCGGAGGGAAAAACCTGCAGATGTAGATGTGTCTGTATAGAGAGCGAAGGAAACAACCTGCAGATGTGTCTTTATAGAGAGTGGAGGGGGAAAACCTGCAGATGTGTCTGTATATAGAGCGGAGGGAAAAACCTGCAGATGTGTCTTTATAGAGAGAGGAGGGAAAAACCTGCAGATGTGTCTGTATATAGAGCGGAGGGAAAAACCTGCAGATGTGTCTTTATAGAGAGAGGAGGGAAAAACCTGCAGATGTAGATGTGTCTGTATAGAGAGCGGAGGAAACAACCTACAGATGTGTCTTTATAGAGAGTGGAGGGGAAAACCTGCAGATGTGTCTGTATAGAGAGAGGAGGGAAAAACCTGCAGATGTGTCTTTATAGAGAGCGGAGGGAAAAACCTTCAAATGTGTCTGTATAGAGAACAGAGGGAAAAACCTTCAAATGTGTCTGTATAGAGAACAGAGTGAAAAACCTACATATGTGTCTTTATAGAGAGCGGAAGGAAAAACCTACAGATGTGTCTTTGTGCCTCCCCCGTGCCAGCAGCTGGCGCTGCTCGGATCCGGGCCTTCTGGGGTGGTGGCTCGAGGGTCTCCGGACCCGGGGGTCTCACGGACACGCCGAATAAATGGGGGGACGTAGATGTACGGGCTAGGCCGTAGTAAGTTTGTGACGCCACCCACGGTGTGTCGTGAGGTGGGACACCACCGCTGCTGTTGCAGGGCACCCGGGGGAGATGTTGTGCAGCAAGTTGTTAACCCCTCCGTGGGTAGGGATGGTGGCCCTGGGACCTGGTGGCTCGGTGCAGGGAATAGCGACCGCAAGGGGTGTTTGTGTACTCACGGTTAATAAACCACACAAGTCTCTGGTAAACCAAGGTGATGGTGGCCGGTGCCGCGGCCGGTTGCATTCGGGTGGTGGTCTCTATCTTCTTCCTGCTTTGTGTAAGGTGGACTTTCCTAGTGTGAAACTCAGGAGTCCGATCCCGGCTGGATGTGGCCTAAGGAGCCGTGCCCGCAGATGCTGGCCCGTGGGATCTATGGGCCCTGGCGGTGACCTCTTATCCCTATCGGTGGGCTGTTGTCTTCTATGAGGGACTTTGGGTGGGACAAGACCTCTAGTCCTAGCCTCAATCAGTTAATTAACAGTCCGCTTGGTTCCGGTTTCTGGCTTCAGGGTCCGAGTATTCCTCTTTGTGCTACTGTTTCCGGGTCGGTTCCCCGTGTCGGTACCGGCAGGCTACAACCCTGTCCCGGTCCACCTCGGTTCTGCCAAGCCATCTTCCCGTCTCCTGCTGACGAATACCACCGTCTGCCTCCTAGCCAGTGCCACCAGGGCTCCTACCCTGGCACCGTTCAACTTGAACTTCACTGTTGGAGCTACACTTAGCTCCAGCCCACACTCCTCTCCAAACTGAACTACAAACAGATCTGCTTGTTTTCCAGCCCTGGGCTGTCTGGACCCCTGGATGGGTGTGTTCCAACCGCCTGGTGACGCCCACTGGTGTGTCTATCCGTCCCTAAGGGGGGGTGACTAGGGTTTAGGGTTTCTGGTCGGCTGTGTGTTTCCTAGTGAGGGAACAGTGTTATGCGGGGGCCTAACTGTGACTACCTGGTTTTGCCAGGGCGTCACATCTTTATAGAGAGCGGAGGGAAAAACCTGCAGATGTGTCTTTTTAGTGAGCGGAGGGAAAAACCTGCAGATGTGTCTGTATAAAGAGTGGAGGGAAAAACCTTCAAATGTGTCTGTATAGAGAACAGAGGGAAAAACCTGCAGATGTGTCTGCATAAAGAGTGGAGGGAAAAACCTTCAAATGTGTCTGTATAGAGAACAGAGGGAAAAACCTGCAGATGTGTCTGTATAGAGAACAGAGGGAAAAACCTGCAGATGTGTCTGTATAGAGAGCAAAGGGAAAAACCTGCAGATGTGTCTGTATAGATAGCGGAGGGAAAAACCTGCAGATGTGTTTTTTTAGAGAGCGGAGGGGAAAACCTGCAGATCTCTCTGTGTAGAGAGGGGGGGGGGAAACCTTCAAATGTGTCTGTATAGAGAATAGAGGGAAAAACCTGCAGATGTGTCTGTATAGAGAGCGGAGGAAAAAAACCTGCACAGGTGTCTGTATAGAGAGCAGAGTGAAACCTCTGGTTTCAACTGTATGTGGAACGGTATATGGCGTATAAAAAAAAATCTAATACTCACGGGAGCAGCGCAATAACATAAGCGCAAAAATGGCCCCTTTTATCCTGATGACAGGTCCCCTTTAATTAATATGACAGTTACCCACAAAGTCACAGGAGCATGGACAATATGTAGGGACAAGATTAATTCTATCCTTTACTTAATAAAAGCCCGCCATATTGTGAGAATGACAGCTCCGCTCTTTAATATAAGCTACCGTAGCGTGAACTCCTAGTTTTTTCTCATCAAACTTAAGATAGAATAAAAGCAGAATTTGCCCGCTGCCTGTCACGAAATAACAATTCACAATTACCTCTCCTACCTCAATGAGATTTGCATGAAAGCCCAAAGGGGGAAAAGGTATATATTCCATTATGCCGATGTGATCAGAAACGCGGCGATTTTTATCCGCGGCACATTTTATTTTCATGATTTCTCGTATACATCTGAGAATCTCTCTCCCAAGCAAAGGGAACATTGGATAATTGGAAGCTTTTCATCTCCATATCCAAGAGTTAGCTCGGAATAGACTGCCAGCTACTCTGCACATCACTGAACCAGATGATTGCCAGACGGGTGAGAGCTTGGCTGAGTTATGGACATGAAGGCGACTTAAAATAAAATATTACTAATGTATGAAAAACATTTTTTAAACAGTTTCTCCGCTTTGAAAATCTCTTAACAATAACATCGCAAAGTGTTTACTAGCTAGGACCCAGGGGAAACCTGGTAGTAGTAAGTGTTTAGCTTCCCTGCAGCACCACCACAGGAGAAAATCAGGTACTGCACACTACCTATTCAAACTAAAGAAGGGCAGTGAGCCCCATAGGGGTGAGCAGGCCCATGACGATCGGAAGGGTGCAGGGTAGTAAGGAGTTAAAGGTTTTGGTTGGGGATGAGGGAGATAGATGGGGGCATGGGATTGGTGGTTGGTACTGGAGGGGGATTGGTGGAGAGCAAGGAAGGGGTAGGGGCGTAGTTTGAGGTATAAAGAGAATGTAAAGTGTGTTACCTCCCCTTTCGTCGCTGGAACTTTGTGCCCACCCGCCCGCCCTTATTATATAAAAAAAAAAAACAAAAAAGGGAGAGTAATATGGACATACAAAAAAAAAAAAAAAAAAAAAGAACGACAAAGGGGTGATGTTTTTTTGTCAAAAAAAAAAAAAAGAAGAAAAATGTATGTTTGTTTTGTTGTCACAGCGGGGGGATAGGTCAGTCTGAGAGGTTGGGAGTACCGACAGTCGGTTTGTTGGTACGAAGTCGCTCAAGGGGAGTGGCTTCGGAGGTGGATGGGAACTTGCAGGCGGAGGTCCTGCAGGTTCTGGGTGGGGGGTAATTAACGATGGAACGTTATTACCCCTCACCTTGGGCCGGTTGGTCACGGCCGAGGTGGTCCTCTGGGCCGGTTGGAGGTTACGGCCGGGGGGTTAAGAATGATGGTTGTTTCCCTCTCGGATGGATCTATCGGTGGTTTTGGTTATAAGGGTATATATGTATAAAGGTTATGTTTAACAATGGGTGGCATGTTGAGCCACGAGTTTGGTATACATATATACGGTTAAATAAAAGCTGTGGCCATTCCTTGCAATAAAGTCGTAGTTATCGTCTTTATTTAAGTAAATATGGTATGGGGGGTAAAACCTGTTAACCTGCTTATCCCTTATAGATGCGTCATGACTTTTGTGTTTAATCCAGGACAGGACGGGTCCTCCCGAGCAAGAGACGCTCTTTGTAACTGTGTATGGATGGAAACTAGGTTGAGGATCTAACCCATTTTACTTCCAGATATCAAGAAGTCCAAACAACACATTTGTTGTCCCTCTCGATAGACATAAATGGAATAATTAGAAACAGCATTAGAAGTCAAAAATCAGATTTGTGAATATGTGACAGTGCGAAACTTCTATGTGGGTCCCCATAAAAAAATTCTAAAAATATCTAACGTTTAGTAAAAAGATTTGTGTTACCCTGGCCCAGCATCCAGACTTCCTTGACCGGGTTGGCATTTATCCTTCGGCCGGCATCCTGGGTACTGTAATGCTCACGGCCGGTGTAGGGGCAGCGAGTGGGGTTAGTGGACCAACTGGCCCACAAGGGGTACCCAGGCTTACCCTTTAATAGGAGCTTTAATAGGAGAGGCTTAACTAAGAACCCACCGAATGCCAGGTGCCAGGACTGTGGTAGGTGACCCCCAGAATAGGTGTCGGACTCAGGTACAGATGGGATGACTAAGGCAGGCTGAACAGGTTGATATAGACAGGAATGGTGGGTACGGCAGGGACAGATAGGTGTGGGAAGGCAGGTACAGGTGACGGACACCGGGATAACAAGACAGGAGCTTAGGATCTGATAACTAGCTAGCAGACTGGTTTACTGACTAACTGAACACGTGGCACAGGCACCTCCCCTAATGGGAGGGTGCCTTAAATACATAGTGCCTCTCGGCCAAAGGCTGAGAGGCATTTTCTGGAAATAGCATGCCAGTCCTTAAGAGGAGGAGACCTGGTGCTGTGTTTACAGGCCCTGGGAGGGGAAGGAGGCAGCAGCACGCATGGATGACTGGGGGGGTGAAGGGGAGGATGCGACCCGGCTGGCAGGAACCTCTGGTGTTACTAGACGCTGCAATGTCAGTAAGTGCCAAAAGGTGCCCAGAATGCCAGGCTAAGGATGCTGACAGCAGAAGTGAAACCTGATCTAGCTGCCATGGAGAAAAGGAGTGGATGTCAGTCAAGGGCAGCACTTTTTTATTATTTAATTTGCTCAGCTCTACTAATAATTATTTTTTAATCTTTTCAGGAAGAACATCTGTTACACGCCTGTCTTGGATCCGGGATTTGCACCCGACACCCCGGTCTACTGGATTCTGTTGTGCTCGCTTGTGATTGTCTGTCTGGGCTTAAATAAGGCTCTCCAAGACACACATCTGCGTTTTGGTATTAAGACTTTTAGTGTTCTTGAGTTCTTCCAGTATCTCTGCTACTGGTCTCCTGTTTGTCTGTGGCTTCCAGTACCTCTGCTACTGGTCTCCTATCTGCCCTTGGCTTCCAGTACCTCTGCTACTTGTCTCCTGTCTGTCTGCGGCTTCCAGTACCTCTGCTACTGGTCCCCTGTCTGTCTGCGGCTTCTAGTATCTCTGCTACTGGTCTCCTGTCTGTCTGCGGCTTACAGCACCTCTGCTACTGGTCTCATGTCTATCTACGGCTTACAGTAGCTCTGCTAATGGTTTCATTTTTGTCTGTGGCTTCCAGTACCTCTGCTACTGGTCTCCTATCTTCTCTTGGCTACCAGTACCTCTGCTACTGGTCTCCTGTCTGTCTGCGGCTTCCAGTACCTCTGCTACTGGTCTCCTGTCTGTCTGCGGCTTCCGGTATCTCTGCTACTGGTCTCCTGTCTGTCTGCCGCTTCCAGTATCTCTGCTATTAGTCTCCTGTCTGTCTACGGCTTACAGTAGCTCTGCTAATGGTTTCATTTTTGTCTGTGGCTTCCAATATCTCTGCTATTGGACTCCTGTCTGTCTGCGGCTTCCAGTACCTCTGCTACTGGTCTCCTGTCTGTCTGTAATTTCCAGTACCTCGGCTACTGGTCTCCTGTCTGTCTGTAATTTCCAGTACCTCTGCTACTGGTCTCCTGTCTGTCTGTAATTCCCAGTACCTCTGCTACTGGTCTCCTGTCTGTCTGTAATTTCCATTACCTCAGCTACTGATCTCCTGTCTGTCTGCAGCTTCCAGTATCTCTGCTATTGTTCTCCTGTTTGTCTGTGGCTTCCAGTACCTCTGCTACTGGTCTCCTATCTGCCCTTGGCTTTCAGTACCTCTGCTACTGGTCTCCTGTCTGTCTGCGGCTTCCAGTACCTCTGCTACTGGTCTCCTGTCTCTCTGTGGCTTCCAGTACCTCTGCTACTGGTCTCCTATCTGCCCTTGGCTTTCAGTAACTCTGCTACTGGTCTCCTGTCTGTCTGCGGCTTCCAGTATCTCTGCTATTGGTCTCCTGTCTGTCTACGGCTTACAGTAGCTCTGCTAATGGTTTCATTTTTGTCTGTGGCTTCCAGTATCTCTGCTACTGGTCTCCTATCTGCATGTGGCTTTCAGTACCTCTGCTACTGGTCTCCTGGCTGTCTGCAGCTTCCAGTATCTCTGCTACCGGTCTGCTGCCTGCATGCAGCTTCCAGTACCTCTGCTATTGGACTCCTGTCTGTCTATAATTTCCAGTACCTCTGCTACTGGTCTCCTGTCTGTCTGCGGCTTCCAGTACCTCTGCTACTGGTCTCCTGTCTGTCTGTAATTTCCAGTACCTCTGCTACTGGTCTCCTGTCTGTCTGTAATTTCCAGTACCTCAGCTACTGGTCTCCTGTCTGTCTGTAATTTCCAGTACCTCAGCTACTGATCTCCTGTCTGTCTGCAGCTTCCAGTATCTCTGCTATTGTTCTCCTGTTTGTTTGTGGCTTCCAGTACCTCTGCTACTGGTCTCCTATCTGCCCTTGGCTTTCAGTACCTCTGCTACTGGTCTCTTGTCTGTCTGCGGCTTCCAGTACCTCTGCTACTGGTCTCCTGTCTCTCTGCGGCTTCCAGTACCTCTGCTACTGGTCTCCTATCTGCCCTTGGCTTCCAGTATCTCTGCTACTGGTCTCCTATCTGCCTGCGGCTTCCAGTATCTCTGCTACTGGTCTCCTATCTGCCCTTGGCTTCCAGTATCTCTGCTACTGGTCTCCTGTCTGTCTGCGGCTTCCAGTATCTCTGCTACTGGTCTCCTATCAGCATGTGGCTTTCAGTACCTCTGCTACTGGTCTCCTGGCTGTCTGCAGCTTCCAGTATCGCTGCTACCGGTCTGCTGCCTGCATGCAGCTTCCAGTACCTCTGCTATTGGACTCCTGCCTGTCTGCGGCTTCCAGTACCTCTGCTACTGGTCTCCTGTCTGTCTGCGGCTTCCAGTATCTCTGCTACTGGTCTCCTGGCTGTCTGCAGCTTCCAGTATCTCTGCTACCAGTCTGCTGCCTGCATGCAACTTCCAGTACCTCTGCTATTGGACTCCTGTCTGTCTGCGGCTTCCAGTACCTCTGCTACCGGTCTCCTGTCTGTCTGTAATTTCCAGTACCTCGGCTACTGGTCTCCTGTCTGTCTGTAATTTCCAGTACCTCTGCTACTGGTCTCCTGTCTGTCTGTAATTTCCAGTACCTCTGCTACTGGTCTCCTGTCTGTCTGCAGCTTCCAGTATCTCTGCTACTGGTCTCCTGTTTGTCTGTGGCTTCCAGTACCTCTGCTACTGGTCTCTTATCTGCCCTTTGCTTTCAGTACCTCTGCTACTGGTCTCCTGTCTGTCTGCGGCTTCCAGTACCTCTGCTACTGGTCTCCTGTCTCTCTGCGGCTTCCAATACCTCTGCTACTGGTCTCCAATCTGCCCTTGGCTTCCAGTAACTCTGCTACTGGTCTCCTGTCTGTCTGCGGCTTCCAGTACCTCTGCTACTGGTCTCCTGTCTGTCTACGGCTTACAGTAGCTCTGCTAATGGTTTCATTTTTGTCTGTGGCTTCCAGTATCTCTGCTACTGGTCTCCTGGCTGTCTGCAGCTTCCAGTATCTCTGCTACCGGTCTGCTGCCTGCATGCAGCTTCCAGTACCTCTGCTATTGGACTCCTGTCTGTCTGCGGCTTCCAGTACCTCTGCTACTGGTCTCCTGTCTGTAATTTCCAGTACCTCTGCTACTGGTCTCCTGTCTGTCTGCGGCTTCCAGTACCTCTGCTACTGGTCTCCTGTCTGTCTGTAATTTCCAGTACCTCTGCTACTGGTCTCCTGTCTGTCTGTAATTTCCAGTACCTCTGCTACTGGTCTCCTGTCTGTCTGTAATTTCCAGTACCTCTGCTACTGGTCTCCTGTCTGTCTGTAATTTCCAGTACCTCTGCTACTGGTCTCCTGTCTGTCTGTAATTTCCAGTACCTCTGCTACTGGTCTCCTGTCTGTCTGTAATTTCCAGTACCTCTGCTACTGGTCTCCTGCCTGTCTGTAATTTCCAGTACCTCTGCTACTGGTCTCCTGTCTGTCTGTAATTTCCAGTACCTCTGCTACTCATCTCTTATCTGCCTGCGACTTTCAGTACCTCTAATACCAGTCTCCTGCTTGTCTGCAGCTTCCAGTACCTTTGATACCTGTTTCCCACCTGCCTTGCCTGCCTGATGCACTGACGCCCGTGGCTCGGGTGCCTATCCGAACCTTAGGCTTTGAGGATCCATCTTACTGGGTGAGCCTAATAGCATAATTTGGGTAAATGTACCAATTATGCAAATTTACTGAATTTCGCTGCATGTATTCTCTCTGGTGGCTCCTGTCATGCCCAATGCCATTGATGTCATATGGGAACTAGTAAGATCTGGAGGTTTCGGACTATGTCATGGGAGTTTGTGGAAATGTGACATCAGTAATGGTGGGAGCTGTCAAGCAAAGGTGTGCTCCTTTAGTGGACTTTTAGGTTTTTTTAACTTTTTATTAAATATTTACATCATTTTTTTACTGTGTCTAACTTTTGCTAATTAAAATCAATGGGCCACGCTGGTGATTGGTGAAGGTGCCGTTTCGACCACATTGCCTGGCAAAGGTGTTTAGAAAGGGCAAGGGCAGCAAATTTAATTGCTTCCCCGTGTAGCTTCTAAGCAGGAAGGCTGCATTTTTACTGCACCCCGACAGAACTCACTTCTGAACTTCACTTTCGGAATATTTCAGTAGAGTGATGACTAATGGACTGAAGTATCTGTACTGTTGTGTCATCGCTAAGTAAGGAGGCAGCAGGTAGTAGTGTCGTCTAGATGAAAGTGGGGTTGGATGTTCAAGGCATCTATTATAAGAAACAAGCCTTTCCATCCCATATAATCCTGGATTTAGTCACCGCACTCCAGGGAAATATCCGTCACATCTTTTCTTAAAACTCAATCCGTCTGTCCAAAGTGATGAACCCATGACCTTGATAAACTTGACACTAATGTCTTCTTTGTAGATTTGATTGACCATGCTGGCTGGGCACAAATACAACACAAATTCCCACTATTTCTGATAACCAGCCAAGGTATAGCAGACAGCTGGGGGCTGGTATTATCAGGCTGGGAAGGCCCATGGTTATTGGGCCCTTCCCAGCCCAAAAATATTAGCCCACAGCCTGCCCAGAAATGGCACATCCATTAGATGTGCCAATTCTGGCGCTTTGACTAGCTCTTCCTGATTACCCCGATGTGTTGGCAATCGGAGTAAAATTTTGGGGGCTAGATGTCAGCTCTGTAATGTCAGCTGGTATCATTTCCTGTAGAGAAACAAAGGCCTGTCACTACTTCACCTAAGCTGTGTAAGTGCCTCAGTTGCTAAATGCAGAAGACACTTGACCACACGCAGTGGAAGGAAGGGAGATACCTGGCAGCAGACACTTTGGAATAAAAGGTAAGTGATTTGCAAATTATTTTTTTAGCATATTACACTGATGAGCAAAAGGGTAACAATCTTTTACACTTTTGGATTTCAGGCTCCATATCTCACCGTCCACTACAGCTCTGATCATGAGACAACCTTCATTTTATAGACAATCATCTTGGCTATCTCATACATAAATGTGAGTTGCAGCTATTTAGCATATGATTAATTATGCAGATTCTTGTCAGGTCACTGCATTGTTACTGTTTTGCTCTTAAAATTCTAAATTTTAATTTGTATTATTTTGTTAGTATTTTGTAAATCCACTTTTGGCTGTCACCCCTCCTGCATTCTTCTGGACTCTCCTTCAGATTCAAGCATGTCTTATCTCCACCAAAATCTGATCCTAGGTCTCTTCTACACGTTCTCAGTGTTGGTGTATACTGCTCGGCTCACTTGGGGATGTATACAGCTTTATCTTCACCCACAAGTGTTGGATTGGGTTGAGGTTTGGGGACTGTGGGGATAATCCAGCTCCTCTAGTTCATTGTCATTGAGCCATTTCTTCCCCAAACTCGCCGTATCCTTTGGATCGTTGTCCTGCTGGAACACTATGTCGTCCTTTTCATATCTATAGTACTCGGGTGTATGAAGTACCTCGTCTTGTAGGATACTCACATATAGATCAGCACTGAGACCACCATCCATCCTGGTCAAGTATTTGGTTGTGAGCTATCCCCATATCATCAGGCTTCCTCCATCGAACCCAACAGTTCCTTCAATGTCTCGATCCGATAGCCCCCTTTCTCCTTGTTTCCTCCAGACCCATTTGCCCCCATCTCATTGCTCCAAATCACCCGTTTCCAATCTTCTACTTTTCGTATTTCTTTGCAAACTTGAGCCAACGCTTCTTATGACAATATTGAAGTTGAGGCTTCTTCACCTTTCTTCGGGCCACCATTCCAGACTTGTGTAACGTGCGTCGTTTCCATGGACGTCTGTGATCTCACTATTATGAAGCACACGAGCCACCTCCACTGCCGGGTTTGTCGCCCCAGAAGTGATAGACTTTGCGATGAGCCGACTTTGTGACCCTGATATTTTGCCTGGACGTCACCTCTTGGCTTTGGAATGGATGGACGGACGTAATTTCTTATTCTTCCATCTGTCATGACCTCACATGATGCAGTTTGGCAATTTTCTTGGCCGGGAGACCGCTATCGATGAGCTAGATGCTGCTGCTTCTCTTGGGAAATCTTCTTCATGGCGGATCCTCAATTCGAACCAATAACTTTCACTTGGAAATCATCCTAATAACACCCTGAGCTATTAGAGAATGTGAGAACAGGTTGTAATTTGTAGTATATGGTAAGAGAAAGGAGCAAAACAGTAACAATGCAGTAACATAACAAAAATCTGCATAATTAATCATATGCTAAATAGGAATTTTCAAGGTTTACATTTGTATATGACCTTAATCTACCAAAGAGAACATCTACAAATATCTCTTGCTTCATGACAAAGCGGGTCCATTACATAAGAATAGTGTAATACTTTATTTTCCCTGTGGGGGCGCTATGGGAAAATTAAACACATGCTTCAGAGGAAGAACTCGTCTTATTGTCATTGAACCCTCTTATAATACAGGGATAACAGCTTGACCTGTACAGATGGTGAAATACAATTATTTTGCGTTTCATCGGGTCATTTTTACTACTTTGCAGAATTTCCTTTTGGCCTGCAGATGTTCCTGTTTTAATTAGGACTCACTTGGGAGAAATTAATGTAAAATACACATCTCTTTATATAACACCATCTCCGGGAGAAGAGGTTGTGACTTTTGAGACAAGGAGTTAATTTAAAGGGACTGTCCAGATTTACAATAATTTATACCTTATCTCTTGTAGAGGTCATCAACGTGATTGAAGACCTCAACTTCATACATTGTTTAATGACCTCGGCACTTAACATCAATTCACCTGCAGGGTGTCTGTGGCGCCCTGGACTAGCCAGGTCGTCACAGGTAACACACACACACTCCCACCCCCACTAGACAGTAACATTAGCCTAACACAAAATCCTTGTTGCCTCCCTCCAGGGTCTGATGTCCACACCAGGTGGGGCGGAGCCAAGCGGTTGGCCCCACCCACCGAGGAGTTCACAGGCCTGGAGGTGGGAAAAGTGTCAGTGAGAAGTTAGAGAACAGTGGAGGAGGTTGAAGTGAGAGGAGTGAAGTGGAGAGTGTCTGGGTTTGTGGCCCAGGCACTGACAACAAGGTTGGCAGACGGTGGTGGCCGTCTGCAGGAGTGGTGAATCAACGCGGAACCGTAGGACCGGGGTCGGGCGGTGGCCCACCGGTACCGACCGGAGAGTGAAGTGAAGCCAGCACACACAGGCAGGGCCATCGGACCCCGACTAGGCTTGGAGTCGCCGTCAACAGTCAATTCCGAGTGTAACAGGAACCCCAGGGGTTTCCTAACAGCCAAAGACCCGTTAGAAGGCAACCGTCCGCACCAGGAGGGTATACAGCTACCGCCTAAGGCTAGAGACCCAAGGGCCAGCGCCTGCAGGCAAACGGGCTCCTCCGGCATCCATACACCGGGGAGCGGACTACCGTTGGGGACCCATCGTAGTCAAAACAGTACACAAAGGTGCAGGGAAAGACAGCCGCCATCACCTGTCCGGGGAGAGACACTGCAGCCGGCTGCGGGACCCGTCCATTCAGCCGTTTGGTTTACCGAGGACTTTGTGCATCTCTTACTGAGTGTGTACACCCGTGCCATCTGGCACCGCGCCGCGCTGTCCCTGCAACTCTGCACCTCAACAACCCTGCCTCCCCGTCACACCACCGGGCCCCGGTGTAAGGGGTAGTCGGACCCCTGGTAGTGAAGGAGTGTTTTTTTCCCCCCTGAAAACGCCACAGTAGTATGGTGGCAAATTGTAAATGTTGATGGTAAAATGTTACCTGTCATAAACTGTTTCCCCAGTAGGTGCCAGTGTAGAGCAGTGGTTCCCCTGGTAACAGTGGCAGGGAAGGAAGGGGCAGGGCAGCCTAGGTGGGGAAGGAAGGGTTCTGAATGCAGAGTCCAGTGTGCAGTGAGATGTGAGAGGCGAGCAAGCTCGGTCTGAGGTGACGGGGCAGAGTGTGGGAGTGAGACGAGGCAGTCAGCCTGAGTGAGTACTCTTGGCTAGAAAGCAGAGGAAACCCATGAGAAACGGTGGAAGAGTTGGGACTAGTCCGGAGCCGGTGGTGTGTACTAGAGTGGAGTGCAGCTATCAGGGGGATAACAAGTGGCCCCTGCAGGCGAAGGTTAGTGCCCTGACAAAGAAGTGCAGAGGTGAGAACTTATCCAGAGCCGGTAGTGTGTGCTGGATCTGCCCTACAGTAAATCCGGGTTAGAGCGCAGCTACTAGGGGGTTAACGTATATCTCCTGCAGGCAAAGGAAAGTGCCCGTAGAGAAAAAGGAAACCGTTTTTGTAGAAAAGGACCTGTAACTTGTAACGTACTAAAGTAAACCTGCTGCAAACAAAAAGATGGAAGCTTTGTTTAATAAATCGGTGTTTGGTTTATCTGCTGCCTGCAATTGTCTCTTTCCTGAAAGTGAAGAAGGAGCTGGAGAGCACAGAAAGAACGCTGTCATGAATGGGCCCCATACATCCACACTCTGCCCCAACAACACACCTGCTTTACAAGTGACGGCCGGGCCGGGGTTCAGCCTGCGGCCCACAAGGCGAGGGGACCCGACTACACCCCCTGAGGCGCCCCCTGCCCCCGTTACATTTTGGTGTAGTCGGCAGGATCAAGCCCGCAGAAGAGAAACCCCGATGAGAGACCAAGTGGTGCCTGATGTACTAAACAGGCCACAAGATGGCGGCAAGATGGCGGCCGTTCTCATGGATTTAGTGAAGGCGCGAAAAGTGGGCGCCAAACGAAAAGCGCTGGGCTGGCTTGTAAGGAAGAAGCCCGGAGTGCACCGCCCAAAGAGGGGAGGTGCTTGCCCCGAGATACTGCAGAGGTCTAGAGACGTGGGCGGCGCCGCAAGAAAGAAGAGGCGTCGCAAACGCTGTGCCGACCTGGTGGGTGAGGCCGGGGGCGGAGTATGGGCAGAAGCGGAAAAGAAGAACCGCCTCCACCTTCCCCGGCGCGATTGCAACCCCGGTAGTGGAAGAAGAAGCAAACTCCAATACCTGGACCAAGCAGAATGGAGAACAGAGCGTGGCGCGCTCAGCATAAGCAAGCGCTCGCTGAAGCCTGTGGGCTGAAAAGTACCCCGACGGTCGCGCCAAAAGCGGCCGCCGAACTTACGGCTGGAGACAAGCCAAGAGAAGCATCGGCATTACTGGTGATACATCAGAGTATGGTGTCGCACCCGGTAGTTGTTGTCGGCAGCCCACTGCGGTCCCGTCCAGCTACCCCCTCACCCCCGCAGGAGGCTGAAGGGCCTGAACCGGAGAAGGAAGTACCGGAGCCACAGCCATGTTACGAGCCGTTCCACAGGCTACCCTGCTTACCTGGACAATCCCTCTCCGAATCTGTGAGGGCCCAGCGGGCTGAATTGCTGCGTGCATACCACCCAGCGTGAGGGTTAATCATCCGGAAGAAACAGATCTGTTTGTTGTCGAAAGCCGGTACTGTTGGAAACCGGTGAGTGTTTATGGTTAAAGCTACGTTAAAAGAACTGAACCCAGGAATAGAAGAATGCAGGGACTATGCATGGACTTCTCCCGCGACTGTTAAGTAGAGAACCATTTTGTTTCTGTTGGTCGCAGCTCATTTAAGACCGGGAGCGCTTGAGGAGAGCCTCCGGGCAGAAGATCAGCCAAGACCGGGAGCTCCCCTGGAGGGACTCCGGGCACCGGACTTGTGTGCCAATCTGGTGTGCTTTGATACGTTAGTTTTAAAATGTTTTTTTTTATTGATAAGAAAGAAAAAGAATACTGCTGAAGAAACGTGTGTGTGTTTTCCATATGCGTTGTCTTGCAGGTGCGGAACCTCGCCAGGAGGCTGAGGTTAAAGAGGGGAGGAATGTAAGGGGTAGTCGGACCCCTGGTAGTGAAGGAGCGGTTTTTCCCCCCTGAAAACGCCACAGTAGTATGGTGGCAAATTGTAAATGTTGATGGTAAAATGTTACCTGTCTTAAACTGTTTCCCCACTAGGTGCCAGTGTAGAGCAGTGGTTCTGTGAAGCCCCACCAGTGATGTGTCGGTGCATTACCTTCAGGGACTCCACGCAGCTGGATCCTGTCACAGGTAGGAAATCTTCTATCTAGGATTGTCGTGACGCCACTCTCAGAATTGCGGTCAGTGGGGACCGCCACTGCAGATTGAGGGACGCCTGGGGCTGATGGTGGGTGCAGTCAGTTGTAATAGCCTCCTGAGAGTGAGGCAAGCCCCAGGGCCCTGTGTAGATGTGTAGAACCACAAGGCGCAGAATAACTCCACACAAGCAGAAGGTCTTTCAGGGGTTTTACTCACAGAAGGTGGCAGAGTGAGTAACCCGGGCGTAGCTGGGATGAACCAGGCTGGAACCAGGTGTCCTTCAGGCTGACTGATGAGGGTGACTACCGACTCGCCTTCCTTAGCCCTTCTGTGGTTTGTGGTAACCCCGACTTTTAGTCCCTATGGGGGTCACCCAGGGAAGTAGCTGCTCCCCTCGTTTGTTTGCCGTTTGCTTGTCGCCTGGACCAGATCACTCCAGCTGCTTGCCTCCTGTGAACTATGGGCCCTAACTGTGGCTACGTGGTTGCGGCTTTTGGGGTGTTGTGGCGTGGGCTTTAAGGGACCCACACCGGCAGGTTTAGCAAGGAAAGGTGGATCTATCCCCGCACCGGGATCTGCCGCCCGTTTGGGCCTGGTACTCCCTGACAGTCTCCGTACTTTCCACTACGCGGCTCTCTCTCCAGCTGTGTGTGGAGTTCGGGCAGCACTACCAGGTGACCGTTCTCCCCCGTCGGTAGTCACTGCGCGGACGCTGTTAGACTGCAACAGCTCCAGGGTCTGCTTCTGCTCTTCCTGAGCTGCACACTAAACTGACTCACTACTCCTCCTCTCCTGTTCTTGCCTACGCCACCTAGCAACCAGGCTCTCTACCACACCCCTTGAGTGGAGATGGAGGCTTTGCACCGGCTTCGCCCCCTCCTGGGATCCCCAGGGGTCCTCCCAAAGGTACATGTGTGAGACCTGATCACTATGCGCCTGTGTAGTCACACCTCGGTCAGCCTTCTGGATTACCTGTATTGTACTGTCCCCAGCATGGGTGCAGTACTCAGTGGTGCCTGACCAGGTCAGGGGCGCCACAGTTCCCCTGGTAACAGTGGCAGGGAAGGAAGGGGCAGGGCAGCCTAGGTGGGGAAGGAAGGGTTCTGAATGCAGAGTCCAGTGTGCAGTGAGATGTGAGAGGCGAGCAAGCTCGGTCTGAGGTGACGGGGCAGAGTGTGGGAGTGAGACGAGGCAGTCAGCCTGAGTGAGTACTCTTGGCTAGAAAGCAGAGGAAACCCATGAGAAACGGTGGAAGAGTTGGGACTAGTCCGGAGCCGGTGGTGTGTACTAGAGTGGAGTGCAGCTATCAGGGGGATAACAAGTGGCCCCTGCAGGCGAAGGTTAGTGCCCTGACAAAGAAGTGGAGAGGTGAGAACTTATCCAGAGCTGGTAGTGTGTGCTGGATCTGCCCTACAGTAAATCCGGGTTAGAGCGCAGCTACTAGGGGGTTAACGTATATCTCCTGCAGGCAAAGGAAAGTGCCCGTAGAGAAAAAGGAAACCGTTTTTGTAGAAAAGGACCTGTAACTTGTAACGTACTAAAGTAAACCTGCTGCAAACAAAAAGATGGAAGCTTTGTTTAATAAATCGGTGTTTGGTTTATCTGCTGCCTGCAATTGTCTCTTTCCTGAAAGTGAAGAAGGAGCTGGAGAGCACAGAAAGAACGCTGTCATGAATGGGCCCCATGCATCCACACTCTGCCCCAACAACACACCTGCTTTGCAAGTGACGGCCGGGCCGGGGTTCAGCCTGCGGCCCACAAGGCGAGGGGACCCGACTACACCCCCTGAGGCACCCCCTGCCCCCGTTACACCGGGACCACCGACCCCTACCCACGGAGGGGGGAAAACAACATCCCAGCTGCTCCCTACCATCGCTCCCGGGATCCCCGTCCCCAGCAGCGGTGGTGCCCACCTTCACCATAACCCGTGGGTGGCGTCATGGACTAAATCCCCCAAACCAACCACCCTTTTCACTCACGGGCGAGGAGCACCGCTCGAGTCCCCGGATCCGGCCCACCGCTCGAGCCACTGAGCAGCAGCCGCAGCAGCGCCGGACCCGAGCGTTAGCGAGCGCAGCAGCAGCGTTCTCCCCACCCGCGACATGTCGACTGACCGGGGACGGTGTTGGGAGTTAGACCCTCTCCAATCTTATTTTGATGATCTATTTTATGCATAGGTCATCAATATTGTAATCCATGGACACTTTAAGCAAACAAGATTATCATACTAAAGGGCCCGTTACACGCTACGATATGTCGTCGGGGTCACGTCGTTAGTGACGCACATCTGGCATCATTTGACATATCGTAGCGTGTGACAACTACGAGCGAGTGTGAACGAGCAAAAATACTCACCTTAACATTGCTCGTTGTTGTGATGCCCCACGAGTGTTGTGTCGGTGCATTACCTTCACGTGGAGGAACAGTCTGGTCACAGGTAGGAAACCTTCTTTTAGGATATTCGTGACGCCACTCTCGGTATTGCGGTCAGGGTGACCGCCACTGCAGATTAAGGGGTGCCTGAGGCAGATGGTGGGTGCAGTCAGTTGTAGTGGCCTCCCAAGAGTGAGGCAAGCCCCAGGACCCTGTGTAAGTGTGTGGAACCACAAGGCGCAGAATGACTCAAACACAAGCAGAATGTCTTTCAGGGTTTTTACTCACATTAGGTGGCAGGGTGAGTAACCCGGGCATAGCTGGGATGAACCAGGCTGGAACCAGGAATCCTTCCGGCTGGCTGATGAGGGTGACTACCAACTCGCCTTCCTTAGCCCTTTGTGTTTTTGTGGTGACCCCGACTTGAAGTCCCTATGGGGGTCACCCAGGGAAGTTGCTGCTGCCTGTTCTCCCCTCATTTCGGCCCGTTTGCTTATAGCCTGGACCAGGTCACTCCGGCTGATTGCCTCCTGTGAACTATGGGCGCTCTCTTTGCTACGTGGCTGTGGACTCTGTGGTGTTGTCTTGAGGGTCTGAAGTGCCCCCTCAGGCAGGTTTGGCAGAAGAAAGGTGAATCTATCTCTGCACTGGGACCTGTTACCCTTTTGGGCCTGGTACCTCCCTGGCAGTCCCCTTACTCTGCCACTCTTGCTCTCTCTAACCTTGGGTGGATTTCGGGTGGCACTACCAGGTGACCGATCTCCCCCGTCGGTAGTCACTGCGCGGACGCTGTTAGACTGCAACAGCTCCAGGGTCTGCTCCTCATGTCTGCTCTCCCTGAGCTGCACTCCAGACTGGCTCACTGCTCCTCCTCTCCTGTTCTTGCTTACGCCACCTAGCAACCAGGCTCTCCACCACACCCCTTGAGTGGACATGGAGGCTACGCCCCCTCCTGGAATCTCTCAGGGGTCCTCCCAAAGGTAGACGTGAGACCTGATTACTATGCGCCTGTGTAGTCACACCTCGGTCAGCCTTCTGTACTGCCCCCAGCATGGGTGCAGTACTCAGTGGTGCCTGACCAGGTCAGGGGCGCCACATTGACACGTCGCTCATTTTAAAAAAATCGGACGTCCTTCTGCGCGCCGGTTTGTTCATTGTTCCCGAGGCAGCACACATCGCTCCGTGTGACACCCCGGGAACGATGAACACAGCTTACCTGCAGCCGCCGGCAATGCAGAAGGAAGGAGGTGGGCGGGATGTTACGTCCCGCTCATCTCCGCCCCTCCACTTCTATTGGGCGGCCGCTGTGTGACGTCGCTGTGACGCCGAACGTCCCTCCCCCTTCAGGAAGAGGATGTTTGCCGCCCACAGCGAGGTCCTTTGGGAGGTAAGTACATGTGACGGGGGTGACCAACTTTGTGCAACACGGGCAACAAATTGCCCGTAACGCACAAACGATGGTGGCGGGTGCGATCGCACATGCTAATGCACGATAAATCGACAAGTGTAACGAGCCCTTTAGGCCTCTTTCACACGTTCGTGAAAAACCACGCACGGTTTTCACGGACATGTCAGAGGTGCGTTTTCCCCTCCGTGAGCCGTGTTTATGGCAGACGTGTGTTCTCCATGTGTTATCCGTGATAACACACGGAGAACGGGAACTTTCTACTCACCTGTCCCTGGCGTCGCTGTCCGTGGTGCTGATCTTCGGTCTCTGGTCCTGCCGACTCCCCGCTGCTGCTGCTTCCGGCCGCAGTGAAGTGAATATTCAATGAGCGTAATGAGCGGCGGTCGGAAGCAAGTGACAGCAGCGGCAGAGACAGGAGGGCTGGAGAAGGTGAGTAAGGTTTTTTTTTATTTTCTCAAACACGTGTGTTTTCTCTGGCGTGTGTTACACGGAACACCTCCGTGTGGTCCATTTGCGTTCCGTGTGACACCCGTGATGCCGGAGAAAAACGGACATGTTGACGTGTGGAACACATGGACACACGTATGCTCCACACGTACACACGGTCCATGGCAGAAAACGCACGTGAGCGCAGACCCATTGATTTTAATGGGTCTACGTGTGCCCGTGTCTCCGGTACGTGAGGAAAAGGACCAAACTCGTACTGGAGACAAAGACGTGTGAAAGAGGCCTAAGGTGTCACAGGTGTGTCATGGTTGAAAGACAGTCCTGTGGTGTTCGGCTGTAGAAGGTCACAGCCTTTAGCTGCACAAACTGCTCCCTGACACTTTATTCTTCCTGCTGTGGTGTAAATGATATCCTATGTATCGTCTCTGCTTGGGGTTAATCCCTTGCCTATTAGGACCCGGCAGGTATCCTCACCTTTCAGCTTTAAATCATCGTCACTCCCCTTTGTGTCCTTAAATACCCATATTTCCTCTTGGTGTTTGCTGGTGATAGAGTTATGTTCCTATACAGTCCTTGGATGCAAGCAGTCAGCTTATATTCATCTATAGAAACGTTCCTGAACTTCTGCCAGAGTCATATTGGACAAAAGTTGTACGTACACTTTCCCCTGTGCGTGTTCCCTGTGTGTTCTTTAGAGCTTAGTGGGGTTGACTAAGAGCTCATCCCATCCGTTCCCAATCTAGGGCCCAGTTCAGGGTCAGCCAGGGCCAGGTATCCTGCTCGGCGCATAGGTGCGGAACTTATCGAGGGCGGAGAGAGAAACTAGGGCCCAGCAGTAAGTTTGGTCAGGGGTCTCCATCTTCCCTTTCCCTAGACACAGGTTCTCCCTTCCCTGTCGCCGTACACGTAGTACTTTCCCATACCTAGCATGACATACGGCCAGGGCCAGGTATCCTGCTCGGCGGATAGGTGCGGAACCTATCGAGGGCGGTGAGAGAAGCTAGGGCTCAACGGTAGGTCTGGTCAGGATCCACCATCTCCCCTTACCCTAGACATGGGTTCTCCCTTCCCTGTCGCCGTACACGTGTTTCTTCCCCATACCTAGCATGACATACAGCCAGAACCAGGTATCCTGCTCGGCGGATAGGTGCGGAACCCATTTAGGGCGGTGAGAGAAGCTAGGACTAAGGGGTAGGTCTGGTCAGGGTCCACCATCTCCCCTTTCCCTAGACACAGGTTCTCCCTTCCCTGTCGCTGTACGTGTGGTACTTCCCCATACCTAGCGTCACATACGGCCCCATTTTTTCCACCAATTTTTGGTGACTAGTCTGATTTTTTAGGATTTTTCCACAGTTCCACGCTATGGCGTTAGGCAACGTATATTTCTTGGAGAGAACCAGAGCAAGATCTATGGAGGCCCGGGAAAAAAAAGGTGAAGGTCTGTAAGAATTACTTTATTTTGCTTTATTACATTCAAAAATGGTCAACTCCTTTAAAAATACCACCATATATTGCCAAAATAATGCCGCCATGCTGTGCCACAATTAAACCAGCAGTGTCCAGGTCAGCAATTAGATTCAAGATGGTGGTCAAAGCTGTGGGTGCGCCTTGCAGGTTGGTTATTTGGGGATGGAAATTGCCATTTTTACCAATTTGATTAAATTGGCATTGTCATGCATAGTCGTTAAGGAAAAAACGAAAAACATGACGCAAATGCATTTTGTAAAGATAAAAACAAGTAGAAAATAAGGTGATCAGTGGAGGTCCTGCTGCCACCATCCCCATTGATCAACTTGGCAGAAAAAGGGCTCTGTTTTCCTACAGCGCCACCACAGGACATGTGAAGCATTACACTGTTTACATCAAACCTTTTTGTAAACCTGGCGAAGAGGCCCTATAATGTTTTTGCAAAGGAATCCTCTTTTGTGTGTGTCCGAAAAGACTGTTCGGTTTCGATACCCTCCTGCAAGTCCTTAAGTTCAACCTTCCTGTCTCTGACGGATGTACAGTCATATGAAAAAGTTTGGGCACCCCTATTATTGTTACCCTTTTTTCTTTATAACAATTTGGGGTTTTGCAGCAGCTATTTCAGTGTCATATATCTAATAACTGATGGACTGAGTAATATTTCTGGATTGAAATGAGGTTTATAGTACTAACAGAAAATGTGCAATCCGCATTTAAACAAAATTTGACCGGTGCAAAAGTATGGGCACCCTTATCAATTTCTTGATTTGAACACTCCTAACTACTTTTTACTGACTTACTAAAGCACTAAATTGGTTTTGTAACCTCATTGAGCTTTGAGCTTCATAGGCAGGTGTATCCAATCATGAGAAAAGGTATTTAAGGTGGCCACTTGCAAGTTGTTCTCCTATTTGAATCTCCTATGAAGAGTGGCATCATGGGCTCCTCAAAACAACTCTCAAATGATCTGAAAACAAAGATTATTCAACATAGTTGTTCAGGGGAAGGAGACAAAAAGTTATCTCAGGGATTTAAACTGTCAGTTTCCACTGTGAGGAACATAGTAAGGAAATGGAAGAACACAGGTACAGTTCTTGTTAAGCCCAGAAGTGGCAGGCCAAGAAAAATATCAGAAAGGCAGAGAAGAAGAATGGTGAGAACAGTCAAGGACAATCCACAGACCACCTCCAAAGACCTGCAGCATCATCTTGCTGCAGATGGTGTCACTGTGCATCGGTCAACAATACAGCGCACATTGCACAAGGAAAAGCTGTATGGGAGAGTGATGCGAAAGAAGCCGTTTCTGCAAGCACGCCACAAACAGAGTCGCCTGAGGTATGCAAAAGCACATTTGGACAAGCCAGTTACATTTTGGAAGAAGGTCCTGTGGACTGATGAAACAAAGATTGAGTTGTTTGGTCATACAAAAAGGCGTTATGCATGGAGGCAAAAAAACACGGCATTCCAAGAAAAGCACTTGCTACCCACAGTAAAATTTGGTGGAGGTTCCATCATGCTTTGGGGCTGTGTGGCCAATGCCGGCACCGGGAATCTTATTAAAGTTGAGGGTCGCATGGATTCAACTCAGTATCAGCAGATTCTTGACAATAATGTGCAAGAATCAGTGACGAAGTTGAAGTTACGCAGGGGATGGATATTTCAGCAAGACAATGATCCAAAACACCGCTCCAAATCTACTCAGGCATTCATGCAGAGGAACAATTACAATGTTCTGGAATGGCCATCCCAGTCCCCAGACCTGAATATCATTGAACATCTGTGGGATGATGTGAAGCGGCTGTCCATGCTCGGCGACCATCACACTTAACTGAACTGGAATTGTTTTGTAAACAGGAATGGTCAAATCTACCTTCATCCAGGAACTCATTAAAAGCTACAGGAAGCGACTACAGGCTGTGATTTTTGCAAAAGGAGGATCTACAAAATATTAATGTCACTTTTATGTTGAGGTGCCCATACTTATGCACCTGTCAAATTTTGTTTACATGCGGATTGCACATTTTCTGTTAGTACAATAAACCTCATTTCAATCCAGAAATATTACTCAGTCCATCAGTTATTAGATATATGAAACTGAAATAGCAAAAACCCAAATTGTTATAAAGAAAAAAGGTTAACATTAATAGGGGTGCCCAAACTTTTTCATATGACTGTATATAACGTCCCTTGGTTCATCCAAATTAAGCTTAAAACCCTGCGCATGCTCAGTTTACTGGAAGCCTGATGCATGCGCATTAAACATTGCCCTATACAAAGCTTGCACATTCAAACCTGGCGCATGCGCATAGCTGGATTGATTCCACTGCCATAAATAGTACAATGCGCATGCGCCAGGTATGTAATGATTGTAACATGTGCATCATCCACATTCATCAAGGGGGCTGAACTCAAAGACTTGGAACAGGGTGGTCCAGTACCTGACCACTTGGTTGTTTACATACAGTGAGGAAACTAAGTATTTGATCATCTGCTGATTCTGCAAGTTTCCCCACCTAGAAAGAATGGAGAGGTCTGTAATTATCATAGGTAACTTCAATTGTGACAGACAGAAATTCCCCACCAAAAAATCCAGAAAATCCCATTGTATGGTTTTTAAATAATTAATTTGCATTTCAATGCATGAAATAAGTATTTGATCACCGACCAACCAGCAAGAATTCTGCTCTCACAGACCTGTTATTTTTCTCCTAGTTTCTCCTCTCATTATCTGTATTAATTGCACTTGATTGAACTCGTCACCTGTATAAAAGACACCTGTTCGCACAATTAATCAGTCACACTCCAACCTCTCCACCATGGCTAAGACCAATGAGCTGTGTAAGGACACCAGGGTCAAAATTGTACACCTGCACAAAGTTGGGGTGGGCTACAAGACAATAGGCAAGCAGCTTGGTGAGAAGGCAACAACTGTTGGTGCAATTATTAGGAAATGGAAGAAACACAAGATGACTGTCAATCTTACTCAGTCTGGGGTTCCATGCAAGATCTTGCCTTGTGGGGTAAGGATGATTCTGAGAAAGGTCAGGAAAAAGCCCAGAACTATCTAGGAGGACCTGGTCAATGACCTGAATAGAGCTGGGACCACAGTCTCAAAGATTACAGTTAGTAACACACTATGCTGTCACGGATTAAAATCCAGCAGGCAACGCAAGGTCCCACTGCTCATGCAGGCCTTTTTAAAGTTCACCAATGACCATCTGGATAATCTAGAGGAGGCATGGGAGAAAGTCATGTGGTCAGATGAGACCAAAACAGAACAACTCTTTGGTATCAACTCCAGTTGCCATGTTTGGAAGAAGAAGAAGGATGAGTACAACCCCAAGAACACCATCCCAACTGTGAAGCATGGAGGTGGAAGAATCATACTTTGGGGTGCTTTTTATGCAAAGGAGACAGGATAACTGCACTGTATTGAAGGGAGGATGGATGGCGTCATGTATTGCGAGATTTTGGTCAACAACCTCCTTCCCTCAGTAAGAGCATTTTCATGGCTGGGTCTTCCAGCATTACAATGACCCGAAATACACAGCCAGGGCAACTAAGGAGCAGCTCCAGAAGAAGCATTTCAAGGTCCTGGAGTGGCCTAGCCAGTCTCCAGACGTGAATACAATAGAAAATTTTTGGAGGGAGCTGAAACTCAATTTTTCCCAGTGACAGCCCCGAAACATGAAAGATCTGAATTAGATCTGTATGGAGGAGTGACCTGAAAGATCTGGAGAAGATCTGTATGGAGGAGTGACCTCAAAGATCTGCAGAAGATCTGCATGGAGGAATGACCTTAAAGGTCTGGAGAAGATCTGTATGGAGGAGTGATCTCAAAGATCTGCAGAAGATATGTATGGAGGAATGACCTGAAAGATCTGGAGAAGATCTGTATGGAGGAGTGACCTGAAAGATCTGGAGAAGATCTGTATGGAGGAATGACCTGAAAGATCTGGAGAAGATCTGTATGGAGGAATGACCTGAAAGATCTGGAGAAGATCTGTATGGAGGAGTGACCTGAAAGATCTGGAGAAGATCTGTATGGAGGAATGACCTGAAAGATCGGGAGAAGATCTATATGGAGGAGTGATCTGAAAGATCTGGAGATGATCTGTATGGAGGAGTGACCTGAGAGATCTGGAGAAGATCAGTATGGAGGAGTGACCTGAAAGATCTGGAGAAGATCTGTATGGAGGAGTGACCTGAGAGATCTGGAGAAGATCTGTATGGAGGAGTGACCTCAAAGATCTGGAGAAGATCTGTATGGAGGAATGACCTGAAAGATCGGGAGAAGATCTATATGGAGGAGTGATCTGAAAGATCTGGAGATGATCTGTATGGAGGAGTGACCTGAGAGATCTGGAGAAGATCAGTATGGAGGAGTGACCTGAAAGATCTGGAGAAGATCTGTATGGAGGAGTGACCTGAGAGATCTGGAGAAGATCTGTATGGAGGAGTGACCTCAAAGATCTGGAGAAGATCTGTATGGAGGAATGACCTGAAAGATCGGGAGAAGATCTATATGGAGGAGTGATCTGAAAGATCTGGAGATGATCTGTATGGAGGAGTGACCTGAGAGATCTGGAGAAGATCAGTATGGAGGAGTGACGTGAAAGATCTGGAGAAGATCTGTATGGAGGAGTGACCTGAGAGATCTGGAGAAGATCTGTATGGAGGAGTGACCTCAAAGATCTGGAGAAGATCTGTATGGAGTAGTCACCAAAATCCTGATGTAGTGTGTGCAAACCTGGTCAAGATCTACAGGAAATGTCCGACCTCTGTACCTTGAAACAAAGGTTTCTACCAAATACTGTATTAAGTTCTGTTTTTCTATTGTATCAAATACTTATTTCATGCAATAAAATGCAAACTAATTATTTAAAAATAATACAATGTGATTTTCTGGATTTTTGAGGGGGATTCTGTCTGTCACAGTTGAAATCACCTACGATAAAAATTACAGACCTCTCCATTCTTTGTAGGTGGGAAAACTTGCAAAATCGGTAGGGGATCAAATACTTATTTTCTCCACTGTATGTGATGTTTATTTGTACTGATATGCAGGGCTATGAGGGAAAAATAAAAACGGATGGGTGAATCTGATTACAGTGACAATAATTTGGTAGGAATGATGTAACAACGGGAAACCTGAAGACACTTTCCATGTAAGCAAGGCGAAACCCTTTGATCGACCTCTTTCCAGAGTTATTTAACAAACCTGATGACAATTTACATTTATGAATATCCACATCTTTATCCATAACCCAAGGATGTCCACAATAGTCTGCAGCTAAAATGCGAGGTCATCCCTTCCAATCTCACCTCTGCTTTGCAAAGATTTAATTCTAAAGACTAGAAGAGAAACGAGGCGAAACCCTTCAATCGACCGTACTTCCAAATGCTCATTTAAAAAATATTTATGCAACCTTATGAATATACAATTCCTGCCCCGCCAGCTACAACTCCAAAATAAATCTCAGGGGATGTAATTATAATAATTGGGTCTCACTAAAACTCTTCAGCTTTTTCTGAAGTCTCTTAAGTTTTTTTTTAAGTACATAGAATTATGCTAACATAATCATGCTAAAGAAAATTGAAATGTGTTCGCTCTTTACATGGGCATTTTGTTTGGTAATATCCGGTTGGAAAAGTATTTTTCGGTCTGAACGCCACCAAGACAAGTATGAGGTCTGAGATATTTCCTAATTCTTGAACTTGATCATGCTTAAGACTGAAGATCCAAAATTCCCAATGCGCTCCTTCCCTTACGAGCCCTGTCGTGCGCCCAAACAGTAGTTTTCCACCACATATGGGGTATCTGCGTACTCAGGAGAAATTGCACAACAAAATATATGGTCGATTTTCTCCTGTTACCCTTGTAAAAATGAAAAATTTGGGTTGAAGCAATTTTTTTGTGGGAAAAAGAAAAATTTTCAGTTTTTTTCTTCCACATTGCTTTAGCTCCTGTGAAGCACCTAAACTTCTTAGATTTGGTTTTGAGCAGTTTGAGGGGTGCAGTTTTTAGAATGGGGTCACCTTTGGGTGTTTTTTGTCACCTAGGCCTCTCAAAGTCACTTCAAATGTGTTCGCTCTTTACATGGGCATTTTGTTTGGTAATATCCGGTTGGAAAAGTATTTTTTCGGTCTGAATTCCACCAAGACAAGTATGAGGTCTGAGATATTTCCTAATTCTTGAACTTGATCATGCTTAAGACTGAAGATGCTCCTGTAGCAAGCTTGGTCTCCAAAATTCCCAAGGTGCTCCTTCCCTTCCGAGCCCTGCCGTGCGCCCAAACAGTAGGTTTCCACCCCATATCGGCGTACTCAGGAGAAATTGCACAACAAAATTTATGGTCCATTTTCTCCTGTTACCCTTGTAAAAATGAAAAATTTTCAGTTGTTTCTTCCACATTGCTTTAGTTCCTGTGAAGCACCTAAACTTCTTAGATTTGGTTTTGAGTAGTTTGAGGGGTGCAGTTTTTAGAATGAGGTCACCTTTGGGTATTTTTTGTCACCTAGGCCTCTCACAGTCACTTCAAATGTGTTTGCTCTTTACATGGGCATTTTGTTTGGTAATATCCGGTTGGAAAAGTATTTTTCGGTCTGAATTCCACCAAGACAAGTATGAGGCTGAGATATTTCCTAATTCTTGAACTTGATCATGCTTAAGACTGAAGATCCCAAATTCCCAATGCGCTCCTTCCCTTACGAGCCCTGTCGTGCACCCAAACAGTAGTTTTCCACCACATATGGGGTATCTGCGTACTCAGGAGAAATTGCACAACAAAATGTATGGTCCATTTTCTCCTGTTACCCTTGTAAAAATGAAAAATTTGGGGTTGAAGCAATTTTTTTGTGGGAAAAAGAAAAATTTTCAGTTTTTTTCTTCCACATTGCTTTAGTTCCTGTGAAGCACCTAAACTTCTTAGATTTTGTTTTGAGCAGTTTTAGGGGTGCAGTTTTGAGAATGGGGTCACCTTTGGGTATTTTTTGTCACCTAGGCCTCTCAAAGTCACTTCAAATCTGATGGGGTCCCTAAAAAAATGTTTTTTTTAAATTTTGTTGGAAAAATAAGAAATTGTCGATAATCTTTTAACCCTTCTAATTTTTTTTTTTTTTAAAAAAAGTTTTAAAAATTGCGCTAATGTGAAGTAGACATGTGGGAAATGATATTCATTAATGATTTTGTGTGATAGAACTATGTGATCTAACCCCTTCACAACTGTCCGATTTTGCCCTTTACGGGGCTTTTTTCGCTTCCCTTCTCCTGAGAGACGTAACTTTTTTATTTTTCTGTCAATCTTGCCATATGAGGGCTTGTTTTTTGCAGGACGAGTTGTACTTTTTAAACTTTTAAATATAACCATGAATTTTACCATATAGTGTACTGGAAAACGGCAAAAAAAAAATCCAAATGCGGAAAAATTGCAAAAAAAGTGTGATTGCACAAGTGTTTTTGAGATATTTTATTCACCGTGTTCACTATATGGTAAAACTGATGTGTCGGTAAGATGCCTCAGGTCGTTCCGAGTTCATAGACACCAAACATGAACAAGTTAACTTTTATCTAAGGGGTTAAAAAAATCAGACGTTTGACCAAAAAAAGTGGCGCACATTTTGCGTCATATACCACAACCTGTAGTGTTCTCATTTTTCGGGATCTATGGCTCAGTGATGGCTTATTTTTTGCATCTCAAGCTGACTTTTTTTAATGGTACCATTTTTGCGCAGATGCTACGTTTTGATCGCCTGTTATTGCATTTTGCGCAAAATTTGCAGAGACCAAAAAACGTAATTTTGGCATTTGAATTTTTTTTACCCGCTATGCCATTTACCAATCAGATTAAGTGATTTTATATTTTGATAGATTGGGCATTTCTGAACGTGGCGCTACCAAATGTGTGTATATTTATTATTTTGTTAAACCTTTCATTTTCATTGGGGTGAAAGGGGGGTGATTTGAAATTTTAGGATTTTTTTTAATTTTTCAAAACTATTTTTTTTTTACTTTTTTTTTTAAATTTTGCTAGTCCCCGTAGAGGACTATAAGGATCAGCAGTCTGATCGCTCATTTATTTCTCCTGATTAGAGCAGCATCGCTCAGATCAGGAGAAATGATCATCTCTTGTAACAAGCAGTCCTTCTCTGCTTGTTACAGGACCTGAATAATGTGAGCTACAGAAGTCATCACATAAGCTTGTGCTACCATGATAACCATCGGATCCACGTGGTCACGTCATGTGACTTCTGTTGGCGGGCAGTGATTAAAACCTTTACCGCGATCGCCATTAAAATGGCGCCGTCACATTTTGACAGCGCCATTTAAAGGGTTACCAGGTACGGGTGGATAGCGATTCCACTCGTACCTGCGTGGCACACATGTCAGCTGTACAAATCAGCTGACATGTGCGCGGATCCCTGCCTGCAGCCCGCAGCGGCCGAGGGGAATTAACACTATGACCACTAGGATGCAACTTTACTGCAAGTGGTCGTTAAGGGGTTAAGAGCATAAAAATTCAACATTAGAAAATTGAGAAATTTTCAATTTCTTTTTTTGTCAAATTTTTATTTTCATAAATAAACATAAATCATATCAACCAAAATGTACCACTAACCTGAAGTGCAATGTACCACAAAAAAACATTCTCAGAATGACTGGTAAGTATTGAAGAGTTTCAGAGTTATAAAGTTACACTAGCTGTAGTACGCGGCGTTGCCCGGGATAGTAACTGTCTCTCTGTCTCTATCCCAGTCTGTGTCTATCTGTCTCTGTCTGTCTCTGTCTGTCTCTTTCTCTCTGTATCTGTCTGTCTCTTTCCACGTGTATCTCTTTCCCTGTCTGTCTCTGTCTCTTTCCGTGTCTGTGTCTGTCTGCCTCTTTCTCTTTCCCTGTCTGTCTCTCTCTGTCGCTTTCCCTGTCTGTCTCTTTCCCTGTCTGTCTGTCTCTTTCCGTGCCTGTCTGACTGCCTCTGTCTCTTTCCCTGTCTGTCTCTGTCTATCTCTTTCCCTTTCTGTGTCTGCCTGACTCTGTCTGTCTGTTTGATTGTCTGTCTCTTTCTCTATCTCTTTAGCTGCCTCTTACTCTGTCTGTGCCTATGTCTGTCTGTCTCTTTCTGTCTGTCTCTATCCGTCTCCCCACCGACATCTTATTACCTCACACATAAGCTTCTTACACTAATAATGTCCTTTGTTGCCTATAGCAACCGATCACAGCTGCTATTAATAACCTTTAGCTCACAGCTCCATTGACTTTAATGGAGGCAGGTTTTTGGGGAGTAACTGTAAAGCGCAGGGTTAAATTTTCCCATGAAAACATAGTCTATGACGTTCCCTGAGTTACATGAAGAGTCTGTGCAAAAATTAGTGATTGTAAATGCGACGGTGCAGATTCCTTTAGCGGACACACACACACACACATATATAGATACATACACACATACAGTCATCTTTATATAATCGATATTGTGTCACTGGTCAGAATTGTAAAATTTGGCCTCGTCAGGAAGGTGAAAACAGGTTCAGGAGTGGAGGGATTAATCTCTGTGCAAGTATCTGAACTTACACAGTGACCAGTATGCTGGAGCTATGGAATCTGCTGCTGGCCGATGGTGCAGGCTGGTAGGAGTGGTCGGGTCACAATCAGTATGGTACAAAATCAGCAAGATAAAAAATAGTCAGGAAATAGGTCAGACAATAGGTAGGGATACAACAAAACAAGACGAAGGAACTGAGGCCAGAGGACTGAACCAGAGAAGATAAACTACAGTTAGGTCCAGAAATATTTGGACAGTGACACAAGTTTTGTTATTTTAGCTGTTTACAAAAACGTGTTCAGAAATACAATTCTATATATAATATGGGCTGAAAGTGCACACTCCCAGCTGCAATATGAGAGTTTTCACATCCAAATCGGAGAAAGGGTTTAGGAATCATAGCTCTGTAATGCATAGCCTCCTCTTTTTCAAGGGACCAAAAGTAATTGGACAAGGGACTCTAAGGGCTGCAATTAACTCTGAAGGTGTCTCCCTCGTTAACCTGTAATCAATGAAGTAGTTAAAAGGTCTGGGGTTGATTACAGGTGTGTGGTTTTGCATTTGGAAGCTGTTGCTGTGACCAGACAACATGCGGTCTAAGGAACTCTCAATTGAGGTGAAGCAGAACATCCTGAGGCTGAAAAAAAAGAAAAAATCCATCAGAGAGATAGCAGACATGCTTGGAGTAGCAAAATCATCAGTCGGGTACATTCTGAGAAAAAAGGAATTGACTGGTGAGCTTGGGAACTCAAAAAGGCCTGGGCGTCCACGGATGACAACAGTGGTGGATGATCGCCGCATACTTTCTTTGGTGAAGAAGAACCCGTTCACAACATCAACTGAAGTCCAGAACACTCTCAGTGAAGTAGGTGTATCTGTCTCTAAGTCAACAGTAAAGAGAAGACTCCATGAAAGTAAATACAAAGGGTTCACATCTAGATGCAAATCATTCATCAATTCCAAAAATAGACAGGCCAGAGTTACATTTGCTGAAAAACACCTCAGGAAGCCAGCTCAGTTCTGGAAAAGTATTCTATGGACAGATGAGACCAAGATCAACCTGTACCAGAATGATGGGAAGAAAAAAGTTTGGAGAAGAAAGGGAACGGCACATGATCCAAGGCACACCACATCCTCTGTAAAACATGGTGGAGGCAACGTGATGGCATGGGCATGCATGGCTTTCAATGGCACTGGGTCACTTGTGTTTATTGATGACATAACAGCAAACAAGAGTAGCCGGATGAATTCTGAAGTGTACCGGGATATACTTTCAGCCCAGATTCAGCCAAATGCCGCAAAGTTGATCGGACGGCGCTTCATAGTACAGATGGACAATGACCCCAAGCATACAGCCAAAGCTACCCAGGAGTTCATGAGTGCAAAAAAGTGGAACATTCTGCAATGGCCAAGTCAATCACCAGATCTTAACCCAATTGAGCATGCATTTCACTTGCTCAAATCCAGACTTAAGACGGAAAGACCCACAAACAAGCAAGACCTGAAGGCTGCGGCTGTAAAGGCCTGGCAAAGCATTAAGAAGGAGGAAACCCAGCGTTTGGTGATGTCCATGGGTTCCAGACTTAAGGCAGTGATTGCCTCCAAAGGATTCACAACAAAATATTGAAAATAAAAATATTTTGTTTGGGTTTGGTTTATTTGTCCAATTACTTTTGACCTCCTAAAATGTGGAGTGTTTGTAAAGAAATGTGACAATTCCTACAATTTCTATCAGATATTTTTGTTCAAACCTTCAAATTAAACGTTACAATCTGCACTTGAATTCTGTTGTAGAGGTTTCATTTCAAATCCAATGTGGTGGCATGCAGAGCCCAACTCGCCAAAATTGTGTCACTGGCCAAAGATTTCTGGACCTAACTGTATATCTGGTAGCTCCCAACAGAAATCTGGCGTACTAGTAAGGTGTGGTGCTGTCCTGTTGGTGTGGTGTAAGGTGTGTGTCAAGGAGTATGTATTGACGGAACAGGAGCTGGCCCTCAGACTTGAAAACCTATGCTGTCCCTTATCTCGGAGGTAGGTTTAATGGTAGCCAAGTTGAAGCCCTCGGCGTGACCCTGACTCCTTTCCGAGCCCTGATCGTACTCCCCCCACCCTGGGAGTAAGCTGAGCCCAGGCTTCTGGGCCCAACCTCTCCCCCATCACCAGCATTTCTAGAAGAATTAGTATGGCAGTGCCTGGTGACAGGAGCAGAGATCGCGGGAGCAGGTCCTTGAGGAGATGGAACACCTAGTCAACACCGGAGGTACCAAAGACCACTGTGAAGACAGAAGAGGACCGGAGACACATAGAGGAGGACTGGAGCACCTGTCAGGGAACTGGATTCCCTCTTCCTATTGAGAGTCGGGAAGAGGTGAGTACAATTTATTTCATTCTCTACGTTTATGAGGCACTAGCTGTACTACCGGGCTTCGCACGGGTTAATAACTGTTGTTAACAAAATAGAATGTATTAACAAAAATTTATTCTGCACACAATATCCCCTGCCTGGGATAGTGACTGTTTCTCTGTTTCTCTCCCATTCACTGTCTGTCTCCCTCTCTGTATATATCTCTCTGTCTCTCTCTATCTCTTTGTCTGTCTGTCTCTTTCCCTGTCTGTCTCTGACTGTCTCTGTCTCTTTCTCTGTCTGTCTCAATCTCTTTCCCTGTCTGTCTATCTATCTCTGTCATTTTCCCTGTCTGTCTCTTTCCCTGCCTGTCTCTTTCCCTCTCTTTCCCTGTCTGTCTGTTTCCCTGTGTCTGTCTCTGTCTCTTTGTCTGTGTCTGTCTCTTTACCTGTCTGTGTCTGTCTTTTAACCTGTCTCTCTCTTTCCCTCTCTTTCCCTGTCTGTCTCTTTCCCTGTCAGTCTGTCTCTTTTCTGTGTCTGTCTCTTTGTGTCTGTCTCTTACCCTATCTATGTCTGTTTCTTACTCTGTCTGTGTCTGCCTCTTTCCCTGCCTGTCTCTGACTGTCTCTGTCTCTTTCTCTGTCTGTCTCAATCTCTTTCCCTGTCTGTCTATCTCTGTCATTTTCCCTGTCTGTCTCTTTCCCTGTCTGTCTCTTTCCCTCTCTTTCCCTGTCTGTCTGTTTCCCTGTGTCTGTCTCTGTCTCTTTGTCTGTGTCTGTCTCTTTACCTGTCTGTGTCTGTCTTTTAATCTGTCTCTCTCTTTCCCTCTCTTTCCCTGTCTGTCTCTTTCCCTGTCAGTCTGTCTCTTTTCTGTGTCTGTCTCTTTGTGTCTGTCTCTTACCCTATCTATGTCTGTTTCTTACTCTGTCTGTGTCTGCCTCTTTCCCTGTCTGTGTCTGTCTCTTTCCCTGGCTGCATTGTGACCCGCCAACATTCCATTTAAGGGCGTGGCTGCACATTCTTCTGAAGTTCTGGCTGCACTGTGCTCCCAGCTCCATTCGCTTTAATGGAGGCAGGTTTTTTGGTGAATAACTGTAAAGCGCGGGGTTAAAATGTGAGTGTGCAAAATTTTGTGGCTGTAGCTGCGACGGTGCAGATGCCAATCCCGGACATACACACATACACACACACACATACATACATACACACATTCAGCTTTATATATTAGATAAGGGCCAAAAATCACATTTCCCAAACCAATTTGAGTGAATTTGCCAAATTCGAACTTCGGCAAATGTCCTCATCTCTACCGTTGCCTTCACATTTCCTGTGATTTCTACTATAAGAATAGTAGATGGGGTCCTCTGTTCAGGATACTCATCTGTTGGCCAGAGTGGAGGTCTCACTGTCATGTTAGGTACGGGGAAGTACTAAGCAAGTGGCAAAAAGGAAGGGAAGGGGGAGATTGTGACCCCTGAGCAAACCTACTACTGGTCCCTCACCACCCTAGATAGGTTCCTCACCTATGTGCCGACCCGGATACCTGATGCTAGGTATCCCTAGTGCTGGGCCCTAAATAGGGAACGGGTGGAATGAACTCTTCTTCAAACCTACTAAATGCTAAAGGAAGACACAAGGAGCTCACACAGGAAAAAAGCATGAACTACTTATCCACAGATGACTCAGGCAGGAGGTCAGCAACAATACTACAGATGAGAGCAAGGCACCTGCTTGCAACCAGAGCAAGCGTGAATTGACAATATCACCACCACAAGTTAAGGGAGTATTTAAGCACCAAGAGAATACTGATGATCAGCAGCTGGGTGGAAGGCGAGCTCTGCTGGGTCCTAAAGGGGAAGAGATGAAAATTCAGCAGGAACAATAGAAAGTCAGGGAGCATTCTGTGCAGCCAAATGCTGTGACCTTCTATTGCCAGAAGCCACATGACTGACACTTACTACCAACAACAAAGACAGTTGATTGCTGGGGAATTGCATCAGGGGAAGACTTTGTGACAAAGTTATTGCCAATTAGTAGGGATTGTCCAGTCTATAGAATGGCTTCCCCCGGTGGTGCCGCCGCGGACAGAGCCACCTTAAGCAGTGGCTGATGCGCTTGTATTTTCCGCCTCGTCGTACCTGGAGCAGGTGGAATTACTGGGAGACACTAAATGATTTAATTACAATATTCAGGTAGCATCTGCTCCCAATCCATGGCAGGGCCCGATGAGCACGGAGAAAGGCCGCGTCTGCGGCTCATCATTATCTCCGCCGCCTGCTCTGGTTTTTGGATCCGCGTTCATACTGAAATATATTTGCATTGTTTGTCCATCTGCGGGAAACTGGAAATTGCATTCATTTAATTTCTGCTGGAAAGGTGGAAGGGGTTCAGCCGACAAAGCCTCGGCGGTGGGCAGCCGACAGCGTGCGGAGCCGGCCTCCTTAGCAGCCCATTATAATGACATCTTGTGCACTGCTATTCTTTATGATTCTGCATTTATTGCTGGAAATGACTTTGAGCTTTCGGGATTTCTATAGACGAGCGTTTTATTATTTCCTACGGACTAAGAATAACACGCGATGAACCGTGACTTGGTCACCATTGGGCATCAGGGCGGCACTGAGGCTCCTCTATAGGAATAGCCACCGGCAAAGAAGTCAAATACAAAGGGACCTACTGCACCAAACTAGAGACCCCAAACACAGGCTCCGTTGTACTTTAGTAGCTAATGTTGATGCTCTCTAGATATTATCTTCTTTTTTTTGCTCTTCTCCTCTTCTTTTCCTCTTCCTTCTCTTCTTTGCTTCCTCTCTTCACTCCTTCCTCCTTCTTCACTTTTCTTTATTACCCTTTACTCCTTTCTCCTCTTTTTCTTTCCATATTATTATTTTTTCCATCTTCTGATCTTTTCTTCGTTTCCCCCTCCTCTTCTTCTTCCATTCTCTTTTCTTTATTAGCCTTTCTTCCTTCTTTTCTTCTTCTCCTTCTTTATCCCTCTTCTTTTTCTTTCCATATTATTATTTCTTCCATCTTCTGATCTTTTCTTCATTTCCCCTCCTTCTCTTCTTCTTCATCCATTCTTCTCTTTTCTTATATTTTTTATATAGCAGCAATACACTTTACAGCTATGTAAAGAGATGCTGTTTCTTCTCTCACATTTTTTTCACTTTTTATCCTCCTTTTTCTGTATTCCTCTATCCCTTCCTCCTTTCATATTTTTCTTTTTCACTCTCCCATTATTCTTGCCCTCATCCTTCTTCCTTCTCTTCTTTCTTTCTGCTTTCTTTCTCCTCCTTTTAGTCTTTCTATCTTTCTTTTTCTCTCTTTCTTTCTTCTTCCATCCTTGCTTCCTTTCACAGTCTTCTTCCCCTCATCTTCCTTTGTCCTCTTCTTTTCCTTTTCTTTTTTTCCACCATCTTATTCTTTTCTATTTCCTTCTTTTCTTCTCCTACTCTCTCCTTTTTTTCCTTCCCTAATTTCCTCTTTTTCTCCTTCATTTCCTCTTCCTTCTCATTCCTCCTCCTCCTTCTTTCTCGTCTTTCCTCTTTCTGTCCCTTCTATCCTTTCTTCTCTTCCTTTCATTTAATCTTTAATCTTCCTTTGTTTCCTCGTTTCCTTCCTTTTCAATCCATCATCCTTCTACTTTTCTTCTCCTACTTCCTCCTTCTTTTCTTCTTTTCTTTCCTCCTTCCAGTCTTTCTTTCTTTCTTTTTTTCTTTCTTTCCTTTTTTGTCTTTGTTGCTTTCCTTCTTTTTCACTTTCTTTCTTTACTTTTTTTGTCTTTGTTGCTTTCTTTCTTTTTCTCTTTCTTTCTATCTGTTGCTTTTTTCTTTCCTTTCTTTCTTTTTCTTTTTTGCTTTCTTTCTCGTTCTTTCTTTCTCTCTGTTGCTTTCTTTCCGTTGCTTTCCTTCTTTTTCTCTTTCTTTCTGTCTGTTGCTTTCTTTTTCCTCTTTCTTTCTGTCTTTCTTTCTTTATCTCTTTCTTTCTTTTCTTTCTCTCTGTTGCTTTCTTCCTTTTTCGCTTTCTCTTTCTTTCTCTCTGTTGCTTTCTTTCACTTTCTTTCCATTGCTTTCCTTCTTTCTTTATCTCTGTTCTTTCTTTCTTTTTCTCTTTCTGTCTTTCTTTCTCTCTGTTGCTTTCTTTCTTTTTCTCTTTCTGTCTTTCTTTCTCTCTGTTGCTTTCTTTCTTTTTCTCTTTCTTTTTCTCTGTTGCTTTCTTTCTTTTTCTCTTTCTCTCTGTTGCTTTCTTTCTCTCTTTCTTTCTTTTTCTCTTTCTTTCTTTTTCTTTCTTTCTCTGTTGCTTTCTTCTTTCTCTCTTTCTCTCTTTCTTTCTCTCTGTTGCTTTCTCTCTTTCTCTTTCTTTCTGTTGCTTTCTTTCTTTCTCTCTATTGCTTTCTTTCTTTCTTTCTCTCTGATGTTTTCTTTCTCGTTCTTTCTTTCCTTTCTTTCTTTCTCTATGTTCTTTTCTTTCTCTTTCTTTCCGTTGCTTTCCTTCTTTTTATCTTTTTCTTTCTTTCTTTCTATCTGTTGCTTTTTTCTTTCCTTTCTTTCTTTGTCTCTGTTGCTTTCTTTCTCGTTCTTTCTTTCTCTCTGTTGCTTTCTTTCCGTTGCTTTCCTTCTTTTTCTCTTTCTTTCTGTCTGTTGCTTTCTTTTTCCTCTTTCTTTCTGTCTTTCTTTCTTTATCTCTTTCTTTTCTTTCTCTCTGTTGCTTTCTTCCTTTTTTGCTTTCTCTTTCTTTCTCTCTGTTGCTTTCTTTCACTTTCTTTCCATTGCTTTCCTTCTATCTTTCTTTCTTCATCTCTGTTGCTTTCTTTCTTTTTCTCTTTCTTTCTCTCTGTTGCTTTCTATCTTTTTCTTTCTTTTTCTCTTTCTTTCTTTTTCTTTCTTTGTTGCTTTCTTCTTTCTCTCTTTCTCTCTTTCTTTCTCTCTGTTCCTTTCTCTCTTTCTCTTTCTTTCTGTTGCTTTCTTTCTTTCTCTCTTTCTTTCTCTCTATTGCTTTCTTTCTCTCTTTCTCTCTGATGTTTTCTTTCTCGTTCTTTCTTTCCTTTCTTTCTTTCTCTATGTTGTTTTCTTTCTCTTTCTTTCCGTTGCTTTCCTTCTTTTTATCTTTTTCTTTCTTTCTTTCCTTTCTTTCTTTGTCCCCGTTGCTTTCTTTCTTTTTCTTTCTTTTTCTTTCTCTTTCTTTTTTCCTTCCTTCCTTTCTCAGAAAGCTAAATCCACTTTCCATGTACTCACTAATGGTTAGACATCAGTTGACTCACCACTCATTATCTCCAGTAATGACATAACATATAACATAGTTCATTATCAGGACCCAGAGAAGAACGTCTGAGCCGAGGAACGCCATCATCACGCATGCCGGTGAGATGTAGAGATTTCTGAGAAATCTTGTTTGGCTTGTTATTAGAGGAGGGATACTGTACATGGCGGCGATTATCTTCAGGAGGGTATAAGATGTTCCAGCTACAAAAAGTGACCGTGAAAGCCTCCTTCAATGACAATACTGGAGCGGTAGATGACAAAAGAGAGAAAGCTTGGCTTAGGGGGAGACTTAATTAGAAAGCCATATTGGCTTTTATACATGATATCTAGTGAGCTCTTTATCACTAGTGCAGTAACTGTAACAAAGGGCGTCCACTAAATCCAATAGCAAGAAGAGGAGTTTCTACTGTAAGAGCAGTGAGACTTTGGCAGTCTCCAAGGTGAATAAAACCTTATAATTAAAGGGAATCTGTCAGCAGGTTTTTGCCATGCAATCTGAGGACAATGTGAGGTAGGGGTTGAGACACATGTTTCAGCAATGTGTCACTTATTAGGCCGTGTGCTGTTGTTTATACACAGTGAATGTTTTATCACCAGAAGATTATCACTGGCCGGACTACAGTGCATGAGAGCTCTGGTACGACCACGCCCCCTCCTCTGATAAGCAGCTCACTGTCAATAGACAATGTACACAGAGAGCTGTGGTGGGGATGGGGTTAGCTTTCTGAGCTATGCTACATCTAAAAACTCTGATTGTATCACAACTGCTTCATCCAGTAACATAAGTGATACATCGCTGGAATCAGGGTCTCTTCTCCTACAGATAAGATAGTAAAAACCTGGTGACAGAGTCTCTTTAGTTGTACCAGTTCTAATTGACAATGTGACACAATGTGACGCGTATTGGCTCTATTTAAGCCTTTGAATAGACCTGAAATGTGTATCTTTTTATAATGCAACCCGAAACGCGTCACTTTCTATGATGAGACCCGAAACGCGTCACTTTCTATGATGAGACCCGAAACACGTCACTTTCTATGATGAGACCCAAAACACGTCACTTTATATGATGCGACCCAAGATGCGTCACTTTGAATGATGTAACTTTAAACATGTCACTTTGTAAGATGAGACTCAAAATGCATCACTTTGTATGATGCGACCTAAAACGCATTACTTTGAAGGATGCGACCCGAAATGTGTCACTTTGTACAATCGAACTGAAACGCATCACTTTGCATGATGTATTCCGAAATGCATCACTTTGTACAATGTGACCTGAAACGCGTCACTTTGTATGATGTGAACTGAAACGCATCACTTTGTATGATGGGCCCCGAACTGCGTCACTTTGTATGATGCGCACTGAAACTCATCACTTTGTATGATAAGTCCCGAACTGCGTTACTTTGTATGATGCAAACCGAAATACATCATTTTGTATGATGCAAACTGAAACGCATCACTTTGATGCGATCCGAAACGTGTCACTTTGTACGATGCGACCCAAAAAAGTCACTTTCCATTATACAACCCAAAATGCGGCACTTTGTACGATCAAACTGAAACACATTACTTTGTATGGTGCGACCTAAAATGCGTCACGTTGTATGATGCAACCCAAAACGCGTCACTTTGAATGATACGACCCTAAACGTGTCATTTTGTATGATGCAACTCTAAACGTGTCACTGTGTATGATGAGACTCGAAATGCATCACTTTGTACGATGCGACCTGAAACGCATTACTTTGTAGGATGCGACCCGAAACGCGTCACTTTGTATGATGCGACCCGAAATGTGTCACTTTGTACAATCAAACTGAAACGCGTCACTTTGTATGATGTATTCCGAAATGCATCACTTTGTATGATGCGACCTGAAACGCATCACTTTTGTATAATGTGACCGAAACGCGTTGCTTTGTACGATGCCGTCTGAAATGCATCACTTTGTATGATGTGACCCGAAACCCGTCACTTTGTATGGTGCGACCTGAAATGCATCACTTTTGTATAATGTGACCGAAACGCGTTGCTTTGTACGATGCCGCCTGAAATGCATCACTTTGTATGATGTGACCCGAAACCTGTCACTTTGTATGATGCATCCTGAAACACGTCACTTTGTATGATGCGAACTGAAATGCATCACTTTGTACGATGAGCCCCGAACTACGTTACTTTGTGTGATGCAACCCAAAACACGTCACTTTGTGACCCAAAAAAGTCACTTTGTAATATGCAACCCAAATTGCATCACTTTGTACGATCAAACTGAAACACATTACTTTGTATGGTGCGACCTAAAATGCGTCACTTTGAATGATACGACAAAAAACGTGTCATTTTGTACGATGCGACCCAAAGCGTGTCACTTTGTACAATGCGACACTTTATATGTGACCTGAAACGCGCCACTATATATACATGATGCAACCTGAAATGCGTCACTTTGTATGATGTGACCAAACATGTGTCACTTTGTACAATCAAAATGAAACGTGTCACTTTGTATGGTGTGCCGCCAAAACGCATTACTTTGTATGATGCGACCTGAAACACGTTAATTTGTGCGATGCGACCTGAAACGCGTCACTTTGTAAGATTAAACTGAAACGCGTCACTCTGTATGATGTGACCCAAAACACGTTAATTTGGATGATGTGGCCTGAAAAGCGTCACTTTGTATGATGCAACCGGAAACACATCACTTTGTATGAGGAGCCCCGAACCGCGTCACTTTTTTAGGATTTTAGGATGCGACTTGAAAAAAGTCACTTTGTATTATGCAACCTAAAATGTGTCACTTTTTACGATCCAACTGAAACGCATCACTTTGTATGGTGCGACCCAAAACGCGTCACTTTGTACGATCCAACTGAAACGCGTCACTTTGTATAATGCGTCCGAAACGCGTGACTTTGTATGATGCGACCCGAAACGCGTCACTTTGTATGATGCTATTCTCCATGGAATAAACTGTTGTCATTTCAAAGAGTGAGCGCCGGTCTTATTCACCTTGCAAGGCAAGCCCACCACAAACCCTTCGAGTGCCGACTGTATCTTTCTATCTTACCACATAAGAAATAGCAGCGTTTTAATCTGCATTTATTACAATTAAATGTAGCGGAGCAGAGAAATTGTTGCCAAGGTGGAGCCGATAAATCCTGATACGACTCCATACAACATTGCAAAACACTTCTTATTTTTAGCAATGACAAAATTTATTTTTTTTCCAGATTGCAGGAGATGAAAAAAGTTAATTAACATCAGTATCAAAGGGGGAATTGATTGCTTTGTTAAAAAAAAAAAAAAAAAGAGTCGGCATTGGGCTTCTTCATAAATACTCGAGCTGATTCATTCCATTCCGGAGACAGAACCCGGTGATATGTGCGATGAGTGATTGCACCTTTGTTGATTAGACCTTTATTAGGCATTGATTATAAGCAAAAAAAGATGTAATTAGACGCGCGGAGACGGAGCAGTGTCAATTTCTGATTTGTCAAAAGTTGAAAGCTCATTACGAAGCTGCAATCTCGACTAATAATACAGGGAATGAATGGATTGTTCAATCTGTAATTACAGAACTGCCTTAATGAGAATTCATCAGACCTGTGATGTCATCAGTGATGTCATCCTAGAGATTGCCGCTATTTTTTTAACAACGTGTCATTATTTTTGCTACATACTGTCCTGATCAATTGTTTACTAAGTAGTTATACTGTTTTTCTGATTCAGACCTCCAGATATCCCACATAGACTTAGAGCTGAATGATACATCATCATCAGGACCAAAGAAAAGAAATACAACATATTTTGTATTTTCTTGTCACAGGTCGACGCGTTTCTGGGAGCTACGTCCCCTTCATCAGGACCAAAGAAAAGAAATACAACATATTTTGTATTTCCTTGTCACAGGTCGACGCGTTTCTGGGAGCTACGTCCCCTTCATCAGGACTAAAGAAAAGAAATACAACATATTTTGTATTTCCTTATTACAGGTCGACGCATTTCTGGGAGCTATGTCCCCTTCATCAGGAACGAAGAAAAGATATACAACATATTTTGTATTTCCTTGTTACAGGTCTCGACGCGTTTCTGGGAGCTACGTCCCCTTCATCAGGACCAAAAAAAAGAAATACAACATATTTTGTATTTCCTTGTTACAGGTCGACGCGTTTCTGGGAGCTACGTCCCCTTCATCAGGACCAAAGAAAAGAAATGCAACATATTTTGTACTTCCTTGTTACAGGTCGACGCGTTTCTGGGAGCTACGTCCCCTTCATCAGGACCAAAGAAAAGAAATACAACATATTTGTATTTCCTTGTTACAGGTCGACGCGTTTCTGGAAGCTACGTCCCCTTCATCAGGACCAAAGAAAATAAATACAACATATTTTGTATTTCCTTGTTAGAGGTCGACACGTTTCTGGGAGCTACGTCCCCTTCATCAGGACCAAAGAAAAGAAATACAACATATTTTGTATTTCCTTGTTACAGGTCGACGCGTTTCTGGGAGCTAAGTCCCCTTCATCAGGACCAAAGAAAAGAAATACAACATATTTTGTATTTCCTTGTTACAGGTCGACGCATTTCTGGGAGCTACGTCCCCTTCATCAGGACCAAAAAAAAGAAATACAACATATTTTGTATTTCCTTGTTACAGGTCGACGCATTTCTGGGAGCTACGTCCCCTTCATCAGGACCAAAGAAAAGAAATACAACATATTTTGTATTTCCTTGTTACAGGTCGACGCGTTTCTGGGAGCTACGTCCCTTTCATCAGGACCAAAGAAAAGAAATGCAACAAATTTTGTATTTCCTTGTTACAGGTCGACGCGTTTCTGGGAGCTACGTCCCCTTCATCAGGACCAAAGAAAAGAAATAAAACATATTTTGTATTTCTTTGGACCTGATGAAGGGGACGTAGTTCCCAGAAACGCGTCGATCTGTAACAAATAAACTCAACATTAATTTATCGATTCTGGTGGCAGCACGGTTATATACCCATTCTACTTTAACCGTGTTGTTGATTATTGCAGATCCTCTGTGGTGCCTGCTCATCATTTACCCTTTATTTAATTCAATCCGGTTCTGAAGCAGTTAAGGTTAATGTCTATCCTTCAGTGATCTAACAAGTAGTTGTAATCTCAGCTATGGCCACTCCCTTCCACTATAAATATCCACTCCTCACTCCCCCTTACGCTGGCTATAGCTCATACCTATGCTGTCCCATTTGAAGGATCCAATCTCTGGAGAAGCTGTGGTGTTGCTTCTGTTGCAGCTGAGAAGTTCCTGTTGGAGTGTTTATTGTTGTGTCTTTCCCCTATTCTTTGTCTTACCGCCGTCTTGTTGTCTTATTGTCGTTGGCCTTCACTTGTCAGGGTGGCTTCAGGGCCAACGAGGGTCTAGGCACGTGATGGTGCATGGGGGAAGGACCCGTCTAGCGATATTAGCCAAAGAAGAGAACGTCAGCACACTGCGGTGTAAGTGCACTTTAATTTTGCTTCATGCAAACAGGTGAGACAACAGCAACAGGGGGAGAGGGAAGGGAGAGAGCACGTAGGACGACGGTACCGTTTCGCACCTCTAGGGGTGCTTTCACGGGTCCATCTAGGGATGTTAGGCAGTGTGGGGATCAGCCTCAGTGAATTTTAGGAGGTGACCCCACTCCCTTCTCCCTAGCTCCAGGGCCTTCCATTATATTGTTACCCTGGTGTGCCCTCTGTGTTGCGCTGCTGACATTCAGTTTAACATATCAATCATTACATCCTCCAAAAAATGCAATAAAATTATCAAAACATGGTAGGTATGCCAAGGTGGCACCAATCTTCAATGCTGGAGAGTAGAAGGGGTTAACGCCGCGCTGTTGTCAAAGGATGATAAAAAAAATTGTTGATTTAACGAAAGATTATTTTATTCCATAGGTCTACGCGTTTCGAGGTGAGGACCTCTTCTTCAGGAGCACAAAAATCAGAAAAATCAACAAAAAATATTGGTACCAATAAGAACTTCACCTCACCACATAGAAAAGAAGCTCTAAAACGCCTCACAAATAGAAAAATAAATAAAAGGGCGACAAATCAATTATTTCTTTTGTACAAAATTCTCTTTTTTTCACCACTATAAAAAAAAAATAAAAAATAATAATAAAAAAAAAATTGGTACCGACCTAAATAATGTTATGGGGTAATATTTAAAGTGATTAGCGTAAAAACAAAGAGTGGGAATCAGATACGGTTCCACTATTTATAGCTGGAGGGTTTCTAAAAATTGGATGGAGCATCTGGAGGATGGAGGAGATGACGGAACGTGGAGGTGTCGGCCATCATTGTCACTTGTAAGGGATAATTAGTTTCTTCAGGTCTAAATATGGCTCCCGGCACATTCACCTGTCAATCCCCATCCATTCAAGACATATCAGTCACTGTGAGATGTTGCTAATAACGTGTCACTCGTCATCTCATGGCTCACATTCGAAGAGATGGAATTCGAGGGAAGCCCAAGCCCCTGATGTAAGGACCAAGCCTTGCTCCTCAGACTTCACATGGCCCTATATTGAAAGGGGATCACGCTATAGAGGTTCACCGCATTGGGATCTTTTGTACAAAACAATCTCCTAGCAATATGAGACCGGGTGGGCTGGAGGAAAGTTATTGTTATAAGATACCAACCTAATAGAAGCCTACCGCTGGTCATTGCAAACGATCAATGATGGTTGGACGAAATGACCCCTAGACCACCAGGAATATAAGACATGAAAACACTAGACCACCAGGGATATCACAATTACAAATATAACTATAAAACCACCAGCTATATTAGCTGTTAAGCACTATATTCTCCAGACCTCCAGGAATACATTATTAATCCAGACTAATGTGGCACCCCTGAGGCTTCAGTCGCCACAGAGTACTGCACCTGATGTAAGGTGTAGTGCTTAACCTGGATCCAGAGGAGGTCGGTACCGGTTTCACCACTTACACACTCAAATACACCACCAGGTTGCCCTCCCCAATGGGGACCGGGCTAGGGTAGGCTCTTAAGGTAGCCTCCAAACATGGGGGGCAGCCACCCACTAGTGACAGGGACCCAGGGAAGGAGCAGCTACAAGGAGGAGTCAGGAGCCAACACAACAGTTAGAGAGTTCTCCAGGAGGAGAGGAAAGGAGCGGACGTGTCTTACCGGTGCTCCGGTGTGACAGGGGAGTTGTTCTACCGATTGATGAGGTGTGAGCTTAAATGCTCCCTCGGAACCGACGCCACGCAGGGTGCAGGACCCTAGGGAAGATCACACTTCAAGTTGGTTTTCCAAAATCTGCTGGGACAGGGAAGTTTAAAGCTTCCCTGACCACAAAGAGCCCGAAAGCACAGTGCCAGATAGGATCCGGGGCCTTGGACAGCACCAGGTCCCATTGCGGAGCCGCGGTACCTGTAAATAGGGACAAGAGTACTACTCGAGACGGACTGGGGTCCCCAAGTAGCTATAAGGCACGGGGATCCAACACACAAGGCGCTAGGAGGAAGGGACGCACTAAGCACCATACCGGACTGACCTCCGAAGGAATTCGGGTTCGACGGGGACCATCACAGCGAGTGACCAGTACTACCCGGGGGCGTGCGGCACAAAGAGTGAACCTGGAACCGCAGCATCTGACTTGGACTATTAGTACCACCACTCCGCGCCTCGGCGCCAAAGGCCATTGCCATCATTACTCCCCTCATCATCCTCCCCAGGGCCCGCCCCACCTGTGGGGAGGGACACCATCTTCGGCTACTATTACCATGCGCCCCGGAGGACAGCGACAGCACCGGCGGCTAATCTCTAGCCGCATAACACAGGTGGTGTCACGACATTTCTACTACTACTACCTCCATCATCTTCCCTCCTTATTGGTGTACGCCTCGGGGCACGAGGCCGGGCAGGCCACCGCGACATCACAGATCACCACACCAGCCCGGTGACGAGTAACTCAGGTAGGAGACCCTATCCCTGATTCCCCCTGGGTGCTACACTAGACCACCACGGATATTACAATGAACTTTTGTACCATGAGGAGTTACCCCAGACCACCAGGGACTTTGCAATTAATCCTTTTACCATCCAAAACAACCAAAGCATTGAGTTCTAGGCCAATAGGGCTGTTACAAGCCCCCTATAAATTAATTTATTGGCAGTATACAGTACAGACCAAAAGTTTGGACACACCTTCTCATTCAAAGAGTTTTCTTTATTTTCATGACTCTGAAAATTGTAGATTCACATTGAGGACATCAAAACTATGAATTATCACGTGGAATGAAATAGTTATCAACAAAGTGTGAAACAACTGAAAATATGTCTTATATTCTAGGTTCTTCACAGGAGCCACCTTTTGCTTTGATTACTGCTTTGCACACTCTTGGCATTCTCTTGATGAGCTTCAAGAGGTAGTCACCGGAAATGGTTTTCCAACAGTCTTGAAGGAGTTCCCAGAGATGCTTAGCACTTGTTGGCCCTTTTGCCTTCACTCTGCGGTCCAGATCACCCCAAACCATCTCGATTGGGTTCAGGTCTGGTGACTGTGGAGGCCAGGTCATCTGGCGTAGCACCCATCGCTCTCCTTCTTAGTCAAATAGCCCTTACACAGCCTGGAGGTGTGTTTAGGGTCATTGTCCTGTTGAAAAATAAATGATGGTCCAACTAAACGCAAACCGGATGGAATAGCACGCCGCTGCAAGATGCTGTGGTAGCCATGCTGGTTCTGTATGCCTTCAATTTTGAATAAATCCCCAACAGTGTCACCAGCAAAGCCCCCCCCCCCACACCGTCACACCTCCTCCTCCATGCTTCATGGTGGGAACCAGCCAAGTAGAGTCCATCCGTTCACCTTTTCTACAAAGACACGGTGGTTGTGTCGCGGGCAGAGGAGGGGACGCTGCGCTCACCCACTGCTCGGGTCCGGCTGCTGCTGCTCGGTGGTGACTCGGCGGTGGGCCGGATCCCGGGGACTCGAGCGGTGTTCCTCGCCCGTGAGTGAAAAGGGGGGGGAATTGATTGTGGGGGTTTGATATTATCCGTGACGCCACCCACGGTTGTGGTGAGGTTGGTGACACCACCGCTGCTCTGGACGGGGATCCCGGGAGCGGTGACTGGGAGCAGCCTGGATGTTAGTTCTCCCCTCCGTGGGTAGGGGGTTGGTTGTCCCGGGGCCCGGTGATGGGGTAGGGATGGATGGCAGGCGGGTTACGGGGCCTGGCGAGGTACAGGGTCGCGGGGGCAGCGCTGTGCCGCACGGCACGGTGGTACTCACTCAGCCAATGATGTACACAAAGTCTCCGGTAAAACAAACGGCTGGATGGACGGGTCCCACAGACGGCTGCGGTGTTTCTCCTCCCGGCAGGTTGATGGTGACTGCCTTTCCCTGCACCTGTGTAGTGTAAACGGTTCCAATGGGTTCCCACCGGTAACCCGCTCCCCAGCTTGAAGGTTGCTGAAGGAGCCCTTTTTGCCCGCAGGCTCTGGCCCTGGGAACTTTAGCCTTGGCAGTGACTGTGTTTCCCTCTAACGGTTGGACTGTTGCCTTCTGTCGGAACTTGGCTGTTGGGAAACGCAGGAGGTTCCCTTCGCTAACGGATTTGACAAATTGCACGGCGACTCCTAGCCTTGTCGGGGTCCGTAAGCCCCTGCCGGATGGTGCTGGCTTCTCTTTGCGTACTGGTCCGGTACCGCCGGGCCACCGCCCGTCCACGGTCCTTACGGCTAGCTCCAATAGGCCTCTCCTGCAGACGGTCACCACCGTCTGCCAACCGTGCTGTTCAATCCGGGCCACACACCCGGACCACTTTCTGTCTGCTCCTTTACCACTTCACTTCCACCACTCAACTCCACTGCCAACTATCTGCTCTCTTTTTCCCGCCTCCAGGACTGTGAACTCCTCGGTGGGCGGGACCAACCGCCTGGCCCACCCCCTGGTGTGGACATCAGCCCCTGGAGGGAGGAAACAAGGGTTTTTGTCTGACTTAGGTGTGCCTGACCGGGGGTGTGGGGTGTGTTGGTGTAGTGCTTGTGACGTCCTGGCTGGTCCAGGGCGCCACAGTTGGATCCAAAGATCTCAAATTTGGACTCATCAGAGCAAAGCACAGATTTCCACTGGTCTAATGTCCATTCCTTGTGTTCTTTAGCCCAAACAAGTCTCTTCTGCTTGTTGCCTGTCCTTAGCAGGGGTTTCCTAGCAGCTATTTTACCATGAAGGCTGCTGCACAAAGTCTCCTCTTAACAGTTGTTCTAGAGATGAGAAGGTGTGTCCAAACTTTTGGTCTGTACTGTATGTATTTGCTTTTATCTTCTCCGTTCTTCTTTCTATTCTCCCCATTGTCAGACTATGTCAGGTAGGAAAGGTGATAACCGGCATTATAGTAATTACATGCGGCTGTAATAATCCGACAATGCGGAGCTCTGTATATTTCTTTACTGAAGTTTATATAGTAAGTTTTAATCTTCTGTGATCGCGCTCCGGAGAAGTTTCTGCGTCTGTGTAGGTCACCACCGAGCTGTGACTTTGCTAAAGATTTCTTATCCCCTTCTGGCGATTTTCATGTGAGCGCCTTTGTGGTGAATGTGAAAAAAATGCGTTCTGACAGCGGCATCTAAGCCGAGGTGCTCCAGACAAGAAAAACATGGGCTAGAAAAATAGAAAAATAACAATTTTTTTTTTTTTTGAAGGAGACTGACAAAGAAATAAATATTCAGCCCCAAAGTCCGGAACCACACAAGTGTCTTTAACCCCTTAAATGTCAACCAATGTCCCTTCGAAAAGTTTCAGATAAAACATACCTTGAAAAATGAGCTGCGCGTCAGCAGAGGAGTCCGGGCACCGGCAGAGGAGTCAGCTGGGCGGCTCCCTTCAGCTTATCCCCTCCTGGGACTGCTTGATTGACAGGTGTCTCCTATAACTAAACTAGGGAAAGACCCGTCAATCAAGTCAAGCCGGATGGTTAGATGCTCTTGGGTGCCTCTGTATCTGCACACAATAATACAGTGCCCCCCATTGTGCCTCCTCAAGGTAATCGTACAGTCTCTATATTCCCACATTAAGTGCCTCCTCTGTGCCCCCACACAGTTATAGTACACCTGTGTGCCTCCACGCATTAACAGTTCCCATACACATTAACAGTGCCACATATTAACAGTTCTTCCTCTGTCCTCCCACATACTAATAGTGACCCCTTTGTACACCCACACAATAATAGTGCCCCTCTTTGCCTCACAAAATAATATTACCGCCTCTGTGCCCCCACACAATAACAGTACCCCTTGAGTGCCCCCACACAATAATAGTGCCCCCTCTTTGCCCCACAAAATAATAGTGCCCCCTCTGTGCCCCCACACAATAACAGTACCCCCTCAGTGCCCCCACACAATAATAGTGCCCAATCTGTGTGCCCACAACAGTAATAGTGTCCCCTCTGTGCCCCACACAATAATAGTACAGTCTCTGCTCTTCCATACATGAATAGTGCTCTCTCTGTGCCCCCAAACAGTAAGGGTATGTTCACATGCACAATAGTGACCCCTCTGTGCCCCACACAATAATAGTGACCCCTCTGTGCCTCCACAAAATAATATTACCGCCTCTGTGCCCCCACACAATAACAGTACCCCTTGAGTGCCTCCACACAATAATAGTGCCCCCTCTTTGCCCCACAAAATAATAGTGCCTCCTCTGTGCCCCCACACAATAATAGTGCCCAATCTGTGTGCCCAAACAATAATAGTGCCCCCTCTGTGTCTCAACATAGTAATCTGTGTGCCCACAACAGTAAAGTGTGTCCCCTCTGTGCTCCACACAATAATAGTGCCCCCTCTGTGCCCCACACAATAACAGTGCCCCCTCTGTGCCTCACACAATAATAGTGCCCCCTCTGTGCCCCACACAATAATAGTGCTCCCTCTGTGCTCCACACAATAATAGTGCCCCCTCTGTTCCCCACACCATAATAGTGTCCCCTTTGTGCCCCACACAATAATAGTGCCCCCTCTGTGCCTCACACAATAATAGTGCCCCCTCTGTGGCCCACGCAATAGTTCCCCCTCTGTGCCCCACACAATAATAGTGCCCCCTCTCTGCCCCCACACAACAGAAGTGCACCCCTTTGTGCCTCCAGAGAGTAATAGTACAGTCTTTGCTCTTCCATACATGAACAGTGCTCTCTCTGTGCCCCCAAACAGTAAGGGTATGTTCACATGCACAATAGTGATCCCTCTATGCCCCACACAATAATAGTGACCCCTCTTTGCCCCACAAAATAATAGTGCCTCCTCTGTGCCCCCACACAATAATAGTGCCCCCTCTGTGCCCCCCCACAATAATAGTGCCCAATCTGTGTGCCCAAACAATAATAGTGCCCCCTCTGTGTCTCAACATAGTAATCTGTGTGCCCACAACGGTAAAGTGTGTCCCCTCTGTGCTCCACACAATAATAGTGCCCCCTCTGTGCCCCACACAATAACAGTGCCCCCTCTGTGCCTCACACAATAATAGTGCCCCCTCTGTGCCCCACACAATAATAGTGCTCCCTCTGTGCTCCACACAATAATAGTGCCCCCTCTGTTCCCCACACCATAATAGTGTCCCCTTTGTGCCCCACACAATAATAGTGCCCCCTCTGTGCCTCACACAATAATAGTGCCCCCTCTGTGGCCCACGCAATAGTTCCCCCTCTGTGCCCCACACAATAATAGTGCCCCCTCTCTGCCCCCACACAACAGAAGTGCACCCCTTTGTGCCTCCAGAGAGTAATAGTACAGTCCTTGCTCTTCCATACATGAACAGTGCTCTCTCTGTGCCCCCAAACAGTAAGGGTATGTTCACATGCACAATAGTGATCCCTCTATGCCCCACACAATAATAGTGACCCCTCTTTGCCCCACAAAATAATAGTGCCTCCTCTGTGCCCCCACACAATAATAGTGCCCCCTCTGTGCCCCCACACAATAATAGTGCCCAATCTGTGTGCCCAAACAATAATAGTGCCCCCTCTGTGTCTCAACATAGTAATCTGTGTGCCCACAACAGTAAAGTGTGTCCCCTCTGTGCTCCACACAATAATAGTGCCCCCTCTGTGCCCCACACAATAACAGTGCCCCCTCTGTGCCTCACACAATAATAGTGCCCCCTCTGTGCCCCACACAATAATAGTGCTCCCTCTGTGCTCCACACAATAATAGTGCCCCCTCTGTTCCCCACACCATAATAGTGTCCCCTTTGTGCCCCACACAATAATAGTGCCCCCTCTGTGCCTCACACAATAATAGTGCCCCCTCTGTGGCCCACGCAATAGTTCCCCCTCTGTGCCCCACACAATAATAGTGCCCCCTCTCTGCCCCCACACAACAGAAGTGCACCCCTTTGTGCCTCCAGACAGTAATAGTACAGTCTTTGCTCTTCCATACATGAACAGTGCTCTCTCTGTGCCCCCAAACAGTAAGGGTATGTTCACATGCACAATAGTGATCCCTCTATGCCCCACACAATAATAGTGACCCCTCTGTGCCTCCACAAAATAATATTACCGCCTCTGTGCCCCCACACAATAACAGTACCCCTTGAGTGCCTCCACACAATAATAGTGCCCCCTCTTTGCCCCACAAAATAATAGTGCCTCCTCTGTGCCCCCACACAATAATAGTGCCCCCTCTGTGCTCCCACACAATAATAGTGCCCAATCTGTGTGCCCAAACAATAATAGTGCCCCCTCTGTGTCTCAACATAGTAATCTGTGTGCCCACAACAGTAAAGTGTGTCCCCTCTGTGCTCCACACAATAATAGTGCCCCCTCTGTGCCCCACACAATAACAGTGCCCCCTCTGTGCCTCACACAATAATAGTGCCCCCTCTGTGCCCCACACAATAATAGTGCTCCCTCTGTGCTCCACACAATAATAGTGCCCCCTCTGTTCCCCACACCATAATAGTGTCCCCTTTGTGCCCCACACAATAATAGTGCCCCCTCTGTGCCTCACACAATAATAGTGCCCCCTCTGTGGCCCACGCAATAGTTCCCCCTCTGTGCCCCACACAATAATAGTGCCCCCTCTCTGCCCCCACACAACAGAAGTGCACCCCTTTGTGCCTCCAGACAGTAATAGTACAGTCTTTGCTCTTCCATACATGAACAGTGCTCTCTCTGTGCCCCCAAACAGTAAGGGTATGTTCACATGCACAATAGTGATCCCTCTATGCCCCACACAATAATAGTGACCCCTCTGTGCCTCCACAAAATAATATTACCGCCTCTGTGCCCCCACACAATAACAGTACCCCTTGAGTGTCTCCACACAATAATAGTGTCCCCTCTTTGCCCCACAAAATAATTGTGCCTCCTCTGTTCCCTCACACAATAACAGTACCCCTCAGTGCCCCCACACAATAATAGTGCCCCCTCTGTGCCCCCACACAATAATAGTTCCCCCTCTGTGCCCCCAAAACAATAATAGTGCCCCCTCTGTGTCTCCACATAGTAATCTGTGTGCCCACAACAGTAATAGTGTCCCATCTGTGCTTCACACAATAATAGTGCCCCCTCTGTGCCCCACACAATAACAGTGCCCCCTCTGTGCCTCACACAATAATAGTTCCCCCTCTGTGCCCCACACAATAATAGTGCTCCCTCTGTTCCCCACACCATAATAGTGTCCCCTTCGTGCCCCACACAATAATAGTGCCCCCTCTGTGCCTCACACAATAATAGTGCCCCCTCTGTGGCCCACACAATAGTTCCCCCTCTGTGCCCCACACAATAATAGTGCTCCCTCTCTGCCCCCACACAACAGAAGTGCTCCCCTTTGTGCCTCCAGACAGTAATAGTACAGTCTTTGCTCTTCCATACATGAACAGTGCTCTCTCTGTGCCCCCAAACAGTAAGGGTATGTTCACATGCAGCGTTTTTGCATCATTTTTCTTCTGCAGGAAGAATGATGTGGTCCCACCCCCCGCCCCTCCCCCGCCCTTCATTCATTTTAAAAATCTCATTCAGTTTGCTGGTTTTGTAAAATGCCACATGTGAACACACACTAGGACCTCCAGACAGTTGTGGTGACCCTCTCTGTACCTTCCCATTTTAATAGTGCCCCTTTTGTGCCCCCTCTCACTCCTCGGCCATTTGTGTCATTTTTTTTTTTAAAATATATATAAAATTTCATAACTTAGAGCACCAGGGTTCTCTTTTTTCCCGGCACAATAAATTGCTGCCACAGAGCCACCTGCATGCTCCTGGTTTACCAGAATAAGTTGTGGTGCAGGGAGCCAATGACTCCTTGCTCCACCATTGCTTTCAACTGTATCCACACATCTGAAGGAGGCTGATTGTCCGGTGCCCCCTTTTTTAAAACCGTTATGTAGCGCCCCTGAGACCCTCAGGGCACTACATGGGGAGCTGCATCCTCTTGGGGATGCAGGACCTAACCCCTGGGACCTGGAGTACCGGTGCCGATTCCACCAAAAACCAATCTAACACAATCTAAATCCTAGTTCTCTTCTGCACACTGAGCATAGAGGGTTAACCAAGGAAGGGGATGGTTGCCATGGGAATGAGCCCCTGGGTTTAGCCAGCCTGGTGGGAGGGGTTAGCAGTCAGTCGGTAGTGAATCGGGAGTCGGGAGCACACGGAAGAGGTGTGCGGACGTGCCTGAGCTGGGTCCATGTAAGGGTGATCCCGGGGCACAGTAGAGAAGTCGCCAGGACGGGTACCGAGATACCGCTGGGACCGGAGCACGCACGGGGCACAGTGCTCTAGGTCAAGCGCAAGTTTTAGACTGTTTGGCAAATACCTGCCCGGTGAGGACACCTCCACGGACTTCACTGGACCAAATAATCCGGGGGCATCAGCAGCAAACTAGGATCGGGGTTCGGACACTTACCTCCCCGCAGGATCCGCACTGCCCGCCATACGGAGGAGATTGTACCCCAAAAGGGACAGTCGGGTTCACCAAACGCTCCACACTACGGGGGCTCAATCTATAGAGAGTGCCGGGGAACAGAGCAACCGGGGTCACTACATCGGCACTGGTCCTCCAAGGGACCTGAACCAGCAACCCCTGGGTCCACAGTGAGTAGAGACCGTTAAAGACAACCTCTGTAGTCTCTATTGTTGCCCCGTTACATCTCCCAGGCACGGCCCTACCTGCGGAGGGCCTACCATCGCAGCTGCCTCTACCATCAGCTCTGGTAGTACCCAAATTCAGCAGCGGCGGTTCTCCATCCTTAACCACAACCCGCAGGTGGCGTCACATGACAAGAACTCTTATCTCCCCTGTAAATACTCCGCATTTACAAATGGGGCCCAGGGTACGGGACCGGGCAACGGCCACCAGAGTGACATCCCCATTTGTTACTGCCCGGGACCGAGGACCCCCTTCTCTGGGCGCTACAGTTACGTCTAAGAATATTGTGCTTCTGGCGTCCAATCTTTGACCAAGTGCTCGTTAGCGGTAGCACAACTGCCGCCACCCTCCCGCGATTCACTAAATCTGGCATTCGGCATCGAGCACGACCTGACCTCATATGTTCCTCCACCATAATTAGATGACAACACTTTCCCGTACCTTTTCATTTACGAGATCCTCCAAAGAATAATAACAAAAAAAATAATGCTCCTTCTACCCCTCTCACTTCACTTCTGGTGCCACAAATTGATCCATCGCTTCATTTCGTCCTCTGGGCCCAGATAATTAGATTGCCGGAGAGAACACGTATGGAAAGATCAACCATGTTGTTCTCCTGTAATGAAAGCTATCGGTGGCTTCATGTCACTGCCATGCTTCATCCTCTCTCTCTGCTCGGCTATGGCTTACACATAAAAGTTCCATCCAGCGTTATTTATTTATTACTCCCCCACGCTCAGACTCGTTTCTTCTACGACGCTCGTCACTATGTCAAACTTGTGAAAAATACAGAAAACATAGAGGAAAAGTTTTAGAGAACTCTCAAAACTTTTGGAATTTTCAAATGATAACAAGTTGAAATCGATGATGTGAAAGGAGATGTTTACCCTCAGTTTCTTTAGCAAGGTAGTGGGGGTCTTGGAGGTGTTTGAGGTCATTATCATGTTGGAATATGAAGGGAGGGGATCTTGCTATGCTTCAGTATGTCACAGTAGATGTTGGCATTCATGGTTCCCTCGGCAGCTCTCGTGCAGCCCCAAACCATGACCCTCACCACCATGCCTGACTGTAGGCAGCACACACTTGTCTTTGTCACCTGGTTGCAGCCAAACACTTGACACCATCTGAACCAAATAAGTTTATCTTGGTCTCATCACACCACAGGACGGTTCCAGTAATCTATGTCTTTAGTTTGCTTGTCTTCAGCAAACTGTTTGCGAGCTTTTCTTGTGCCTCATCTGTAGAAGAGGCTTCCTTCTGGGACGATAGCCATGGAGAGCAATATGATGCAGTGTGCGGCGTATGGTCTGAGCACCGACAGGTGGACCCACCCACCCCTGTAACGTCTGCAGTGTGCGGTTTATGGTCTGAGCACTGCCAGGCAGACCCCCCCACCCCTGTAACCTCTGTAATGTGTGGTGTATGGTCTGAGCACTGATAGGTGGACCCCCCCACCCCTGTAACCTCTGCAGTGTGCGGCGTATGGTCTGAGCACTGACAGGCGTACCCCCCCACCCCTGTAACCTCTGCAGTGTGTGGTGTATGGTCTGAGCACTGATAGGTGGACCCCAACCCCTGTAACCTCTGCAGTTTGTGGCTTATGGTCTGAGCACTGATAGGTGGACCCCCCCACCCCTGTAACCTCTGCAGTGTGTGGCGTATGGTCTGAGCACTGACAGGCGGACCCCCCACCCCTGTAAGCTATGCACTCATACATCTATTATGAAAAGACAACCTCTGGATATGATGCGGAGGACGTGCACTCAGGTTCTGTGGTTGGCCATGGAGAGGCCTGTTCTGTGTGGCTCCTGTCTTGTCAAACCGCTGTATGGTCTTGGCCACTTTGCTGCAGCTCAGTGTCAGGGTGGTGACAATCTTCTTATAGCCTCGGCCATCTTTATGTAGAGCAACAATTTTTTTTTCAGATCCTCAGAGAATTCTTTCCCATGAGGAGCCATGTTAAGCTTCCAGTGACCAGTATGAGAGAGTGTGTGAGAGATAACACCAAATGTAATACTCCTGCTCCCCATTCACACCGGAGACCTTGTAACACTAATGAGTAACATGACACCGGGGAGGGAAAATAGCTAATTGGGCGCAATTTGGCCATTTTCACTTAGGGATGTACTCACTTTTATTGCCAGCGGTTTAGACATTAATGGTTGTGTGATGAGTTATTTAGAGGACATCACATTCATCCTGTTATACAAGCTGCACACTGACTCTGTACATTGTATCACAGGGTCAGATCCTCAGTGAAAAGATATATTGAATATTTAAAAAAATGTGAGGGGTGTACTCACTTTTGTGATATCCTGTACATAGATAGAGGAAGCTCCATCAGGACTTGACCTTAAGACCTGGTTGCCAACTGCTTTCAGACTGTGGCCTCTCTGTATAAAGCTGGCCAGTCCTCTGTTTTCTGAGTAGTAGCCACAGTGCTATGACTAGTAGCCCTTTTTTGATACTGGAGTCACTGGCTTACTGGATTGACATTATGGGTATACAGATCTGTCCCTTTTAACTGAAGGTACGGCGGGGTCTCGGGTTGACACCCTTACTGCAGACATGGCCGTCCTCGTACGCCTCATCTCTTTCTGTGTCTAAAGTAGACATACACTGCTGTCAACACTAGGGGGAGCTCCTGCATACAGATTTTTATAGTTCTGATTGACATATAGGGAAGATCAAGTATTAACAATACCTGCCTGTGTTTTCTTGAAACAGCGCCCCCTTTGGATTGTTTTTGCTATTTCAACTCAGTTTCATTGTAGTAAATCTCAACGATCAGTCAACGTATCCTCTAATATTTTATTGACAATTAATTTCTACTTGTATACGGTATTTTTTTCCTGTATGACCCATTTGAAGATCATTTTCCAAGGACCATGCAGTGAAATATAATTATAACCTTAGGTCTCGGCTAGTCTGACTTTTCTGCCCACTTCTCTCCTTGGCAGGAGGGTTGAAGGGGACGTGATTCCTAAACCGCTAATTAACCGGCGCTATGTATAAGGGACCGTAGATGCCGCCGCATGGGCCGCGGGTTCACAATGTCGCCAGCCGACCTTATTGTTATTGGGAATGAATAAAAGCAAATTAAAGTCGTTTCAGGAAATTGTCGTGTCTTGTTCGGAGGAGGTGATAATAATCAGGATTAATGGAAAACTAAATGGGTCAGGAAACAATAAGCTGGTTGCCACCGAGACTGAAAATGTCAAAATATGAGAAGAAGACAATAAATATTTGTTCCGTCCTCTTTGGTTTTGATAATAATTACGGCACCTTTTCTCATACTCTTAATGTGAGAAGTGGAGAAAGGGCTGGGGAGCATTAACAGGGGCATAACTAGATTTTGATGAGCCCCGAAGCAAAATTTGGACCTGGCCCCCCCCCATTATGTAGTAATGTCCCCATCCTGGTCTAGTGTCCCTCATCCTGAGCTCCTTCCTTGTACATATGTCCCCCATCCTGGTATATATGCCCCCTATCATGGTAAGTGTGTCCCTCCTCCTGTCATATATGTCCCCACATCCTGATATACTGTATATGTCCCCCATCCTGGGCACCTCCTGGTGTATACTGTCCCCATGCTGGGCTTCTGCTGGTATATACAGTCCCCCTCCAGGTATATATCTCACCATCCTGGTATATATGTCCCCATCCTGGGCACCTCCTGGTGTATACTGTCCCCATGCTGGGCTTCTGCTGGTATATACAGTCCCCCTCCAGGTATATATCTCACCATTCTGGTATATATGTCCCCATCCTGGGCCCCTCCTGGTATATACTGTCCCCATCCTGGTATCTGCTGTCCCCCTCCTGGGCCCCTCCTGGTGTATACTGTCCCCATGCTGGGCCTCTCCTGCTATATACAGTCCCCCTCCTGATATATACTGTCCACCTCCTGGTATATACTGTTCTCCTCCTGGTATATATCTCACCATCCTGGTATATACAATACAGACCAAAAGTTTGGACACACCTTCTCATTTCTAGAACAATTGTTAAGAGGAGACTTTGTGCAGCGGCCTTCATGGTAAAATAGCTGCTAGGAAACCACTGCTAAGGACAGGCAACCAGCAGAAGAGACTTGTTAGGGCTAAAGAACACAAGGAATGGACATTAGACCAGTGGAAATCTGTGCTTTGGTCTGATGAGTCCAAATTTGAGATCTTTGGATCCAACCACCGTGTCTTTGTAGAAAAGGTGAACGGATGGACTCTACATAGCTGGTTCCCACCGTGAAGCATGGAGGAGGAGGTGTGATGGTGTGGGGGGGCTTTGCTGGTAACACTGTTGGGGATTTATTCAAAATTGAAGGCATACAGAACCAGCATGGCTACCACAGCATCTTGCAGCGGCGTGCTATTCCATCCGGGTTGCGTTTAGTTGGACCATCATTTATTTTTCAACAGGACAATGACCCCAAACACACCTCCAGGCTTCTTGACTAAGTAGGAGAGTGATGGGGTGCTACGCCAGATGACCTGGCCTCCACAGTCACCAGACCTGAACCCAATCGAGATGGTTTGGGGTGAGCTGGACCGCAGAGTGAAGGCAAAAGGGCCAACAAATGCTAAGCATCTCTGGGAACTCCTTCAAGACTGTTGGAAAACCATTTCCGGTGACTACCTCCTGAAGCTCATCAAGAGAATGCCAAGAGTGTGCAAAGCAGTAATCAAAGCAAAAGGGGGCTACTTTGAAGAACCTAGAATATAAGACATATTTTCAGTTGTTTCACACTTTTTTAAGTATTTCATTCCACATGTGATAATTCATAGTTTTGATGCATTCAATGTGACTGTACAATATTCAGAATCCTGAAAATAAAGAAAACTCTTTGAATGAGAAGGTGTGTCCAAACTATTGTTCAGTACTGTATATCCCCATCCTGGGCCCCTCTTAGTATATACTGTCCCACTCCTGGAATCTGTACTCCCTCCCCTGAGGCCCTCCTAGTAAATACTGCCCACTTCCTGGGGCCCTCCTGGCTTATACTGTCTCGCTGCTGGGCCCCTCCTGGTATATACTGTCCTCCTTCTGTTATATACTGTCCCCTTCCTGGGATATACTGCCCACCTCATGTTATATATGTCCCCATCCTGGTAAATATGTCTCCATTCTGTCTATTGCAAAAAACAACATTGTACTCAACGTCCCTGGCTCCCATGTCACGAAGCGTCCTCCTGTGTAGCCAGCACACAATGGCTGGCATCTTTCATCCGTGTCGGTGCTATTGCAATGCTTGACATCATTGTCATGCACCGCCCTCAGTCACTGGAACACAGGTGAAAACTGCCAGCTTCTGTTTGGTCAGCAGCGTGTATCATAATACAGGGACCCAACGGGTCTGAGATGCATTTAAGCTGGTTGTGGAGCCTCAGATGCACATGAAGCAGGGGTTGAGACTGTCCGGGCCCCCTGCACCCCATGGGCTCGGTTGCGGTTGCGATTCCTGAGACAACGATTATTCCGCCCTTGATTATTAATAATTATTAGACCCAATGAGAGCTGTATTAATCCATGTGTGGTGAGCTCCCCCTAGTGGTGGTTGTAGGTAGCCACAATCTGATTAATTAACTGAATGAAGTGAAGGAATGCAGGTGTGTCTATCTATCTATCTATTATCTAGGTATCTTTCGCTCTCTCCGTTTAGGGGCTTCCGGACAAGCGAGATAGAGAGAGAATATGTCGGTCAGCAAATCGAGTATATTGAGCACCCGATAAAGTAGCAAGCGATCCTTAATGGTTGGCAAGATATTATTTTCCTGAAATTCTGTGCCCTTTTTTCTCCACACATACAGTACCTTCCATCACTGTGGCTTAGGTTCTGTTTTATCCTCATTGGTCCACATCACTTGTTTCCAAAATGCCTCAGGCCTGTATAGATTTTCTTTAGCATAATTCTGACTGAATTTTATGGCGAGGACGCAGGAGAGGTTTTATGCATTCCACTCTATCTATCTATCTATCTATCTATCTATCTCTCTATCTATCTATCTATCTATCTATCTATCCCTCTATCTATCTATCTATCTATCTATCTATCCCTCTATCTATCTATCTATCTATCTATCTATCTATCTATCTATCTATCTATCTATCCCTCTATCTATCTATCTATCCCTCTATCTATCTATCTATCCCTCTATCTATCTATCCCTCTATCTATTTATCTATCCCTCTATCTATCTATCTATCTATCCCTCTATCTATCTATCTATCTATCTATCTATCTATCTATCTATCTATCCCTCTATCTATCTATCTATCCCTCTATCTATCTATCCCTCTATCTATCTATCTATCTATCCCTCTATCTATCTATCTATCTATCTATCCCTCTATCTATCTATCTATCCCTCTATCTATCTATCCCTCTATCTATCTATCTATCTATCTATCCCTCTATCTATCTATCTATCCCTCTATCTATCTATCCCTCTATCTATCTATCTATCTATCTATCTATCCCTCTATCTATCTATCTATCTATCTATCTATCTATCTATCTATCTATCCCTCTATCTATCTATCTATCCCTCTATCTATCTATCCCTCTATCTATCTATCTATCCCTCTATCTATCTATCTATCTATCTATCTATCTATCTATCTATCCCTCTATCTATCTATCTATCTATCTATCCCTCTATCTATCTATCTATCCCTCTATCTATCTATCCCTCTATCTATCTATCTATCTATCTATCTATCTATCTATCTATCTATCTATCTATCTATCTATCTATCTATCCCTCTATCTATCTATCTATGTATCTATCTATCCCTCTATCTATCTATCTATCCCTCTATCTATCTATCTATCTATCTATCCCTCTATCTATCCATCTATCTATCTATCTATCTATCTATCTATCCCTCTATCTATCTATCTATCCATCTATCTATCTATCTATCTATCCCTCTATCTATCTATCTATCTATCTATCCCTCTATCTATCTATCTATCTATCTATCTATCTATCTATCTATCTATCCCTCTATCTATCTATCTATCTATCCCTCTATCTATCTATCTATCTATCTATCTATCTATCTGTGTCATGGGTGTGTCACGGGTGACTGACAGTCATGTGGTTTCTGGCCATAGAAGGTCACAGCGTTTGGCTGCGCAGAATGCTCCCTGACTTTCTATTGTTCCTGCTGTCAGTATTCATTGGTATAGGTAGCTTTCCTGCTGGATTCATCCCTCCCCTTTTGGACCCAGCAGGAGCTCGACTTCCACCCAGCTGCTGATCATCAGTATTCTCTTGGTGCTTATATAACCCTTCATTCCTTGAACTGGTGCTGGTGATATTTTTCAGTCCATTCAAGCCTTGGTTGCAAGCAGGTGGCTTGTACTCATCTGTGGTATCGTTGCTGAAACTTTGCTGAACTTCCACCTGTGTCATCTGTAGATAAGTAGTTCATGCATTTTTCCCCGTGTGTCTTTACTGTGTCTTCTATAGTGGTTAGTGTGGTTGACGAAGAGCTCATCCCATCCGTTCCCTATTTAGGGCCCAGCACTAGGGATACCTAGGGTTAGGTATCCGCCTCGGCACATACGTGTGGAACCTAGGGTGGTGAGGGACCCCAGGGACCAGCAGTAGGGATACCTAGGGTCAGGTATCCTGATTGGCGCATGGGTCTGAAACCTATCTAGGGTGGTGAGGGACCCAGGGACCAGCAGTAGGAATACCTATGGTCAGGTATCCTGATTGGCACATGGGTGTGGAACCTATCTAGGGTGGTGACTGACCTCAAGGATCAGCATGAGGGATACTGTACTTAGGGTCAGGTATCTAGCACTAGGGATACCCAGGGTCAGGTATCCTGCTTGGCGCATGGGTGTGGAACCGATGTAGGGTGATGAGGGACGCCAGGGACCAGCACTAGGGATACTTAGGGTAAAGTATCCGGCTTGGCGCAAAGGTGAGGACCCTATGTAGGGTGGTGAGGGACCCCAGGGACCAGCGGTAGGGTCGGTCAGTGGTCACCATCTTCTCTTTCCCTAGACACAGGGTTTTCCTTCCCTTTTGACGTTCGTTTGGTCCTACCCCATACCTAGCGTAACAATCTATCTATCTATTATCTATCTATCTATAGAACTATCTCAGGCAGAGCTTCAACCTCTATGAAATATTTTGGCTTCATCTTGAGGTCTCGGTAGAAGATGATTCACCTGACTCCTCAGACAGCATTAGCCTGTGTTATTTTTGGCAGGGTGTCAGCAGCGCGTCACTTCAATTTAAGCGGGTAAATCCCTGAAAAGTTGCTCCGAAAACTTCCCATTCCTAAGGAGGGAGTTTACATGAGGACCTGCTGGTTTATTAGGGAACTCTCACTTTTTCCTATACAATGAGGCCGTGTACATCGCACATTCTCTTCGGATTCGTGGAATCTTCTCTACATCCAACAAGTCAGGGCTTTCTGCCAATACCAACGTAACTGGAAAATAATGTCAGAGCCTACTGAAATATATATGTCGCCCGTGTCAGGCTGGTAAGATGCCGTCAGTCAAATTGGACTAATGTGAATCTAGTTCGGCATGGCTGAGCCTCGCATGTGGCATTAAGTCTAAGTATAACATTGTCACGCGGCGTTCAGAACCTCATACATTATTCCCTCACAGCTGGGTTTTCCCCAGAGCTCTGACTGTCAAATATCTCCTCCATAACTGGCACATATTCTGCTCGTAAAGGCCGATATACCACATATCATCACCTCCATGAGACACATGAGGTCTCACGTGGCTTACTAATACAAAGAATGGAGCTGTTGCCCATGGCAACTGCACTGTTAAAAGCCTAATTCTAAATGGTTGCTATAGCAATGTTTTCACTGGTTGGAACTCCTGGGCCTCATGGTTATATTGTCAGATAGGTAAAGAAGTTATTTGCTTCAATTTGCTTTTCCAGAAATATGGAAGGATTGCCCACTTTGCTATGGACCAACAACGGGCAATCCCACCGTGTGCCATGACTTTTCCTTCTCCTATGTTCTGGCACTGCTTTGCTTTCTTTATACTTTCCGGTCTTCACTGCTTCCGCGCTGCTCACTCTACTTCAGGGGCCACTCATTATCTTCATGCATATGCTCTGCTTCCCCCGCCCACCAGCAATTCCGATGTCTCTGATTGGTTGTAGTCAAACCTGTGTCACAGCATGTATGACTGCAACCAATCAAAAGTGTTTAGTTTATTTGAGACAGACAGATGGTGGACAGTTGGAAATAGCGACAGAGAAACGTTTCGACCCATTGAGTCTTCATCAAATGAGTCGCTCAATGTGTCATGGCAGGGGCGCTCCCGAGCCTGTGTCTCAGCTAATATGTTAGAGCATCTGCGATACAGGTGCGGGAGTGCCCCTGCCATGACACATTGAGCGACTCATTTGATAAAGACCCAACGGGTCGAAACATTTCTCTGTCGCTATTTCCAACTGTCCACCATCTCTCTGTCTCAAATAAACTAAACACTATTGCATGAAAATTTTGAAGAGTGCAGTGAACTTTTATTACATACTACAAGGGATCCAACATCCCATCTACCAGCACCTACCCAAATATTTGCCTGTGTGCACACTAATTACTCATATAACTGCAACCAATCAAAGGCACTGTGTGTGTGTCAAGATTGGTGTAAAAATAAATAAATAGGACTAGGGTCCCCCCGGATTATACTAAAGTTGTCTGTCGGTACCTCCAGCTGTGACCACAAATAACCTGAGTAACGTCATCGCTCATTCTCTGCCTTCAGCTCACAGCGGGAGGTCATGTTCTTGTTCTTTGCCCATGCACTGTCACTTCAGATATTATCTCCGAAACACGTAGAATAAACCACCCTGGAATGCTCTTATTTGGAATTAACTCTTTATTGGCACAGCAGCACGGACGTTTTTCCACTTTTTATCCCTGTTTTTTTCTTGTTTCTGCCTTTGGCACGTGGAGTCTGCAGCAGCTCATACATGCTTTAATACTGGTTGTGTGTCACACAACCATCTCAGGTGAGTGGGTTTCATTAACCCTTACTGTTGTTATCCTGGTAAGACCCTATATGCGCTTTTTATAGCCACAGTTTTTTTACTACTTCAGCTATAGCAGAGCTGGAATTGTTGTGGGACCTCATGTGGATTACATCAGACCTAGGTGTTTTGGGGGTTAATAAGGAAGTATTTTATTTGAAATAAAGGATTTTTTTGGCGTTTGTGTTTATACCTTTTCCCCTACAGATTAGTAATGTAGGGGTCTCATAGACACCTCCCATTACTAATCTAGGGCTTAGTGGCAGCTGTGAGCTGTCATTAACTCCTTATTACTCTGATTGCCACCACACCATGGTAATCAGGAAGAGTTGGGTAAAGTTCTGGGATTGACACATCTAATGAATGCAACAATCCTGGGTAGCTACAGGCTGCAATTTTAGGCTGGGGGGCCCCAATAACCATGGGCCTCCTAAGCCTGAGAATATCAGCTCCCAGCTGTTGGCTTTATTACGGCTGTGTATCAAAATTGGGGACCGCATGTCATTTTTAAAAATATTTATTTATAAAATGAATTAAAATGAAAGCCACACATGGTTCCTCTTATTTTGATACACAGCCAAGATAGGCGCATGGCTCAGGGCTGCAGCCAATAGCTTTATCTGTGCTGGGTATCATAATAAGAGGGGGACCCTACGCCGATTTTTTCATTTATTTTTCCATCAAACTAGATATACACAGCGCCTCTGATTGGTTGTAGTCAGACACGCTGTGACACAGGCTAGAGGCGCTGTCTGACTGCAACCAATCAGAGACGCCAGAACTGCCAGTGGGTGGGGGAAGTAGTGAGTGGCCCCGGAAGTAGAGTGAGTGGTCTGGAAGTAGTTAAAGCCACATGGAGACCAGTAAGTATAACGCGCTTGCTCTAATTCCCCTATCCTTTCTACCACCATTTTTAAGTGCTTCATTTGGGTCCCCATAGACTTATATGGGGACTGGCATCCAGCCAGATATCCTTCCCAAGCCCACACCATTTTTTCTTCCTTTTTTTTTTTTTTTTTTTTAAACCCGGTTAGATTAGACCCGCCGATCCTGTATATCAGCCAGTCCGCCCATCACTATTCAGGAGGATTCTTCAGTATTCAAAGGACTCCCTGCCCTGGTTACACTTTGCCAAACCAGTTGCGGCACAGAGGCTTACTGCCAAGATGCGTCCATTTTCAGATGACATTATCCTGAGTGCAAACAGTTGCTAGATGAAATATTCCCGATAACCATATTTACAAAATTGTGGTCGCTAGGCAAGATATCCATAGCAACCAGCTTATTTCAATTACCTCAGACTGTGCAGAGCTTGACGGACATTGGGCCAAGGAGGTAGAAATCTGTTTGGCAATCGTGTGACAGAGACATTAGTCAGATTTAGTAGAAAATCTATTTAAGGCCGTTGAATTGAAAAACAGAAAAGGAAAGGCCGAAAGCCCAGCTGATGGCTGGTCACATCTGCAGGCTGTATATTAGGCAGGAGATAGACTTTCCATAGACGACTCGGCAAGGGGAACGGACGGGACTCTGGAGTGACACGAATAAAATCACTATATATTGGTTCTAGTGACAGATAATTTTTTTGTATTTATTTACGGGGTGGAAAACACAATCCAGAAAGTAATTGAAAAAAATTAAATACTAATTTTGCTGGGGATATTTATATATATATATATATATATATATATATATGAAAATAGAGGGGACTCCACGGCGTTAAATAAATAAATAATTAAAATAAAAACAGTGTATGGTTCCTCCTAATTTTTATAACCAGTCCAGGAAAAGTAGAAAGTTGAGGACTGGTATTATCAGGCATGGTTATTGGGCCCTTCCCAGCCTAAAAATAGCAGCTCACAGCTGCTCCAGAAGTGGTGCATCCAATAGATGTTAAAAAAGACACAGACACTGTAAAAATTAGTTTATTTGAATAAAGACTCCTAATTTATTAATTAAGAAAAAATCCTCAAAGTTCTAATGTAGCTTTTTATTCAAAAAACTATTATTTCCATTGTCTGTGTCTTTTTTAACTCCAGTCTTACTGGGTTAGTAAAGGGGGTGACTGATAGACACCTCTCCATTTCTAATTGCTGGGCTTGATGTCACCTGTTAATCCACAGTTGATATGAACTCTAAAAGTATTACCCTGATTGCCACCGCACTAGGACAATCGGGAACAGTCGGGTAAATTGATGCACCACTTCTGGGATGGCTGTGGGCTGGTATTTTTAGGCTAGCAAGGATCCAATAACCATGGTCCTTCCCAGCCTGAAAGTGTCAACCTCCAGCTTTACCTTGGCTGGTTCTGAAAAATTGGTGGGACCGCACTTAAATAAACGTTGTGGGGTCTCTTCTATTTTTGTTCACCAGCCAAGGTAAAGCAGACAGCTGAGGGCTGGTATTATCAGGCTAGCAGCTGGTGACTTCAGAACCCTAGTCGAACCAGAAATCCTGACCCTTAAGGATGCTTTACACGCAACAACATCGTTAGCGATGTCGCTCGGGAAAGCACCCGCCCACGTCGTTTGTGCGTCACGGGCAAATCGCTGCCCGTGGCGCACAATATCGCTAACACCCGTCACACATACTTACCTTCCTAGCAACGTCGCTGTGGGCGGCGAACAACCTCTTCGTTAGGGGGAGGTTCGTGCGCCATCACAGCGACGTCACACAGCGGCCGACCAATAGAAGCGGAGGGGCAGTGACCAGCCGCATTAATGACACGCCCACCTTGTTGCCGGAGGACGCAGGTAAGCTGTTGTTCATCGTTCCCGGGGTGTCACACGTAGCGATGTGTGCTGCCTCAGGAGTGACGAACAACCTACGTCCACAACGACCAATGAGATTTTGAAAAAGAACGACATGGCAACGATGAACAATTAGGTGAGTATTTTTGATCGTTAACACTCGCTCGGAGCTGTTACACGCAACGACGTCGCTAAAGACGCCGGATGTGCGTCACGAATTCCGTGACCCCGACGACTTATCGTTAGATATGTCGTTGCGTGTAAAGCCCCCTTTAGTGCAGAAGGCCGAAGATGCGCAAAAGTGGAGGAAAAGAAAAACAGAATGTCACAGTCGTCCTTCTGTCTTTGGAGACTAGTGACAGGTTTGGGACTAGAGCCACTTATTACCATCTAAGACTCTGTATTTAAACATAATTTGATTTCTTTTGGCTCCTAAAGAGTTAATATCAGTTTTGTTGCCAGCAACTCATAGCAGAACATGTCAGATGCAGTTGCTTTGTAGCCACGCCCCTTTAGGTTTAACTAATGGTGTTTCCCAGCAATCCCGGCTGAAGATACAAATCCATTGTACTCTGGCCGCCTTGGTGGAAGGCCCTGTGAAGGAATATTCCAGAAGTCGGACTTTATCCTTTTTTGTCGCTGTTATCACCTGTTTGTCTTACCTTTCCTTGTGTTATATTAGTGCAACGGTGGGGCTAGCGCCATAAATCTTACAGCATAAAGATTTCTACAGCTACCATTAAAATAGTTAAAATATACACAGAAAGCTCCCCCTAGTGGTGGTTGCAAGTTGGCAGAATTTTATCATGCAGGTCTATGGCTTTGTGAAGGGAAGAATAAGACTTCGAGCTCTAAAAAAGTAGAAAACTAAAAAGTAAAAAAAACTACGTTCAAGTACGTAATTATCCGTAATTGCTCAGTTTGAAATGAAATGTCTACTGTATTTCCGAGCTTGTTATTTAAGGTTTACACCTTCTTGTTAATTTCTTTTTTTTTCTATTTAGCGTGTTGGTGGTATCGGATCCTCGCGCTGTATTCTCTGCCCGTGGGTTTCACGGGCAATGTGTTCTTAGATCTATTTAAGGGAAGCTCTATGCGGAAACATGGCGAGTAATTACAGCATCCAGGGCTTCCAGCTGCGGCAGGAGAATGTGAGACGGATCCCTGTATTCTTGAACACAGACCGCATTATTTCTGCCTCAGCACCTGCCTTCTCGCCTTCGGGGGGCATTGATTTTAAGACACCAAAATTGGTTTGAATAGGAGGCTTTTGTGAGGGGCCGCGTAACGCAGTAGACGGGTCAATGAATGACAGCTAAGGAGAAAAACAACGTGGTGATGGATTTACGGAAATAATACAGTTGGGTTTTGGATGGGGCAGAGGTACAAATATTGGGATATTTTATGAGCAAATTGATTCATTACGAATTTATCCAAAAATTAAAATTTGTTCAAAATTTATTTTTCAATTGGCACAAATTCAGTAAAATGGCAGCAATTTTATTGGAGTCATTCGAGTCTTGGGAAGTCTTGGGAAGAGATGTACTAGGCTTGCCACTCACATGTCCTACCCCCATAGCTCTTCGCTCGCTCCAGATCTTCAGACGCTGACTATGACGTGGATGTATGTTGCTTCCTATGTGACCATGTGAAAATTAAAGTCATTGATGTTCTTTGAGGTCTACAGTAGGTCCAGACAGAAGGCTGACCTGAAGACTGATCCAAAGACTTATCTGAAGTAAGAAAGTTCCGGATCTTCGGGCGCTGACTATGACGTGGATGTATATTGCTCCCCATGTGACCGTGGGAGGGAAAATGAAAGTCATTGATGTTCCTTGGGGTCTACAGTAGGTCCAGACCGAAGAATGACCTGAAGACTGATCCAAAGACTTATCTGAAGTAAGAAAGTTCCGGATCTTCGGGCGCTGACTATGACGTGGATGTATATTGCTCCCCATGTGACCGTGGGAAAATGAAAGTCATTGATGTTCTTTGAGGTCTACAGTAGGTCCAGACCGAAGAATGACCTGAAGACTGATCCAAAGACTTATCTGAAGTAAGAAAGTTCCAGATCTTCGGGCGCTGACTATGACGTGGATGTATATTGCTCCCCATGTGACCGTGGGAAAATGAAAGTCATTGATGTTCCTTGAGGTCTACAGTAGGTCCAGACCGAAGAATGATCTGAAGACTGATCCAAAGACTTATCCGAAGTAAGACAAAGACCCGGCGGGAAGCCAAAGATAGGGGAGTATTATATTTTATCATTATATAACCCCTTTGAGGTTTGAAGAGAAATTAGACCATATACAACATTTTTTTAGGGTGGATTTGATTTGGAAAAAAAATTCTAAATGTGAAATTTTTACAATTTTGTAAATTCTTTTATGACATTTTCGAATGCAAAAAATAAAATAGCAAATAATTCACAAATAATAAAAAATAATCCCCCCCTCCCTATTTGGTATCCCTATTGTCATGATGGCTATTTGAACCGGGGCTCCTAAGCTGTCTCTCAAGCTAGAATGCCCTATGCTATTCCTAATCTGAAGGTTACTCCCAATGGTGGAGATGCCTGAGTCTCCTTCCTACCACTGCTCCTGACCAGTCCTGATCTAATTTCCCCCTCCACCTCTCCCCAGTGAGGGACAACCTCTGGGATACTCCTGATAGTGGAAAGGCCTGAGCCTCCTTCCTGGCCCTGCTCCTGACCAGTTTTCAGCTGATTTCCATTCCACCTCTCCCCAGGGATGGACAACCTCAGGGATACTCCTAATAGTGGAGAGGCCTGACTCCTCTTCCTGGCTATGCTCCTGACCAGTCCTGATATGATTCTCCTTTCCCATAGGGAGGGAAGGGACAGGAGTGTGAGGAAACCCACATAAAAAGACAGACAGGGGAAATCCAAACTGTCACACAGCACAGAAAGACACAGTATAAGAGGTTCAGGGGGAAAAACAAGAGCAGGAAGGAAGCTAAAAAGCAACAGGGTAAACTCCACAACTGCACCAAGCAATAGGCACAACTTTCACCAGAAAGTTTGGGACACCACACCTCACAGAACAACAAAAACAAACTATAGGTGGCATGGGTAGAAGGATTCAACCAGCATAAATAGGAGGGGAGATGTGATAGGCCTTGTGACGACATGGACTCTCATGGGTTAAAGTTTCTTAAAATTCAGCCAGACTATTGTTCTTCTGTGTGTATAGATGGGGGATAAGCCCTCATTGTTTCTACAAGACTCTTGGGAGTTTAGTATTGAAGTTTTTGTTAACTCATGTTTGCTAAACCATTGTGTCTGCCAGGCCCCTCTGAGCATTCATTGTAATGTAGTTGTGTATTGCTAATCTAATGTAAATTACCTTAGTAGCCATTATCTAGTCTGTGACTTCCAGACTACATGTATACCCTCAGTCTTTCTGTAGACATCCTTTGGATGAACATTGTCTATGCAGCTTGAGAGTCAACCAATGGGAGAGGCGATCTTGTCCAACCAATCGATGAGGACGCAGTGTATCTAAGTGGAAGGCTGTGGCTATAAAAGGGACTTCTTTAAGCCACCAGGTTGTTGATGGATGCTGATGGATCCAGTCTAAGCTCTTTGGAGCTGACTAGAGGAACAGGATATCTTATGGCTTCAATCTAGGGACTCCGGTTCCGGTTGGAGACCATATCCACAGCCTAGGGATTTCGACTCCGGCTGCCAGGATTGTAACATCATACAGGACTACCTAAGAAGGACACTCAGGTTGGGACAGTTCAGTCACCTGGAACAGACTTTGCAGACCTCAGCCAGCTTCCTAAATCTGGCGCTATTCCTTTCTCGGTGGGTGCCCGCCAAAAGCGGGGTGCTGCTGGATGGGAGTAAGCGGCCCTGGAACCTCTGAGGCATGGACATTCTAAATCCCTGGTGAGCCAGCGGAAGGGTGAGACTCTGTTGCCTGTTACATTTGTGTTTTGCTGGTTATGTGTTATGTGCCATTAATTGTTTGGGGATCCAGTAAAGTCTAATTATTGTGGTTCCCTCACCCTGTGTTGTCTGAGTAGTGTTACGCCCACGGTTAAGGAGGTCGTGAGTTCAGTTGGGATGAGCCCTGAGCCACGCTGTCTTTCTAAAGGCGGCGGGTTTTAGTGGACGAGAGCACCCACTGAGCCCCGTGTCTCCACAGGCCTTCTTACAAAATGGGACCAAAGAAGCAAGCAGACCAGCAGAGATTAACGCTTGCTAACCTGCCTATGAATCAGCACACAACAGGTCGATGCCCGAGTCTGCTTGTGTTGAGCCCAAATGGCTCTGTTCCTCTTCTAGGACCCGTTACTCTGAGCAGATCTAGAGCAGGAACCTATGGGAGATTACTTTGGGAAAAGTCAGTATGACTTTGTGTTTAGGCGTTCACTGTATGTGACCAACCTATAACCTACTAAGTTAAGCAGGGGCGGGCCATTTATCCAATAAGCCAGCCCCTGCTTAACTTATTACATGACTTTTCCTTGGTTTATGTCATCTTTTTACTGAAGACCCTTAACAGATTAGTTGTATTTCTTTCTAACAACTTTTGAGATGTTCATTATATCATCTGCAGCGTTTCTACAGAATCTCCGATATATGAGCTCGGAGTTTTCATCTTCAGCTATTTCCATCTAAATAATTGCCTTCAGCACGGCTAATGGAATAATTATTATCAATAAAGATTAGTGTAATTAGGAAGATTAATCACATTTATAGTTTCGTCGTCCCTCCAGATGTGAATCGGGTAATACGTTGTATTGTGTAATATCACGGCTGACTCGTGACTGATATCTGGGGCTTATTTAACATCCTAATTCAATGAACTGGGAAAAGAAAAGTCAAATATTGTCATCTAGTAAATTCCGGGATGTGTGAAGGATAAAGCGCTAAACACTGCGGCACTCCGCTAAGGAGGCAGAGCTCATATTGTTATACGGCTCCTGGTTATATTGTATATTCGGATCCATCAGTCAGTGCACACAGTGATGTCACAGTACAGGGATAATACACACAGTGATGTCACAGTACAGGGATAATGCACACAGTGATGTCACAGCACAGGGGTAATACACACAGTGATGTCACAGTACAGGGATAATACACACAGTGATGTCACAGTACAGGGATAATATACACAGTGATGTCACAGTACAGGGATAATACACACAGTGATGTCACAGTACAGAGATAATACACACAGTGATGTCACAGTACAAGGATAATACACACAGTGATGTCACAGTACAGGGATAATACACACAGTGATGTCACAGTACAGGGATAATGCACAGAGTGATGTCACAGTACAGGGATAATACACACAGTGATGTCACAGTACAGGGATAATACACACAGTGATGTCACAGTACAGGGATAATGCACACAGTGATGTCACAGCACAGGGGTAATACACACAGTGATGTCACAGTACAGGGATAATACACACAGTGATGTCACAGTACAGGGATAATATACACAGTGATGTCACAGTACAGGGATAATACACACAGTGATGTCACAGTACAGAGATAATACACACAGTGATGTCACAGTACAAGGATAATACACACAGTGATGTCACAGTACAGGGATAATACACACAGTGATGTCACAGTACAGGGATAATGCACACAGTGATGTCACAGTACAGGGATAATGCACACAGTGATGTCACAGTACAGGGATAATGCACACAGTGATGTCACAGTACAGGGATAATACACACAGTGATGTCACAGCACAGGGGTAATACACACAGTGATGTCACAGTACAGGGATAATACACACAGTGATGTCACAGTACAGGGATAATACACACAGTGATGTCACAGTACAGGGATAATGCACACAGTGATGTCACAGTACAGGGATAATGCACACAGTGATGTCACAGTACAGGGATAATGCACACAGTGATGTCACAGTACAGGGATAATACACACAGTGATGTCACAGCACAGGGGTAATACACACAGTGATGTCACAGTACAGGGATAATACACACAGTGATGTCACAGTACAGGGATAATACACACAGTGATGTCATAGTAAATGGGTAATGCACACAGTGATGTCACAGTACAGGGATAATACACACAGTGATGTCACAGTACAGGGATAATGCGCACAGTGATGTCACAGTACAGGGATAATGTTAGGGCCAGGTGGACGGGCAGACCCAGGAGGTGGATCCACTGGGCCGAACACCTCACTGAGGGCAAGGTGCCCGGTAGCCGGAACACTAGCAGGACAGTCCGTTTAGCGGAGTGGAGTAAAGGAGTCCCTGGGACCACGGGGTCTCTGATGGTAGTCCGGGTGACGGAGCTCTGGTTCGGAGGCCGAGATGTCGTCAGGCAGAGTCCGGAACCAATGGAGTGAGAAGACGGGTCACCACAGGGATCGGAGATGGCAGGAGCTGACGGGATGACAGGCTGTCAGCGTTCGGGGTTCGGATATCGTCAGGACCGGTTGGCGAGGCAGGATCGGCTCTACGAGAGAGATAGGTGAGTATATCACAGACACAAGGAGACCTGACTCCTAGCTTAGGAAACACGAAGAACAGGCCCCGCCCACTTGGACTTTAAACCCCTTTATACCCTGTACCTGTGTGTTCAATATCCTGTCAGTGGACGCTGGCCCTTTAAGAGAGGGTCAATGACCGCGCGCGCCCTAATGCGCATGCGCGAGGCCCGGGTGCCAGAAGCCAGAGCAGGAAGCGGTGAACAGGAGGCAGGAGAGCCGGGCTGAGGCAGGGATGCCGACGGGCGCCGGGAGCGGGGACCGGGCCGCCTGGGGACCGCAGGCGCTGGAGCATGGAGGCCGTGGAGCGGGGGACGCCTGGCAGAGGAGCCGGGGAGCGAGGCAGATGAGCCGGGGATCGTAGCAGGGGAGCCGGGGAGCGTGGCAGGGGACCCGGGGAGCGTGACAGGGGACCCGGGGAGCGTGACAGTACCCCCCCCCACGCCCCCCTCCCCGCAACCGGGACAGGAAGGCACGTATCAGAGGAGTACCCACATTTTCCCGGGGTTCCCAGGACCTATCCTCAGGACCATACCCTGCCCAGTCCACCAGGAAGAACTGGCGGCCCCGTACGGTTTTCATGGCCACGATATCTCTTACCGCATAGATGTCATCATCCGCAATAGGAGGAGGAGCAGGACTGGCAGCAGCGGAGAAGGGACCAAGGACAACCGGCTTGAGCAGGGAGACGTGGAAGGAGTTGGGTATTCTCATCGTGGCCGGGAGCTGCAGCTTGTAGGAGACCTCATTGATCTTGCTGAGGACTTTAAACAGCCCGATGTAGCGAGGACCCAGCTTGTATGATGGCAGCTTCAATCTGACGTACTTGGAAGCAAGCCAGACCAGATCTCCTGGAGAGAAACACGGAGGATCCAGACGCCTCTTGTCTGCGTGTCTCTTCATCCGCAGGGAAGCACGTCCAAGGGACGTCTTGACAGAGTCCCAAATTGTTCTAAAGTCACGGCCTACTGCATCAGCAGCAGGGACATCCGAGGAAGAGGATACAGGTAATGGGACGGAAGGCTGAAGTCCGTAAACGACATGGAAGGGAGAGCTGGAGGAGGAGTCACTGACGTGGTGGTTATGGGAGAATTCAGCCCAAGGAAGAAGCGTGGACCAGTCGTCATGATGGGCGTTGACGTAGTGACGTAAGAAGGAGGTCAAGATCTCATTGACTCGTTCCACTTGGCCATTCGACTGAGGATGGTAGGCTGAAGAAAAGTCCAGAGTCACTCCTAGATGTTTGCAGAGAGCCCGCCAGAAGCGGGAGGTAAACTGAGTTCCTCTGTCGGACACAATGTGAGATGGAAAGCCATGCAAGCGGAAGATGTGCTGTATGTAGGCGTCAGCGAGTTTCTGGGCAGAGGGCAGTCCAGCCATAGGGACGAAATGAGCCATTTTGGAGAACCGATCCACCACGACCCATATGACTGTGTGTCCGGAGGACAGGGGCAAGTCCGTAATAAAGTCCATTGCAATGTGTTGCCACGGAACGGAGGGTATAGGCAGAGGCAGGAGACGACCATATGGCAGGTGTTTGGGCGTCTTGTTCCTGGCACAAGAGGAGCAGGCTGAGACAAAAGAAGCGACGTCCGTGCGAAGGGATGGCCACCAGTAGTGACGTACAATTGTATTCCAAGTTTTCTTTTGACCAGCATGGCCGGCTATTTTCGAGGCATGGCCCCAGTGCAATACTTTTTCCCTGTCAGTCTCAGAGACATAGGTCTTCCCAGGTGGTATCTGAGCCAGAGTGACAGGAGCCACCGGAATGATCTTACTAGGACAGATGATGGGCTGGGATGTCTCCTCCTCCTGTTCCATGGGTACGAAGGACCTGGACAAGGCATCTGCTCGTACATTCTTGTCCGCGGGTCGAAAATGGAGCTGGAAATCGAATCTGGCAAAGAACAAGGACCACCTGGCCTGCCGTGGGTTCAGTCGCTGAGCGGACCGCAGGTATTCCAGGTTCTTGTGGTCCGTGTAAATGATCACGGGGTACACTGCTCCTTCCAGAAGGTAGCGCCATTCCTCCAGAGCCAGTTTGACTGCCAATAGCTCTCGGTCACCGATGGTGTAGTTGCGTTCAGGCGCTGAGAAGCTCTTGGAGAAGAAACCGCAAGTAACCATCTTCCCGGAGGAGGACTTCTGCATGAGCACTGCTCCGGCTCCCGAGGAGGAGGCATCCACCTCCAAGGTAAACTGTCGGTTTAACTCAGGACGGTGGAGCACAGGGGAAGAAGCAAATGCCTGCTTCAGAGAGCCAAACGCGGCGTCGGCCGCAGGTGACCAGTCCTTTGGATTAGCCCCCTTCTTGGTCAAGGCGGAGAGAGGCGCAGTCAGAGCAGAGAAGTGAGGGATGAACTGACGATAATAGTTTGCGAATCCCAGGAAGCGTTGGATTGCCTTCAGTCCGGAAGGAGGAGGCCAGTTGAGAATGGAAGAGACCTTCTCCGGGTCCATCTGCAGACCGGTATCGGAGATTACGTAGCCCAAGAAGGGAAGAGAAGACTGCTCGAATACACACTTCTCGTACTTGGCGTACAGGCGGTTCTCTCTCAGTCTTTGTAGTACCAGCTGCACGTTCTCTCTGTGGGTCTGGAGGTCCGGAGAGAAGACCAGGATACCGTCAAGATACACCACCACACAGACGTAGAGAAGGTCCCGGAACACGTCGTTCACCAATTCCTGAAACACTGCTGGTGCGTTACAGAGGCCGAAGGGCATCACACAGTATTCATAGTGCCCATCGCGAGTATTGAAAGCGGTCTTCCATTCGTCCCCAGAGCGGATGCGGACCCAAGTTGTAGGCACCCCGAAGATCCAACTTGGTAAACACACGAGCTCCTCTAAGCCGATCAAACAATTCGGGGATGAGCGGCAGGGGGTATTTATTTTTCACGGTGATTTGGTTCAATCCCCGGTAGTCAATGCATGGGCGCAGGTCGCCCTCTTTCTTGTTAACGAAGAAGCCTGCTCCAGCAGGAGAGGAGGATCTCCGGATGAATCCCCTTGCTAGGTTCTCCGTGATGTAGGCAGACATGGCCCTAGTTTCAGCAGGAGACAACGGATAAATCCGTCCTCGAGGTGGTGTAGTTCCCGGGAGTAGGTCAATGGCACAGTCATAAGGACGATGTGGCGGAAGTACCTCTGACTCCTTTTTATCAAAGACGTCCACGAAGGACCAATAGGCCGAGGGCAGTCCCGGTAGGGACTCCGGGACCGGAGGTCGTCGGATGGGCTGTATAGTCTTCAGACAATTCTCGTGGCAAGAGGAGCCCCATCGGGTGATTTCACCAGTACCCCAGCTGACTGACGGTTCGTGTGTCCGTAACCAGGGAAGTCCCAGCAGGATTTGATGGGACATGTGTGGGAGGACGTAGAGAGCGATGTTCTCGGTGTGCAGGGCACCGATACGTAGTTCCACCGGCTTGGTCATCCACGAGATGATGTCAGAGAGGGGTCTCCCATCTACAGAGGCAATCACGAGGGGTTTGTCGAGTGGAGTATCAGGCACCTGGTACTTGTCCACCGTGGCCTGCTGGATGAAATTGCCTGCTGCCCCGGAATCGAGGTACGCCTCAGCCGTGAACCGCGTCTCTCCCGTTGTTACTTGAACAGTCCACGTAACCGGGTCTGAGAGTGTTCCAGCACCTAGGGTGGCCTCTCCTACCAACCCTAGGCTTTGGAGTTTCCCGGCCTCTCTGGACAGGAGCGTAGAAGGTGTGTACCCTCTCCGCAGTAGAAGCAGAGACCCTTGGCGAGCCGTTCTGCTCGGCGTTGTTCGGACTGCCGTAAACGGTCAATCTGCATGGGCTCGTGGACAGAGACCCCAGACGACGCTGACTGAGGTACGGCGGGCTTCTGCGGAGGAGAGGAATGCCGTATCGGACGTCTCTCACGGGACACCTTTTTAGATCGTTCCTGGAATCTGAGGTCCACGCGGGTGGCCAGTGCGATCAGGGCATCATGGGTGGAAGGAACATCGCGGCCTGCCAGCTCGTCCTTAATACGGCTGGAGAGTCCTTCCCAGAAGGCGGCGGTGAGAGCTTCGTTGTTGCACCCCAATTCTGAGGCCAAAGTGCGGAAGCGGATGGCATACTGCCCTACCGTCGTAGTCCCCTGACGTAGTCTGAGGAGTGATGAGGCGGATGCAGCGGCACGTCCAGGTTCGTCAAAGGTGTCTCTGAATGCCTGCAGGAAGGCCTGGATGTTGGTAGTCACGAGGTCTTCCTTTTCCCACAAGGGGTTCATCCAGGCCAGTGCCTCACCCTCTAGATGTGACATCACAAACGCCACCTTGGCTTGGTCGGAGGCAAACAAGTGCGGAAGCAGCTTGAAATGAAGGGAGCACTGGTTTAGGAATCCCCTGCAGGTCTTGGGATCTCCGGCGTACCGGGGTGGTGAAGCCAAACGAAGTCTGGAAGCATCCGAGGAGGCTGCCACGGGAGCTGTGGCCGTGGATTGTACAGTGGAAACCTGAGATGCCCAGGATGTGGCCGTCGCTTGTAGCGTATTCAGGCGGGTATCCACAGAAGACATGAAAGTCAGCATGCGGGTCTGGGTCTCACGCTGGCGTGTGAGTTCCTGCTGCAAGGCCGCTAGTGCTTCGGCGGGATCCATGGCCTGTTCTTACTGTTAGGGCCAGGTGGACGGGCAGACCCAGGAGGTGGATCCACTGGGCCGAACACCTCACTGAGGGCAAGGTGCCCGGTAGCCGGAACACTAGCAGGACAGTCCGTTTAGCGGAGTGGAGTAAAGGAGTCCCTGGGACCACGGGGTCTCTGATGGTAGTCCGGGTGACGGAGCTCTGGTTCGGAGGCCGAGATGTCGTCAGGCAGAGTCCGGAACCAATGGAGCGAGAAGACGGGTCACCACAGGGATCGGAGATGGCAGGAGCTGACGGGATGACAGGCTGTCAGCGTTCGGGGTTCGGATATCGTCAGGACCGGTTGGCGAGGCAGGATCGGCTCTACGAGAGAGATAGGTGAGTATATCACAGACACAAGGAGACCTGACTCCTAGCTTAGGAAACACGAAGAACAGGCCCCGCCCACTTGGACATTAAACCCCTTTATACCCTGTACCTGTGTGTTCAATATCCTGTCAGTGGACGCTGGCCCTTTAAGAGAGGGTCAATGACCGCGCGCGCGCCCTAATGCGCATGCGCGAGGCCCGGGTGCCAGAAGCCAGAGCAGGAAGCGGTGAACAGGAGGCAGGAGAGCCGGGCTGAGGCAGGGATGCCGACGGGCGCCGGGAGCGGGGACCGGGCCGCCTGGGGACCGCAGGCGCTGGAGCATGGAGGCCGTGGAGCGGGGGACGCCTGGCAGAGGAGCCGGGGAGCGAGGCAGGTGAGCCGGGGAGCGTGTTAATACACACAATGATGTCACAGTACAGGGATAATACATAGTGATGTCACAGTGCAGGGATAATGCACACAGTGATGTCACAGTACAGGGATAATGCACACAGTGATGTCACAGTACAGGGATAATACACATAGTGATGTCACAGTACAGGGATAATGCACACAGTGATGTCACAGTACAGGGGTAATGCACACAGTGATGTCACAGTACAGAGATAATACACACAGTGATGTCACAGTACAGGGATAATACACACAGTGATGTCACAGTACAGGGATAATACACACAGTGATGTCACAGTACAGGGATAATGCACACAGTGATGTCACAGTACAGGGATAATACACACAGTGATGTCACAGTACAGGAATAATGCACACAGTGATGTCACAGTACAGGGATAATACACACAGTGATGTCACAGTACAGGGATAATACACACAGTGATGTCACAGTACAGGGGTAATACACACAGTGATGTCACAGTACAGGGATAATGCACACAGTGATGTCACAGTACAGGGATAATACACACAGTGATGTCACAGTACAGGGATAATGCACACAGTGATGTCACAGTACAGGGATAATATACACAGTGATGTCACAGTACAGGGATAATACACACAGTGATGTCACAGTACAGGGATAATACACACAGTGATGTCACAGTACAGGGATAATACACACAGTGATGTCACAGTACAGGGATAATACACACATTGATGTCACAGTAGAGGGATAATGCGCACAGTGATGTCACAGTACAGGGATAATGCACACAGTGATGTCACAGTACAGGGATAATGCACACAGTGATGTCACAGTACAGGGATAATACACACAGTGATGTCACAGTACAGGGATAATACACACAGTGATGTCACAGTATAGGGATAATGCACACAGTGATGTCACAGTACAGGGATAATGCACACAGTGATGTCACAGTACAGGGATAATACACACAGTGATGTCACAGTACAGGGATAATGCACACAGTGATGTCACAGTACAGGGATAATACACACAGTGATGTCACAGTACAGGGATAATACACACAGTGATGTCACAGTACAGGGATAATACACACAGTGATGTCACAGTACAGGGATAATGCACACAGTGATGTCACAGTACAGGGATAATACACACAGTGATGTCACAGTACAGGGATAATGCACACAGTGATGTCACAGTACAGGGATAATGCACACAGTGATGTCACAGTACAGGGATAATGCACACATTGATGTCACAGTACAGGGATAATACACACAGTGATGTCACAGTACAGGGATAATGCACACAGTGATGTCACAGTACAGGGATAATACACACAGTGATGTCACAGTACAGGGATAATGCACACAGTGATGTCACAGTACAGGGGTAATACACACAGTGATGTCACAGTACAGGGATAATACACACAGTGATGTCACAGTACAGGGATAATGCACACAGTGATGTCACAGTACAGGGATAATACACACAGTGATGTCACAGTACAGGGATAATACACACAGTGATGTCACAGTACAGGGATAATGCACACAGTGATGTCACAGTACAGGGATAATGCACACAGTGATGTTACAGTACAGGGATAATGCACACATTGATGTCACAGTACAGGGATAATACACACAGTGATGTCACAGTACAGGGATAATGCACACAGTGATGTCACAGTACAGGGATAATGCACACAGTGATGTCACAGTACAGGGATAATGCACACAGTGATGTCACAGTACAGGGGTAATACACACAGTGATGTCACAGTACAGGGATAATGCACACATTGATGTCACAGTACAGGGATAATACACACAGTGATGTCACAGTACAGAGATAATACACACAGTGATGTCACAGTACAGGGGTAATACACACAGTGATGTCACAGTACAGGGGAAATACACACAGTGATGTCACAGTACAGGGATAATACACACAGTGATGTCACAGTACAGGGATAATACACACAGTGATGTCACAGTACAGAGATAATACACACAGTGATGTCACAGTACAGGGGTAATACACACAGTGATGTCATAGTACAGGGGAAATACACACAGTGATGTCACAGTACAGGGGTAATACACACAGTGATGTCACAGTACAGGGATAATACACACAGTGATGTCACAGTACAGAGATAATACACACAGTGATGTCACAGTACAGGGGTAATACACACAGTGATGTCACAGTACAGGGGAAATACACACAGTGATGTCACAGTACATGGATAATACACACAGTGATGTCACAGTACAGGGATAATACACACAGTGATGTCACAGTACAGAGATAATACACACAGTGATGTCACAGTACAGGGGTAATACACACAGTGATGTCATAGTACAGGGGAAATACACACAGTGATGTCACAGTACAGGGGTAATACACACAGTGATGTCACAGTACAGGGATAATATACACAGTGATGTCACAGTACAGGGATAATATACACAGTGATGTCACAGTACAGGGATAATACACACAATGATGTCACAGTACAGGGATAATACACACAGTGATGTCACAGTACAGGGATAATACACACAGTGATGTCACAGTACAGGGATAATACACACGGTGATGTCACAGTACAGGGATAATACACACAGTGATGTCACAGTACAGAGATAATACACACAGTGATGTCACAGTACAGGGGTAATACACACAGTGATGTCATAGTACAGGGGAAATACACACAGTGATGTCACAGTACAGGGGTAATACACACAGTGATGTCACAGTACAGGGATAATACACACAGTGATGTCACAGTACAGAGATAATACACACAGTGATGTCACAGTACAGGGGTAATACACACAGTGATGTCACAGTACAGGGGAAATACACACAGTGATGTCACAGTACATGGATAATACACACAGTGATGTCACAGTACAGGGATAATACACACAGTGATGTCACAGTACAGAGATAATACACACAGTGATGTCACAGTACAGGGGTAATACACACAGTGATGTCATAGTACAGGGGAAATACACACAGTGATGTCACAGTACAGGGATAATACACACAGTGATGTCACAGTACAGAGATAATACACACAGTGATGTCACAGTACAGGGATAATACACACAGTGATGTCACAGTACAGGGATAATACACACAGTGATGTCACAGTACAGGGGTAATACACACAGTGATGTCACAGTACAGGGATAATATACACAGTGATGTCACAGTACAGGGATAATATACACAGTGATGTCACAGTACAGGGATAATGCACACAGTGATGTCACAGTACAGGGATAATACACACAGTGATGTCACAGTACAGGGATAATACACACAGTGATGTCACAGTACAGGGGTAATACACACAGTGATGTCACAGTACAGGGATAATATACACAGTGATGTCACAGTACAGGGATAATATACACAGTGATGTCACAGTACAGGGATAATACACACAATGATGTCACAGTACAGGGATAATACACACAGTGATGTCACAGTACAGGGATAATACACACAGTGATGTCACAGTACATGGATAACACACACAGTGATGTCACAGTACAGGGATAATACACACAGTGATGTCACAGTACAGGGATAATGCACACATTGATGTCACAGTACAGGGATAATACACACAGTGATGTCACAGTACAGAGATAATACACACAGTGATGTCACAGTACAGGGGTAATACACACAGTGATGTCACAGTACAGGGGAAATACACACAGTGATGTCACAGTACATGGATAATACACACAGTGATGTCACAGTACAGGGATAATACACACAGTGATGTCACAGTACAGAGATAATACACACAGTGATGTCACAGTACAGGGGTAATACACACAGTAGTAAATAGCAATTGGGGTAATGTAAAAAGAGACAAAAAACTCCTAAAACATAACATTTAATTAATATGCATTAAAACGTGGACTGCCACCATAAAAGAATAAAAAGTGTTATCATGGGCTGAAGAACCGAAAATACCAGCCTCAGACAGATACACTCAGGCACAAAATGCAGGGGGTATGAAAAAGCAAGTCATACACATACCTGCATCCTAGTCACAACAAGGATGGTTGCTACGTTAGGACAGCAAATGCCATATACCAACCGCAACCATGCAGATGAAAAAGAAAAAAACGGTCTTACCGTATTTTCAAGGGCATAGGATGATAGAGCTCAACCTCAGGCGACCTCACAAGGGTCCTACACAAATACCTTTTGTTGGCTCAACCAAATAATGTACCTCCCGACGCGTTTCAATAAATGATCATCAGGGGAGTCTTGATAGGGTACTAATCGTCATACCAGCAATAACACCAGGACTGGCAGACAGTGAAATTGCCCCATGGACAGACCGATAGAAGTCCAGCAAGGAGGAACCCCTAGCTGCATGTGCCGCGCTGGTTGATTGAAAACCGCGCTTCTTTAAAGGGGCCGCGCATGCGCGGTGAGTCCACCACGACGTCATGACGTCACTCCCAGCATGCACCATGCCGGAAACCGCGACGTCACAACGATGACCCGTCGGCCGCATCAACAGGTATGCGCAGCCGACATCATCAAAGGGAGCCTGGAACGCAAGCCAATTCACAAAGCCAAAACCGGAAGTACCCGGTAATGAAATGGCTTATAACCAGGCAACGTCCGCATTAGTTAATAACATCAAGGTATAAACCCTTGTGTCAATATAGGTAGAAAAAGGGGGCCTACACAATCGCAGGATCATCCTGAACAGTAGGATACTAATCAAAACAGTCCAGCCAGGTATCCTTACGGACCGGACTCCAACCCACCAAGGCAAAAAACCCAAATCAGCACAACATATAACATGAGCAAGAGGACAAACAGCACCGGAGGGCTACTAGGGAAACAGAAAAAAGGGGGGCTAAAATGACAAAGGAGTCCCAGGCGCAAAGGGGGAGAAATAACCCATAGTGCCTACCTCAAAGGGGACAGCCACACATAGAAAGAAAATAGAAGAAAAAGGCTAAGTGCATACTATAAATAGCCCTAATCTGCCATGCTGTCCCTACCTATCCTGTGGAGGTCGGCACCCTAAGTAACCCCACGCCAATGGTGCCCCCACTCACCGTAGTCTATCCCTCCTACAATGCACCCTGCACTAAGGTGCATCTAAAAAAGGGAGGAAAGACAGCTGTTCATTGAGTCCATTCGGCACTGTGGTCTTAAGGGTATAAATCCAAAAACACTCCTTCCGCAACAAAAGTTTGTCCCAGTTGCCTCCTCTAACTGGGGGTCTGATATGATCAATGCCCATCACCTTAATGGCATCCTCCCTACCGTCATGATAGCTATTGACATGTCTGGCTATGGGTGTGTCACTCTTGTTCCTGATGTCATTTTTATGTTCTCCCACCCTCCTGCGTAACTCACGGATGGTTTTGCCGACATATTGCTTCCCACAACAACAGAGGATCCTATAAATTACACCCTTGGTTCTGCAGGTAATTAGGGACCTAATCTTGAAGATCTTGTCATCCCCTGCACTGCTGAAAACTTTACCTTCCTCGATGAGCTTGCAATTGACACAATTCCGACATTTAAAGCATCCCCTGATGTTGCTGTCCAGCCAGGAAGACTGGTTATCACAGAAATGACTGTGCACCAGCCTGTCTTTCAATGATCTCGCTTTACGAAAAGTAACAGATGGATGGTCAGGGAGTTGCTTGTCAAGTACCGGATCCATTTTTAAAATGGGCCAAAACTTAGTCAAAGTTCTCCTCAGTTCGGTTGCACCGTTAGAGAAGGTCGTGATAAACCTCGGGGTGCCTGTTCTGTCCTCCTGCTCATGCCTAGGGTTCAACAAAGCAGCCCGATCAATCCTCGCCACAGAGTCAAATGCACTCTTAACTACCTTCTTAGGATAACCTCTTTCGTTTAATCTCTCCATGAGGTCAAGGGACTGTACCCTAAAGCCAGATTCCTCCGAACAATTGCGTCGCATTCTAATAAACTGGCTCTTAGGGATACCCTTTTTCTGCGATTTGGGATGAGCACTTTCCCACCTCAAAAGAGAATTCGAGGCAGTTTGCTTCCTGAAAGTGCTTGTCAGAAGGCGACCATCATCCCCCTTCTCCACCAGAATGTCCAAGAAGGCCAATCTCTCATCACTCACCTCATGGGTAAAACGGAGGCCAATTTCATTGTGGTTGAGAACATCGATAAATGCCAGGAACCCGGTCTCGGGTCCCTTCCAGATGACAAAAATATCATCGATGTATCTCAACCACAGCACAATATCCTCAGTGTCCAGGTTACCTCCAAAAACGACGGTTTCCTCCCACCAGCCCAGGAGCAAGTTGGCATATGATGGGGCACAACAACTCCCCATCGCAGTGCCCCTGCGCTGGTGGAAGTACTTACCGTCGAAAACAAAAACATTTCTAGTGAGACAAAACCGCAAAGCCCTAAGAACGAACTCACTATGCCTGGACAGATGATTACCCCTTGAGTTCAGGTAGTACTTGGTAGCCTCCAAGCCTGCAGTGTGTGGGATTGACGAATAGAGGGCCTCAACGTCCACACTGCATAAAAGCATTCCTTCTTCAAGAAAGATGTCATCAATTTTTTTCAAAAAATCTGTCGTGTCCCCCAAATACGAATTTAAAGAGATGACAAACGGCCGTAAGATTTTGTCGACATAAATACTTAGTTTCTCGGTAAGGCTACCCACTCCTGACACAATAGGGCGACCCTTTAATGGGGACAGCCCCTTGTGCACTTTGGGCAAAGCATAAAAAGTTGCCATTACCGGAAAGGATGGAAAGAGATAATCATATTCATTCTTATCAATAATACCATCATTGAAGGCTTCTACCAAGAGACTCTTTAATTCATCCTTAAAAGCCGGAATGGGATTAGACAGAAGGCGGGTATAGCACTCCTCATCCTTCAGAATATCCCAACATAGGTTTTTGTACATCTGGGAGTCCAGTATCACCACATTGCCCCCCTTGTCGGAGGGCTTAATGGTGACACTGGAATCTCGTTCCAGATCCTGAAGGCTATCCATTTCGGCTTTTGTCAGATTAAATTTAGCACCCCAAGATTTATAACCTCTTTGAATGTCCTCAGTTACCAAGTTGACGAAAACGTCAACAACATCCACTAAAGAGGTATTAGGGGGCATCCTACTACTTTTATTCTTAAGGCTCGTGAAAGGGCCCTCACCATCATCATTGGGATTTCTATCATCTAGATGGTAAAGGAGACGAACATCCTGTAAAAGATCCTCAGAAATCCCCAACTCATTAGCAGATTTCTCTGCTTCCCTTCCATGGAAAATCCTCCATTTGAGGAGTCTAGCAAAGAGGTGTAAATCTTTTATAGTTCCGAATTCCTCAAAATTAGTAGTAGGTACAAACGAAAGTCCCTTGTTTAAAACCTGTAACTCAGTCGCATTCAAAATCTTAGAGGACAAATTGACTATCTGAGGGGCCCTCATGGCTGCGGATGTTGGTGATTCTTGCTCCTCAGATAATACTGGCTGTCTAAAAAACCGCCTCTTCCTGAAGCCTGTGCTGACCCTCGTCCGGATCGACCTCTACCGCCAGATTTCTTAAAACGCTGCTGTGGACGAAAATTGTTACCACTCTCACCATCAGATAGTTCAGCATCCGTGGATGAGACGTCAGTATCATTCGTTCTCATCCCACGGTTATTAGTGAAAACATAGACTCTATTATCTTTGAAATCTTGTAAATCTCTGATAAAGAATCTATGTTTCCTTTCTTTAAGCTTGTACTGAAACTTTTCAATAACCCCTTGAAGGGCTAGTTCCTTAGTCTGAAACTCTGCCTCTCCAGAAAATTTTTTGGTAATCTCAATATTTTCTTTCAATGATTCCTCGAGACCAACCAAATTTTTCTTCTCCTCATCCAGCAGTAGTCTCATGAGTTTAAGAGAGCTCTCGGTAACCTCTTTCTCCCATTTAGCGAGAAAGTCTGCGTTTTTAAACCTGTACCCTGGCTGTAGGGTAATCCTTAAATGACGTGGCACTATTTTTTCTTTTAGATAATTCTCTAAAGTCTGGACCTCCCACCATGAGATAATCCTTTCTTTATAGACTTTGGTGAGGTCCTTGAATGCCCCATTCAGAGTGGGTGTATACCTTTTGAGGGTTAGATTCCTATCAGAAAAGACCTCCCTGGCCTCATTCGCCCACTGTCTAGTATCAAGGTCAGAGGAAAGGAATCCTGCCATTTATCGGCACTTATAGTGGAAATAGCAATAACCTAATTAACGTCCCCCTTGGCAAGAGAGCAGTAAATAGCAATTGGGGTAATGTAAAAAGAGACAAAAAACTCCTAAAACATAACATTTAATTAATATGCATTAAAACGTGGACTGCCACCATAAAAGAATAAAAAGTGTTATCATGGGCTGAAGAACCGAAAATACCAGCCTCAGACAGATACACTCAGGCACAAAATGCAGGGGGTATGAAAAAGCAAGTCATACACATACCTGCATCCTAGTCACAACAAGGATGGTTGCTACGTTAGGACAGCAAATGCCATATACCAACCGCAACCATGCAGATGAAAAAGAAAAAAACGGTCTTACCGTATTTTCAAGGGCATAGGATGATAGAGCTCAACCTCAGGCGACCTCACAAGGGTCCTACACAAATACCTTTTGTTGGCTCAACCAAATAATGTACCTCCCGACGCGTTTCAATAAATGATCATCAGGGGAGTCTTGATAGGGTACTAATCGTCATACCAGCAATAACACCAGGACTGGCAGACAGTGAAATTGCCCCATGGACAGACCGATAGAAGTCCAGCAAGGAGGAACCCCTAGCTGCATGTGCCGCGCTGGTTGATTGAAAACCGCGCTTCTTTAAAGGGGCCGCGCATGCGCGGTGAGTCCACCACGACGTCATGACGTCACTCCCAGCATGCACCATGCCGGAAACCGCGACGTCACAACGATGACCCGTCGGCCGCATCAACAGGTATGCGCAGCCGACATCATCAAAGGGAGCCTGGAACGCAAGCCAATTCACAAAGCCAAAACCGGAAGTACCCGGTAATGAAATGGCTTATAACCAGGCAACGTCCGCATTAGTTAATAACATCAAGGTATAAACCCTTGTGTCAATATAGGTAGAAAAAGGGGGCCTACACAATCGCAGGATCATCCTGAACAGTAGGATACTAATCAAAACAGTCCAGCCAGGTATCCTTACGGACCGGACTCCAACCCACCAAGGCAAAAAACCCAAATCAGCACAACATATAACATGAGCAAGAGGACAAACAGCACCGGAGGGCTACTAGGGAAACAGAAAAAAGGGGGGCTAAAATGACAAAGGAGTCCCAGGCGCAAAGGGGGAGAAATAACCCATAGTGCCTACCTCAAAGGGGACAGCCACACATAGAAAGAAAATAGAAGAAAAAGGCTAAGTGCATACTATAAATAGCCCTAATCTGTTTCCCTAGTAGCCCTCCGGTGCTGATTGTCCTCTTGCTCATGTTATATGTTGTGCTGATTTGGGTTTTTTGCCTTGGTGGGTTGGAGTCCGGTCCGTAAGGATACCTGGCTGGACTGTTTTGATTAGTATCCTACTGTTCAGGATGATCCTGCGATTGTGTAGGCCCCCTTTTTCTACCTATATTGACACAAGGGTTTATACCTTGATGTTATTAACTAATGCGGACGTTGCCTGGTTATAAGCCATTTCATTACCGGGTACTTCCGGTTTTGGCTTTGTGAATTGGCTTGCGTTCCAGGCTCCCTTTGATGATGTCGGCTGCGCATACCTGTTGATGCGGCCGACGGGTCATCGTTGTGACGTCGCGGTTTCCGGCATGGTGCATGCTGGGAGTGACGTCATGACGTCGTGGTGGACTCACCGCGCATGCGCGGCCCCTTTAAAGAAGCGCGGTTTTCAATCAACCAGCGCGGCACATGCAGCTAGGGGTTCCTCCTTGCTGGACTTCTATCGGTCTGTCCATGGGGCAATTTCACTGTCTGCCAGTCCTGGTGTTATTGCTGGTATGACGATTAGTACCCTATCAAGACTCCCCTGATGATCATTTATTGAAACGCGTCGGGAGGTACATTATTTGGTTGAGCCAACAAAAGGTATTTGTGTAGGACCCTTGTGAGGTCGCCTGAGGTTGAGCTCTATCATCCTATGCCCTTGAAAATACGGTAAGACCGTTTTTTTCTTTTTCATCTGCATGGTTGCGGTTGGTATATGGCATTTGCTGTCCTAACGTAGCAACCATCCTTGTTGTGACTAGGATGCAGGTATGTGTATGACTTGCTTTTTCATACCCCCTGCATTTTGTGCCTGAGTGTATCTGTCTGAGGCTGGTATTTTCGGTTCTTCAGCCCATGATAACACTTTTTATTCTTTTATGGTGGCAGTCCACGTTTTAATGCATATTAATTAAATGTTATGTTTTAGGAGTTTTTTGTCTCTTTTTACATTACCCCAATTGCTATTTACTGCTCTCTTGCCAAGGGGGACGTTAATTAGGTTATTGCTATTTCCACTATAAGTGCCGATAAATGGCAGGATTCCTTTCCTCTGACCTTGATACTAGACAGTGGGCGAATGAGGCCAGGGAGGTCTTTTCTGATAGGAATCTAACCCTCAAAAGGTATACACCCACTCTGAATGGGGCATTCAAGGACCTCACCAAAGTCTATAAAGAAAGGATTATCTCATGGTGGGAGGTCCAGACTTTAGAGAATTATCTAAAAGAAAAAATAGTGCCACGTCATTTAAGGATTACCCTACAGCCAGGGTACAGGTTTAAAAACGCAGACTTTCTCGCTAAATGGGAGAAAGAGGTTACCGAGAGCTCTCTTAAACTCATGAGACTACTGCTGGATGAGGAGAAGAAAAATTTGGTTGGTCTCGAGGAATCATTGAAAGAAAATATTGAGATTACCAAAAAATTTTCTGGAGAGGCAGAGTTTCAGACTAAGGAACTAGCCCTTCAAGGGGTTATTGAAAAGTTTCAGTACAAGCTTAAAGAAAGGAAACATAGATTCTTTATCAGAGATTTACAAGATTTCAAAGATAATAGAGTCTATGTTTTCACTAATAACCGTGGGATGAGAACGAATGATACTGACGTCTCATCCACGGATGCTGAACTATCTGATGGTGAGAGTGGTAACAATTTTCGTCCACAGCAGCGTTTTAAGAAATCTGGCGGTAGAGGTCGATCCGGACGAGGGTCAGCACAGGCTTCAGGAAGAGGCGGTTTTTTAGACAGCCAGTATTATCTGAGGAGCAAGAATCACCAACATCCGCAGCCATGAGGGCCCCTCAGATAGTCAATTTGTCCTCTAAGATTTTGAATGCGACTGAGTTACAGGTTTTAAACAAGGGACTTTCGTTTGTACCTACTACTAATTTTGAGGAATTCGGAACTATAAAAGATTTACACCTCTTTGCTAGACTCCTCAAATGGAGGATTTTCCATGGAAGGGAAGCAGAGAAATCTGCTAATGAGTTGGGGATTTCTGAGGATCTTTTACAGGATGTTCGTCTCCTTTACCATCTAGATGATAGAAATCCCAATGATGATGGTGAGGGCCCTTTCACGAGCCTTAAGAATAAAAGTAGTAGGATGCCCCCTAATACCTCTTTAGTGGATGTTGTTGACGTTTTCGTCAACTTGGTAACTGAGGACATTCAAAGAGGTTATAAATCTTGGGGTGCTAAATTTAATCTGACAAAAGCCGAAATGGATAGCCTTCAGGATCTGGAACGAGATTCCAGTGTCACCATTAAGCCCTCCGACAAGGGGGGCAATGTGGTGATACTGGACTCCCAGATGTACAAAAACCTATGTTGGGATATTCTGAAGGATGAGGAGTGCTATACCCGCCTTCTGTCTAATCCCATTCCGGCTTTTAAGGATGAATTAAAGAGTCTCTTGGTAGAAGCCTTCAATGATGGTATTATTGATAAGAATGAATATGATTATCTCTTTCCATCCTTTCCGGTAATGGCAACTTTTTATGCTTTGCCCAAAGTGCACAAGGGGCTGTCCCCATTAAAGGGTCGCCCTATTGTGTCAGGAGTGGGTAGCCTTACCGAGAAACTAAGTATTTATGTCGACAAAATCTTACGGCCGTTTGTCATCTCTTTAAATTCGTATTTGGGGGACACGACAGATTTTTTGAAAAAAATTGATGACATCTTTCTTGAAGAAGGAATGCTTTTATGCAGTGTGGACGTTGAGGCCCTCTATTCGTCAATCCCACACACTGCAGGCTTGGAGGCTACCAAGTACTACCTGAACTCAAGGGGTAATCATCTGTCCAGGCATAGTGAGTTCGTTCTTAGGGCTTTGCGGTTTTGTCTCACTAGAAATGTTTTTGTTTTCGACGGTAAGTACTTCCACCAGCGCAGGGGCACTGCGATGGGGAGTTGTTGTGCCCCATCATATGCCAACTTGCTCCTGGGCTGGTGGGAGGAAACCGTCGTTTTTGGAGGTAACCTGGACACTGAGGATATTGTGCTGTGGTTGAGATACATCGATGATATTTTTGTCATCTGGAAGGGACCCGAGACCGGGTTCCTGGCATTTATCGATGTTCTCAACCACAATGAAATTGGCCTCCGTTTTACCCATGAGGTGAGTGATGAGAGATTGGCCTTCTTGGACATTCTGGTGGAGAAGGGGGATGATGGTCGCCTTCTGACAAGCACTTTCAGGAAGCAAACTGCCTCGAATTCTCTTTTGAGGTGGGAAAGTGCTCATCCCAAATCGCAGAAAAAGGGTATCCCTAAGAGCCAGTTTATTAGAATGCGACGCAATTGTTCGGAGGAATCTGGCTTTAGGGTACAGTCCCTTGACCTCATGGAGAGATTAAACGAAAGAGGTTATCCTAAGAAGGTAGTTAAGAGTGCATTTGACTCTGTGGCGAGGATTGATCGGGCTGCTTTGTTGAACCCTAGGCATGAGCAGGAGGACAGAACAGGCACCCCGAGGTTTATCACGACCTTCTCTAACGGTGCAACCGAACTGAGGAGAACTTTGACTAAGTTTTGGCCCATTTTAAAAATGGATCCGGTACTTGACAAGCAACTCCCTGACCATCCATCTGTTACTTTTCGTAAAGCGAGATCATTGAAAGACAGGCTGGTGCACAGTCATTTCTGTGATAACCAGTCTTCCTGGCTGGACAGCAACATCAGGGGATGCTTTAAATGTCGGAATTGTGTCAATTGCAAGCTCATCGAGGAAGGTAAAGTTTTCAGCAGTGCAGGGGATGACAAGATCTTCAAGATTAGGTCCCTAATTACCTGCAGAACCAAGGGTGTAATTTATAGGATCCTCTGTTGTTGTGGGAAGCAATATGTCGGCAAAACCATCCGTGAGTTACGCAGGAGGGTGGGAGAACATAAAAATGACATCAGGAACAAGAGTGACACACCCATAGCCAGACATGTCAATAGCTATCATGACGGTAGGGAGGATGCCATTAAGGTGATGGGCATTGATCATATCAGACCCCCAGTTAGAGGAGGCAACTGGGACAAACTTTTGTTGCGGAAGGAGTGTTTTTGGATTTATACCCTTAAGACCACAGTGCCGAATGGACTCAATGAACAGCTGTCTTTCCTCCCTTTTTTAGATGCACCTTAGTGCAGGGTGCATTGTAGGAGGGATAGACTACGGTGAGTGGGGGCACCATTGGCGTGGGGTTACTTAGGGTGCCGACCTCCACAGGATAGGTAGGGACAGCATGGCAGATTAGGGCTATTTATAGTATGCACTTAGCCTTTTTCTTCTATTTTCTTTCTATGTGTGGCTGTCCCCTTTGAGGTAGGCACTATGGGTTATTTCTCCCCCTTTGCGCCTGGGACTCCTTTGTCATTTTAGCCCCCCTTTTTTCTGTTTCCCTAGTAGCCCTCCGGTGCTGTTTGTCCTCTTGCTCATGTTATATGTTGTGCTGATTTGGGTTTTTTGCCTTGGTGGGTTGGAGTCCGGTCCGTAAGGATACCTGGCTGGACTGTTTTGATTAGTATCCTACTGTTCAGGATGATCCTGCGATTGTGTAGGCCCCCTTTTTCTACCTATATTGACACAAGGGTTTATACCTTGATGTTATTAACTAATGCGGACGTTGCCTGGTTATAAGCCATTTCATTACCGGGTACTTCCGGTTTTGGCTTTGTGAATTGGCTTGCGTTCCAGGCTCCCTTTGATGATGTCGGCTGCGCATACCTGTTGATGCGGCCGACGGGTCATCGTTGTGACGTCGCGGTTTCCGGCATGGTGCATGCTGGGAGTGACGTCATGACGTCGTGGTGGACTCACCGCGCATGCGCGGCCCCTTTAAAGAAGCGCGGTTTTCAATCAACCAGCGCGGCACATGCAGCTAGGGGTTCCTCCTTGCTGGACTTCTATCGGTCTGTCCATGGGGCAATTTCACTGTCTGCCAGTCCTGGTGTTATTGCTGGTATGACGATTAGTACCCTATCAAGACTCCCCTGATGATCATTTATTGAAACGCGTCGGGAGGTACATTATTTGGTTGAGCCAACAAAAGGTATTTGTGTAGGACCCTTGTGAGGTCGCCTGAGGTTGAGCTCTATCATCCTATGCCCTTGAAAATACGGTAAGACCGTTTTTTTCTTTTTCATCTGCATGGTTGCGGTTGGTATATGGCATTTGCTGTCCTAACGTAGCAACCATCCTTGTTGTGACTAGGATGCAGGTATGTGTATGACTTGCTTTTTCATACCCCCTGCATTTTGTGCCTGAGTGTATCTGTCTGAGGCTGGTATTTTCGGTTCTTCAGCCCATGATAACACTTTTTATTCTTTTATGGTGGCAGTCCACGTTTTAATGCATATTAATTAAATGTTATGTTTTAGGAGTTTTTTGTCTCTTTTTACATTACCCCAATTGCTATTTACTGCTCTCTTGCCAAGGGGGACGTTAATTAGGTTATTGCTATTTCCACCGTAATACACACAGTGATGTCATAGTACAGGGGAAATACACACAGTGATGTCACAGTACAGGGGTAATACACACAGTGATGTCACAGTACAGGGATAATATACACAGTGATGTCACAGTACAGGGATAATATACACAGTGATGTCACAGTACAGGGATAATACACACAGTGATGTCACAGTACAGGGATAATACACACAGTGATGTCACAGTACATGGATAACACACACAGTGATGTCACAGTACAGGGATAATACACACAGTGATGTCACAGTACAGGGATAATACACACAGTGATGTCACAGTACATGGATAACACACACAGTGATGTCACAGTACAGGGATAATACACACAGTGATGTTACAGTACAGGGATAATACACACAGTGATGTCACAGTACAGGGATAATACACACAGTGATGTCACAGTACAGGGATAATACACACAGTGATGTCACAGTACAGTAATTTTATAAACTTTGATTCTCTCTGTTCATTCCAATAGAATGGGAAAACTGCTTTTTGGAAATGATATCACATAAAACTTTTTGGAAACTTTTGTAAGTTTTTTTTTTTTGTATTTTGAGGACAATCCGTCAAAACTGTCCTGCTATGCCAGAAAGCTCGAAATAACGAACCCATCCTTATTAACGGTAGGATTTCACTCTATACTAATTGACGTGTTCTGTCTTGAATGTAAACGGCGGTGACTGTTTGCAGCAGGTTCCAGAGAGATCGTGTTATTCTTTGACTTTGATCAACGGAAGAAAGATGAAATCTCCATCCCGGCTTTCTAGCTTTATAAAAGATCTTGTCTAATCATTGAGACAAGGCTGATTTCATGGGGCCTTCTGGAAAAATGCTGAAGAATAGGCCCCGGAATGGCTTCTGACAAGTGAACTGCCTTTCTGGCTCCCCCCTCCTTGTAGCTGACAAGTTAATGTATCACAAGTAGATAGGCTACTGTCAACAATGGATGGCAGCGGGACCAAGAATTACAATCAGCGGAGGCAAAGAGGCCCTGACAGTATGCTCTAAGGAAGGGAGAAGGTAAACGTCTTCTCCAGTTCTGGTCTCGTCTCTTCTCATCAATATCCTTTAAATTTGACGACTTTTCACTTCTCTTATCTCCTAACAGAACAGAAGATTTAGGATTTTTATACTTTGTTTTTGCTTTAATTCATTTTACATCTGAACAAGGGAGGAAGGAGATGAACTCTAGCACCACCTATTGGAAGTAGCAATCCTAAAAGTCAAAATTGACCCTTTAACGAACCCTGTCATATGACTTAGGATTTATGCCAGATCAGAACCTCAATTTGCAGACACGGTGTTTCGGGGTGATTGCCCCTTGTCAGTGCAAAGTATGAGATCTGATCTGGCTGTATGAGAAGCTACAGTGGGGTTTAAGGGGAAAACTTTTCTCCTTTTGAAGACTGACAAACCAATCTAGCTGCCAGTGAGGAGTCATATAGCTGCAATGCTCCTCTAGGAAATATTCAAATTGTCTCTTCAGGGAAGGAGACAAACTCTTGTCTTGTCTCTTTCCCTGTTTGTTTCTGTCTCATTCCTTGTTTATCTCTTGCCCTGTCTCTCTGTCTGTCTCTTTCCCTGTCTCTCTGTCGGTCTCTTTGCCTGTCTCTGTGTTTGTCTCTAGCCTTGTGTCTCTGCCTGTCTCTTTCCCTGTTTGTCTCTGTCTGTCTGTCTCTTGCCCTGTCTGTCTCTTGCCCTGTCAGTCTCTTGCCCTGTCTGTCCCTTGCCATGTCTCACTGCCTGTCTCTTTCCATCTGTCTCTTTCCCTGTCTCTCTGTTTGTCTCTTTCCCTGTCTCTCTGTCTGTCTCTTTCCCTGTCTCTCTGTCTGTCTCTTTCCCTGTCTCTGTGTTTGTCTCTAGCCTTGTCTTTCTGCCTGTCTCTTTCCCTGTTTGTCTCTGTCTGTCTCTTGCTCTGTCTGTCTCTTGCCCTGTCAGTCTCTTGCCCTGTCAGTCTCTTACCCTGTCTGTTTCTTTCCCTGTCTCTCTGTTTGTCTCTTTCCCTGTCTCTCTTTGTGTCTTTCCCTGTCTCTCTGTCTGTCTCTTTCCCTGTCTCTCTGTCTGTCTCTATCCTTGTCTCTCTGTCTGTCTCTTTCCGTTTGTCTCTGTCTGTCTGTCTCTTTCCCTGTCTGTCTCTTGCCCTGTCAGCCTTCTGCCCTGTCTGTCTCTTGCCCTGTCTCACTGTCTGTCTCTTTCCCTGTCTCTCTGTTTGTCTTTTTCTCTGTCTCTCTGTCTGCCTCTTTCCCTGTCTCTCTGTCTCTGTCGGTCTCTTTCTGTGTCTGTCTCTTTCCCTGTCTGCCTCTTTCTGTCTGTCTCTTTCGCTGTCTGTCTCTTTCCCTGTCTGCCTCTGTCTCTTTCCCTGTAAGTCTTTCCCTGTCTGTCTCGGTTTGTTTCTCTCTCTTTCCCTGTCTGCCCCTGTCTGTCTCTTTCTCTGTCTGTCTCTCTTTTTTCCCTGTCTATCTCTGTCTCTCTTTTTTCCCTGTCTACCTCTGTCTGTCTATGTCTCTTTCCCTGTTTGCCTCTGTCTGTCTCTGTCTCTTTCCCTGTTTGCCTCTGTCTGTCTCTTTCCCTGACTGCCTCGGTCTATCTCTTTCCCTGTGTGTCTTTCTGTCTGTCTCTTCCTGTCTGTCTGGCTTTTTTTTCCTATCTGTCACTGTCTGTCTCTGTCTCTTTCCCTGTCTGCCTCTTCCTCTGTCTGTGCCTGTTTGTCTGTCTCTCACTCTGTCTCTGTCTCCCCACTGATATCATATTACCTCATACATAAGCTTCTTATACTATGAATTTCCTTTGTTCCTATAGCAACCAATCACAGCTCCTATTAATAACCTGTAGCTCGCAGCTCCGTTCATTTTAACGGAGGCAGGTTTTTTGGAGAGTGAATGTAAAGCGTGAGGTTAAATTTTCCTGTCAAAACATAGTATATGACGTTCCCTGAGTCACATGAGGCGTCTGTGCAAAATTTTGTGATTGTAAATGCGACGTTGCGGATTCCTTTAGCGGACATACACATACTCAGTTTTATATATTAGATTTTCTTTCTTTTTTATTTTTTTGTTTAATTATCTAGGTGGCCGAATCCGAATCCTTGAGAACTCCATGTTTGGAGTCTGTGCACGAACACTAGGTGTCTGGTACGGATCTAGAACTTGACAGTTTAGGTTCGCCCATCACTACTCTTGACATGACAAGAATCTGCATAACTAATCATATGCTAAATAGTTGACACTTAAATCTATGTATACGATAATCAAGATGATTGTCTATAAAATGATGGTAGTCTCACATTCAAAGCTGTAGTGGATAGTGAGATATGGAGCCTGAAGTTCAAAAATTTGAAATATTGTTACCCTTTTGCTTGTCAGTGTATATGTCACAAAGCTTTGCAGTTACAGTCTCAAGTAGGTAGACAGCTTGGTGGTTTCAGTCTAAAATGGGTATACAGCTTTACCGTGGTTACAATAGCTTTGCATGTACAGTTTTAAGTGGGTACTCAATTTGGTGGTTACAATATATGGTACACAACTTGGTAGTTATAGTCTCAAGAGGGTATTTAGTTTGGGCATTAAAATATATGGCACACAGCTTTACAGTTATAGTCTCAAATGGGTGCACAGCTTGGTGGTTGCAGCTATAGTCTGAAGTGAGTGCACAGCTTGATGGTACAGTCTCAAATGGGTATACAGCTTGACAGTTACAATATATGGCACATAGCTTTGCAGTTGTAGACTCAAGTGGGTATACAGCTTTATGGTTACAGTCTCAAATGGGTATACAGCTTGACAGTTATCTGAAAAAGTGCAAAACTTGGTGGTATCAATAAATGTCATATGGCTTTGCCGTTATACTCTCAGATGGGTACAAAGCTTAGTAGTTACAGTCTTAAATGGGTACTCAGCTGTTTGGTTACAGTCTAAAATAGGTATACAGCTTTACAGTGGTTACAGTGGTTACAATACAAGGCTCACAGCTTTGCATGTACAGTTTCAAGTGGGTACTCAACTTGGTGGTTACAATATATGGTACACAACTTGGTAGTTATAGCCTCAAGTGGGTATTTAGCTTGGCCAATAAAATATATGGCACACAGCTTTGCAGTTATAGTCTCAATTGGGTACACAGCTTGATGGTTACAGTCTCCCACATATATATATATATATATATATATATATATATATATATATATATATATATATATACAGCTTGATAGTTACAATATATAACACACAGCTTTCCAGCTATCATCTGAAAGGAGTGTAAAGCTTGGTGGTTGCAATAAATGGCACACAACTTTGCCGTTATAGCCTCAAATGGGTACACAGCTTAGTGGGTACGGTCTTAAATGGGTATACAGCTTGGTAGTTACGATATATGGCACACAGCTTTGCCATTCTACTCAAATGGGTAGACAGCTTAGTGGTTACAGTCTTAAATGGGTATACAGCTTGATGGGTACAATATATGGCACACAGCTTTCTAGTTATAGACTCAAGTGGGTACAAAGCTTGATGGTTACAGTCTTAAATGGGTATACAGCTTGGTGGTTACAATATATGGCACACAGCTTTGCAGTTATAGTATCAAGTGGGTACACAGCTTGGTGGTAATAGTCTCAAATAGATATACAGCTTGATGGTTACAATATATGGCGCACAGCTATCCAGTTGGCTTCTGAAAGGAGTGCAATTCTTGATGGTTGCAATAAATATCACACAGCTTTGCTATTATACTCTCAAATTGACATTTACAATATATGACACACAGGTTTGCAGTTAAAGTCTCAAGTTGGCACAGAGCTTGATAGTTACAGTCTCACGATGGCACAGAGCTTGATAGTTACAGTCTCACGTTGGCACAGAGCTTGATAGTTACAGTCTCACGTTGGCACAGAGCTTGATAGTTACAGTCTCACGTTGACACAGAGCTTGATAGTTACAGTCTGAAGTTGGCACAGAGCTTGATAGTTACAGTCTCACGTTGACACAGAGCTTGATGGTTACAGTCTGAAGTTGGCACAGAGCTTGATAGTTACAGTCTCACGTTGACACAGAGCTTGATAGTTACAGTCTCACGTTGGCACAGAGCTTGATAGTTACAGTCTGAAGTTGGCACAGAGCTTGATGGTTACAGTCTCACGTTGGCACAGAGCTTGATAGTTACAGTCTCACGTTGGCACAGAGCTTGATAGTTACAGTCTCACGTTGGCACAGAGCTTGATGGTTACAGTCTCACGTTGGCACAGAGCTTGATAGTTACAGTCTCACGTTGGCACAGAGCTTGATAGTTACAGTCTCACGTTGGCACAGAGCTTGATGGTTACAGTCTCACGTTGGCACAGAGCTTGATGGTTACAGTCTCACGTTGGCACAGAGCTTGATAGTTACAGTCTCACGTTGGCACAGAGCTTGATAGTTACAGTCTCAAACAGGTATACTGCTTGATGGTTACAGTCTCAAATACGTATGCAGCTTGATGGTTACAATATATGGCGCACAGCTATCCAGTTATCATCTGAAACGAGTGCAAAGCTTGGTAGTTACAATAAATGGCACACAGCTTTGCTGTTATAGTCTCGAATGGGTATACAGCTTGGTGGTTACAATATATAGCACACATCTTTGCAGGTGAGTGCACCGCTTGATGGTTACAGTCTCAAATGGGTACACAGCTTTGTAGTAGAATAAAAGGAGTGTACATCTTGGTGGTATCAATATATAGCTCACTGCTTTTCCCTTTCAGCCTCAAATAGGCAAACAGCTTGCTGGTTACAGAGCAACCTATGGTATATTGGACTCACCACAGGATCGAGTCAGATTAGCATCAAGAGTCATGAGATATCCACAGTTCATTGGTATAAATATGTGCTCGATGCAATCCACAGTTAGGGGTACTTTGCACGCTGTGACATCGCTAGCCGATGCTAACGATGCCAAGCGCGATAGTACCCGCCCCCGTCGCACATGCGATATCTTGTGATAGCTGCCGTAGCGAACATTATCGCTACGGCAGATTCACACGCACTTACCTGCCCTGCGACATCGCTCTGGCCGGTGATCCGCCTCCTTCCTAAGGGGGCGGGTCATGCGGCGTCACAGCGACGTCACACGGCAGGCGGCCAATAGAAGCGGAGGGGCGGAGATGAGCGGGACGTAAACATCCCACCCACCTCCTTCCTTCCGCATAGCCGGTGGAGGCAGGTAAGGAGATGTTCCTCGCTCCTGCGGCTTCATACACAGCGATGTGTGCTTCCGCAGGAACGAGGAACAACATCGTATCTCCTATTGGTGCGACATTATGAAAATGACCGACACTACACAGATCACAGATTTACGACGCTTTTGCGATCGTTTATCGGCGCATCTAGACTTTACACGTTTCGACGTCATTACCGGCACCGGATGTGCGTCACTTTCGATTTGACCCCGAAGATATCGCAGTAGCGATGTCGCAACGTGCAAAGTACCCCTGAAGGCCGCTTTACATGCTACAATATATCTTACGATGTGTCGGCGGGGTCACGTCGTAAGTGACGCACATCCGGCATCGTAAGTTACATTGTAGCATGTAACAGCTACGTGCGATTGCGATTGAACGGTAAAACGTTCATCGCATGCACGTCGTTCAATTCCTAAAAATTGAACGTCAGGTTGTTCATCGTACCCGGGGTAGCACACATCGCAGTGTGTGACACCCCGGGAACGATGAACAGATCGGCAATGCGGAAGGAAGGAGGTGGGGGGGATGTTTACGTCCCACTCATCTCCGCCCCTCCGCTTCTATTGGCTGGCTGCTGTGTGACGTCGATGTGACGCCGAATGTCCCTCCCACTCCAGGAAGTGGATGTTCGCTGCCCACAGCGAGGTCGTATGGACAGGTAAGTACGTGTGACGGGGGTTAATCGTTTATAAGGGTATGATACGATGGAGGCGGGTACGATCGCATACGATATCGTATGCTGGATCGTATGGTGTAAAGCAGGCTTTACAGTCAGACATGGCTGCACAGCTTGATGGTTGCAATCTCAAATAGGCAAACAGCTTGCTGGTTACAGAGCAACCTATGGTATATTGGACTCACTGTAGGCTCGAGTCAGATTAGCAGTAGGATTTATGAGATGTCCACAGTTCGTTGGTATAAGGCGGGCTTTGCACGTTGCGACATCGCAAGCCGATGCTGCGATGCCGAGCGCGATAGTCCCCGCCCCCATCGCAGCAGTGATATCTTGTGATAGCTGCCGTAGCGAACATTATCGCTACGGCAGCTTCACATGCACTCACCTGGTGTGCGACGTCAGAGCGACGTCACACGGCAGGCGGCCAATAGAAGCGGAGGGGCGGAGATGAGCAGGATGTAAACATCCTGCCCACCTCCTTCCTTCCGCATAGCCGCCGGTGGCAGGTAAGGTGATGTTCCTCGCTCCAGCGGCTTCACACACAGCGATGTGTGCTGCCGCAGGAACGAGGAACTACATCGTACCTGTCGCGGCACCGGCATTATGGAAATGTCGGACCCTACACCGATGATACGATAACGACACTTTTGCGCTCGTTAATCGTATTATTTAGAATTTACACACTACAATGTCGAAAGTGACGCCGGATGTGCGTCACTTTCGATTTGACCCCACCGACATCGCACATGCGATGTTGCAACGTGCAAAGCCGCCCTAAGAATGTGCTCGATGCAATCCACAATTACAGTCAGACATGTCTGCACAGCTTAGTGGTTGCAATCCCAAATAGGCCAACAGCTTGCTGGTTACAGAGCAACCTATTGTATATTGGGCAACCTACAGGCTCGAGTCAGATTAGCATCAGGAATCATGAGTCATCCATAGTTCAGCTACAGTCAGACATGGCTGCAAAGCTTGGTGGTTGTGTGAGGGTAGGCCTGGGCTGTAGGCCGTTTGTCCAGATGTAATAAGATGATCTGTGTATGTAAATAATCAAAGTATAGATGTCGTTGCATAATAATCTGTGTGTCTATATGACAATCATATAAAAGCTTCATAATATGATTATAAAATTATTATTATTATTTATTATTATAGCGCCATCAATTCCATGGCGCTTTACATGTGAAAGGGGTGTACATAATAGGGACAAGTACAATAATCATATACAATACAAGACAAAATGTGTATTCTACAATATGTTAACAAAGATAATGAAGCCAAGGTGAACAATGAACAAAGAAGTATTCATAACATACTGAGAGAATTCATAATCAGTTGGTTCACACCATGTGGGATGTGAGATGTGGGATGTTGACTCCTTCTTCTTGCTCCAAGGTCAAAATCGAATGTTGTATTGTATAATTACAAGATTCTTTAATACACGGGTCAGAAGTTGACTTCTGCTCAAACAGTGAACACGTTTCATTGTCTGATTCATTTATATCTGCGCAGATTTGATTTGAAATTCGTCTCTGTGACCCTGAAAAACTCCATTTGCGGTTTTCCCAAAATTCCCAACCTTGATAGCTGCAATCCCAAAAAGGCCAACAGCTTGCTGGTTACAGAGCAACCTAGGGTACATTGGACTCTCTGTAGGCCCGAGTCAAACCAGATTGGTGGGGAATGATGGGATTTCCACCCTTCGCTGGAAACAATCCACAACTGCTCAGCAGGGTACAGATTATTAACCAGATACTTTTTGGCAGCCTCACTATTGTGTTTAGATTAGTTCTTCCATGCATGTCTTCTTAAGTGGTCTGAGCAAAAAAACATATTTCCCAAGCCACATTTGTCACATCCTTTTGATTTTTTGGCCCAGTTAAGTTAAACACATGTGACTTCTTTGAAGGCAAAAGTCTAATTTCACTATAAATAGCTAATACTATTGAGGGATGGGACGTTGAAAACTCCCCACATATGCGCCTGATGAAGGGCGCATGTGTCATGTAATATAATGAAGTTAAATGCAGCTGCTGAGCCGATCTGTCACCGGACATCTGGGAACATTTACTGATCATTAACATTTATAACCACGGCAGGAATAACAGTCCATGAAGCTTTCTCTGCAGATTTTTAGTCTTCATGGCTTTAAATAAAATATAACATGACCCTATTAGAAAAAAGTCCGGGGTGAATGATAAAAGCTTGAGGCTTTATATATTTAATGGTATAATATGGATAGTCTCTTAGTAATTCCTGGGTCGTATCCCATGATCCTGGGATTTATAGTCCACTCAGAGGGTCAGAGTGGCAGCGTCAGGGATATTAGTATTGGAGGTGTCACTGGTGTTAAAAATGGATATGTCACAAGTGGAAAAGACAGCAGGTAACAGGAGGCAACATGAGATACAAACAGGAGATTAGGAGATTGCATTGGTAATTGGGGTTTATTTCCATTACTGTCACGCAGGCCAACCAAAGTCGGATGCACAAAAGATTCATCTCAAAAACACCATAGACAAGGGGGACACTGGGGAAACAATACCAACGATGGGCTCTGGGACAGTGAGAGAGTAGATGGACACCTCCTATCCTCACCTGCAGCTGTCCCTACTCTCCTAGCATATCACTATACAGTCTCCACGTGCAGCACCCTGGGAAACCCTATGGATGCCCTGACTAGTGAGAGGCAGGTGAGGTTCACTAGACTCACTGCTGCATTAAAGAGACAAGAGGATAGGGGAGACAAATGGGAGAATTAACCAAAATGGAGAGAATACGACTTCAGGAGAATTCACAGCAGCTCCTTCCACCAAGGCAGCTTCCTTACAAATGGCTTTGTATAATCAGCAAACCTTGCTGGGAGACCTGGCTATTTAAACACAAGGGGGTGTGTCTACTGAGCAGCTTCAGCTGACCTTAACTACAAGAGAGCTGCTCTCCGAGAAACTGACCAAAGGAAATGAGACAACACCTAAATGCAGAGTCCCAGATAGAGATAAGGGGCTCCAGTCCTCAAGCTGCCAATAGTCTCCAAGAACAGGGAGAATATCGTGACAATTACCTTGGTTGTATACTGTTACAATAGACAAAATTGTTGGCACCTTTGCAAAATTGTGGGCAAACAACATTGTTTCAAGCATGTGATGCTCATTCAGACTTACCTGTGGCAAGTAACATGTGCGGGCAATATGGAAATCACACCTGAAACCAGATAAAAAGGGGAGAAGTTGACTCCATTTTTGCATTGTGTGTCTGTGAGTGCCACACTAAGCATGAAGAACAGAAAGACAAGAAGAGAACCGTGTGAGGACTTGAAAACCAAAATTGTTGGCACCTTTTATTATTATTATTATTATTATTTATTTATAGAGCACCATTAATTCCATGGTGCTGTACATGAGAGGGGGGGTTACATACAAAATACGTATACAAGTTACAGTAGACAGACTAGTACAGAGGGAAGAGGGCCCTACCCTTGCGGGCTTACATTCTATAGGATTATGGGGAGGAGACAATAGGTGGGGTGTAGGTCAGGCGGCAGCTCCGCACGGTGGTCGGGCGGCAGCTCCGCACGGTGGTCGGGCGGCAGCTCCGCACGGTGGTCGGGCGGCAGCTCCGCACGGTGGTCGGGCGGCAGCTCCGCACGGTGGTCGGGCGGCAGCTCCGCACGGTGGTCGGGCGGCAGCTCCGCACGGTGGTCGGGCGGCAGCGAGTTCATTGTAGATTGTAGGCATTTCTGAACAGGTGCGTTTTCAGGTTCCATTTGAAGTTTGCAAGGGTAGGGGATAGTCTGACGTGTTTAGGCAGCGAGTTCCAGGAGACTGAGGATGCTCGGGAGAAGTCTTGGAGTCGGTTGTGTGAGGAGCGAATGAGAGAGGAGGAGAGGAGGAGATCTTGGGAGGACCGGAGGTGACGTGTTGGAGTGTAGTGGGAGAGTAGTTCGGAGATGTACGGAGGGGAAAGATTATGCACAGCTTTGTAGGTCAGTGTTAGAAGTTTGAATTGGATACGGTGGAAGATTGGAAGCCAGTGGAGGGACATGCAGAGAGGAGAAGCGGGGTGGTATTGAGGAGAGAGGTGGATAAGTCGGGCAGCAGAGTTAAGGATGGACTGGAGAGGGGCAAGCGTGTTGGCAGGGAGGCCACAGAGGAGGATGTTACAGTAGTCGAGGCGGGAGATTATGAGGGCATGCACTAGCATTTTAGTAGATTGCAAATTGAGGAAAGGGCGGATTCTGGAAATATTTTTGAGTTGAAGACGGCAAGAGGTGGTGAGGGATTGGATGTGTGGTATGAAGGATAAGGCAGAGTCAAAGGTCACTCCGAGGCAGCGAACTTTGGGTACTGGCGAGAGCGTGGTGTTATTTATTGTAATAGATAGATCAGGTGGAGAGTGTAGGTGAGACGGAGGAAAGATGATTAGTTCAGTTTTGGCCACATTGAGCTTTAGGAAGCGAGAGGAGAAGAAGGAGGATATAGCAGATAGACATTTCGGGATTTTGGACAGCAGAGATGTGGCATCTGGGCCAGAGAGGTAGATCTGGGTGTCGTCGGCATATAGGTGGTATTGGAAGCCATGGGACTTTATGAGTTGTCCCAGGCCAAATGTGTAGATAGAGAAAAGTAGGGGTCCTAGGACAGAGCCTTGAGGGACGCCAACAGAGAGATGGTGGGATGAAGAGGTTGTGTGGGAGTGGGAGACACTAAAAGTGCGATTTGAGAGGTATGAAGAGATCCAAGAGAGGGCAAGATCTCTGACACCAAGGGAAGAGAGGGTCTGTAATAGGAGGGAGTGGTCAACGGTATCGAAGGCTGAGGACAGGTCTAGGAGTAGGAGTATAGAGAAGTGCTTGTTCGCTTTGGCAGTAAGCAAGTCATTTGTGATTTTAGTCAGGGCAGTTTCGGTGGAGTGATGTGGACGGAAGCCGGACTGTAGGTTGTCAAAGAGAGCGTTAGAGGAGAGGTGGGAGGAAAGTTCAGCATGGACATGCTGTTCCAGGAGTTTTGAGGCAAGTGGGAGTAGTGATATGGGGCGGTAGCTGGTAGTAGAGGTTGGATCGAGGGAAGGTTTCTTTAGGATAGGTGTGACTGTTGCATGTTTAAAGGCAGAGGGGAAGGTTCCAGTCGTTAAAGATAGGTTGAAGAGATGGGTTAAGGCTGGAATAAGGATGGTGGTGAGGTTGGGAAGGAGGTGGGATGGCATGGGGTCAAGTGCGCAGGTGGTGAGGTGCGCTTTTGAGAGCAGACGTGCAAGCTCTCCTTCGGTGATGGTGGGGAGGAAGTTTATGGGGGAGGGGCAGTGGTCAGCTACATGAAGGGGTTGTGGTGGCTGAGCAGAGAAGACTTGCCTTATTAGGTCGATTTTTTCTTGGAAATAGGTGGCAAAGTCTTCTGCAGAAATGAGGGAGGTTGGAGGGGGCAGTGGTGGGCGAAGGAGGGAGTTGAAAGTGTTGAATAACTGTTTGGGGTTGTGTGTTAGAGAGGATATGAGGTTTCTGAAGTAATCGTGTTTAGCAGAGGTGAGGACTGAACGAAATGTGTGAATTGCATTTTTGAATGTGGTGAAGTCTTCCTGGGAGTGCGTTTTCTTCCACCGCCGCTCTGCAGCCCTAGACCTTTGCCTAAGTTTTTTAGTGAGGCTGTTGTGCCAGGGCTGTCTATTGATTCGTCTCACTCTGCCATGCACAAGGGGAGCGACTGAATCAATAGCTGATGTGAGGGTGGTGTTGTAGAAAGTGGTGGCGCTGTCTGTGTCGTGGAGGGACGATATGGAGGACAGTGGGAGGATAGAGTCGGCGAGGGTGTGCATGTTGAGGTGTGCAAGGTTTCTGCGGGGATGTGCTAGGTGCTGGACAGGGGGGGTAGGTGAGGAGGACAGGGCTGAAAAGGTCAGAAGATGGTGGTCAGATAGGGGGAGGGGGGAAGTTGTGAAGTCAGAAAGGGGACAGAGGCGGGTGAAGATAAGGTCTAGTGTGTGTCCATCTTTGTGGGTGGCAGAGGTGGACCACTGAGTTAAGCCAAAAGACGAAGCAAGGGAGAGGAGTTTGGAAGCAGCTTGTTGGCGAGTGTCAGTGGGGATGTTGAAGTCACCCATGATGATGGTGGGAATGTCAGCAGAGAGAAAGTGTAGAAGCCAGGCAGAGAAGTGGTCGAGGAAGGCAGTGGTGGCGCCCGGGGGTCTGTATATGACAGCCACTTGGAGGTTGGAGGGAGAATAGATTCGGACAGAGTGCACTTCAAAGGAAGGCAGGTTGAGGGAGGGTAGAGGTGGGATTGTGGTGAAGTTGTAGTTGTTAGAAAGAAGGAGGCCCACTCCTCCACCTTGTCTATTGCCAGGGCGAGGAGTGTGGGAGAAGTGCAGGCCACCGTAGCATAGTGCAGCTGGGGAGGCAGAGTTGGATGGTGTCAGCCATGTTTCGGTGATGCCTAGAAAGGATAGATTGCTAGAGGTAAAGAGATCATGAATGATGTGCAGTTTATTACACACTGAACGGGCATTCCAGAGCGCTCCTGAGAGAGGGGGCGGCAGAGTGGGTGAGAGGGGAATAGTTTTTATGTTGGATAGATTGCGGTAGTTACTATTATGTGGAGAGTGGTGGGTGGGTGATAAAGAGGGGTGTACCATCCACGGGGGGCCAGGATTGGGGGCTATGTCACCAGCAGTGAGAAGGAGTAGAGAAAGGGAGAGCAGGTGGGAGAAGGAGAGTGGACGGCATGGTCTGCGCGATATTAGGAGTGACCTGAGGTTCAGGAGTAGGTCAGCAGATGAGGACAGATGAGAAGGCAGGAGGGACGGGGAGATGAATATTTGCTTAGAGGGTGCTGGGGTGTGGGGATAGCGAAGGAGAGTGAGGAGGAGAGGGGCAAAGACTGTGAGGGCATAGGTGAACATGGTGGGGGTAGTGTGGTAAGTATATGATTTAACAAGTAAGTTGTGTCAGTGGAAAACTTGGTTAGAAAGAGCTGAAGTTTACCTTCTGGTCATGTCTGGTTCATTTCTGGTATATTTCTGACACTTATGAGGCACTTATCCAGAGGCACGCACACAGACCACGGTCATAGACCTAGTGCAGTACTTATATACATGTCTCATTGACCCAGATGAACATCAGCTGACCAGCAGGGGTGAGGCACATGAAAGAATTACAAACAGGTAGGAAGCACTCAAAGAAGAGAAAAAAAAAAAATACAGACAGGATTTAACTAATTATACAACATGAAAACAGCAGGTTAGCATACCAAAGCAAAGGGACTTTAAATGTATATGCAGGTGAGGAGATTAAGGTCAAAGCAGGAAATTCAGATGCATAGAACAACTGGACGGTCATACCAAAGCAAAGGGACTTTAAATGTATATGCAGGTGAGGAGATTAAGGTCAAAGCAGGAAATTCAGATGCATAGAACAACTGGACGGTCATACCAAAGCAAAGGGACTTTAAATGTATATGCAGGTGAGGAGATTAAGGTCAAAGCAGGAAATTCAGATGCATAGAACAACTGGACGGTCATACCAAAGCAAAGGGACTTTAAATGTATATGCAGGTGAGGAGATTAAGGTCAAAGCAGGAAATTCAGATGCATAGAACAACTGGACGGTCATACCAAAGCAAAGGGACTTTAAATGTATATGCAGGTGAGGAGATTAAGGTCAAAGCAGGAAATTCAGATGCATAGAACAACTGGACGGTCATACCAAAGCAAAGGGACTTTAAATGTATATGCAGGTGAGGAGATTAAGGTCAAAGCAGGAAATTCAGATGCATAGAACAACTGGACGGTCATACCTGTGAATGAGACAGATGGATTGTCAGAATCAGAGATGAATGGGGACCATGGAGAGTTAGGCCATAGAATTACATTTCATTTCTGGTATATTTCTGACACTTATGAGGCACTTATCCAGAGGCACGCACACCTTTGCAAAATTGTGGGTAAACAACATTGTATCAAGCATGTGATACTCGTTTAAACTCACCTGTGACAAAAAACAGGTGTGGGCAATATGAAAATCACACCTGAAACCAGATAAAAAGGGGAGAAGTTGTCTCAATCCTTGTAAAATGTCTCTGTGTGCTACACTAAGCATGGAGAACAGAAAGAGAAGAGAACTGTAAGATGACTTGAGAACCAAAACTGTTGAAAAATATCAACAATCTCAAGGTTATAAGTCCATCTCCAGAGATCTTGATATTTCTTTTGTCCACAGTGTGTAACATAATCCAGAAATTTACAACCCATGGCACTGTAGCTGATCTCCCTGGACGAGGATATCAGAGAAGAATTGATGAAAGGTTGTAACGCAGGATAGTCTGGATGGTGGATAAGTTGCCACAATCAAGCTCCAAAGAAATTCAAGCTGTCCTGCATGCTCAGGGGGCATCAGTATCAGTGCAAACTATCCGTAGACATTTGAATGAAATTAAACACTATGGAAGAGACCCAGGAGGACCCCACTGCTAACACAGAGACATAAAAATGCCAGACTGCAGTTTGTCAAAATGTATGTGAGTAACAAAAATCCTTCTGGGAAAGCGTCTTGTGGGCAAATGAGACCAAGATATAGCTTTTTGGTAAAGCACATCATTCTACTGTTTACCAAAAACAGAATGAGGCCTACAAAGAAAAGAACACAGTACCTACAGTCACACATGGTGGAGGCTCAGAGATGTTTTGGGGCTGTTTTGCTGCTTCTCGCACTGGGGGCCTTGACTGTGTGCAAGACATCAAGAAATATGGAGATTACCAAAGGATTTCGGGTGGCAATGCAGTGCCCAGTGTCCAGTGGGTGTGCATCCTACTTCCTGGGTCTGCCAGCAGGACAATTACCACAAACACTTCAAGAAGCCACAGAAATGGATGGAAACAAAGCGCCGGAGAGTTCTGAAGTGACAGCAATGAGTCCGGATCTAAATCCCTTTGACACCTGTAGAGAGATCTTACAATTGCTGTTGGGAGAAGAGAAGAGTCCGAAATTCCAGGTGAGAGGAGTAAGAAGCTTGTGGATGGGTATATGCAATGATTGATTGAAGATATTTATTGCAAAAGGCAAAGGGTGGGCAAATAACCATTAAGTTGATGGGGAGAACAATTTTGTCTGGATCATTTATGGAGTTTTGTGTAAATGGAGGTGTCACAGATGAAAAAATACATTGCAATCTGTGGATTATTTAATCAAAGAAGTGGATGGAGTCGTAATCATCCGTAAGACCACCATATTGCATTAATATTATAGTTCAGAAGGGTTTCACAGGCTCAGCCAAGCCCATAGTTTCACCATGAAGTGTGTCAATAATAGAGGTGTCACAAGTGAAAAAAACAAAGAGTAAAGGCTACTTTACACACTGCGATATCGGTCCCGATATCGCTAGTGTGGGTACCCGCCCCCATCTGTTGCGCGACACGGGCAAAACGCTGCCCGTGTCGCACAACAGCCGTCACACATACTTACCTGTCCGGCGACGTCGCTGTGACCGGCGAACCGCCTCCTTTCTAAGGGGGCGGTCCGTGCGGCGTCACAGCGACGTCACTGAAACGTCACTGAACCGCCGCCCAATAGCAGCGGAGGGGCGGAGATGAGCGGGACGTAACATCCCGCCCACCTCCTTCCTTCCGCATAGCAGCCGGGAGGCAGGTAAGGGGAGCTTCCTGGTTCCTGCGGCGTCACACGCAGCGATGTGTGCTGCCGCAGGAATGAGGAACAACTTCGTTACTGCTGCAGTAACGATTTTTGAGAATGGACCCCCGTGTCGCCGATTAGCGATTTTGCACGTTTTTGCAACGATGCAAAATCGCTTATCGGTGTCACACGCTACAACATCGCTAATGCGGCCGGATGTGCGTCACAAATTCCGTGACCCCAACGACTCCGCATTAGCGATGTCTCAGCGTGTAAAGCCCGCTTAATAATCATTAGAAATGATGGAATGTTTGAAATGTCCTACAAGTTATCACCTCGATATGTTAAATTATCGAAATGTAATTTTTTTCTGTATATATTAAAACTTTTTAAAAATAATTGTTAGCCGTAACTTTGTACAGAAACAGAATAATAAAAAAATAAATCACAGATAAATTTAACAAGATAAAACGCCGAACTCAATTTCAGGGAGTAATTAGTTTTCTTAACACACAATAGAAAATTAAAGTCTAATTATGCCGTGATTAAATACATCAAACCCAACCAGTCGTCAAAAAGACACCAAAAAAATCCATTGTGTTTAAATTGGTAACAGCTTTCCGGTAAATGGATTTGACCCCAATTTCTAAAAAATGAATTTGCTCCTGCTGCATTTGTCGTAATACGTTCCTCCTCGAGAAGAAATTCATATGAAGACTGAAGACCATCGATCTTGAGAAGGCGTCACAGATTCCAACACTTCCAATGGACCCAGATGTCGGATGAAAGCACGCGTGAGAAATGCAGAAGGTTGTTAAGTTTTGATTGCAGACGGAGACTAAATTTGGAAACTGAGGGTTCTCCGATTACTCACGATTCGCAGCCTATTTATATAGATGGGCAGAAAAGAAATCTGTCTGAAATACTCAAGACCGGGAAAAAAATAAGAGCATTAAAAGCTCATTGGCCTTTCGTAACTTCACTCGTTCTGGTGGGTTTACCATGGAAGAGTAATTTTTTTGGGAGTTAGGGGATTGAATCATTGGCAGGCCATTTTGAAGGCTCACTTGTGGGGGTTGCACTTCTAGTCTTTTTTTTAGTACCTTTTCGACATGTTTTGCCCCTTTGGTGCCCTTTTTTTCTTTGCCCCCTTACTGTAATGCTATCGCCTGGGGGTGCAGGTACACAGGAGAGATGTAGGGCTCCTAGGTGTAACGTGGCATCTGCCCAGTAGATGTCACCAGTATCTAGACGGGGAGGTAGCAGAATGGTCGTAAACATCGAGAGTCAGAGCCACGTCACGTGGAGGAAGAGGAGCCAAAGTCACGTGAAAGCCTAAGGTCGGTAGCCGAGCGATAATATCAGGTACAGATGGAGAGCAGAACCATAGTCAGAGAGCAAGCCGAGGTCAGAAGCCGAAGGGGAACGTCAGTACGAAAGGGGAGGCAGGACTGATGGGACAAGACAAGCGGAGGGTGAGGGATAGGAGTCGGTGTAGTGGGACGAGGATCAGAACAAACCCATGGGAACAGAGCAGGAACTATCACTGGCAAGGTTCCGGTGAAAACAGCCCATAGATAAAACAAGATGATTACCGGAACGAGGCACCAAACAAGCCCCGCTGGCAAGGACCCGGGGAATACAAACAGCCAAGCAAGAAACAAAACCCAATGGCTCTGCAAAGAGCAAAGCCAAAGGTGAATCGTGACACTTTCCTTGTTCTTCTAAGAAAAAAGGTGCTAAAATGGGCAAGTAGAGAGTCACTGAGCATACAGACATTAAAGTGGAAAGGAATGGCAAATGAGCACCAAGGAGGACAATAATTCTGTAGCCATTCGCAATTTTGTTGCCCCTTAATTTTCATTGTACTTAGTGCCCCTTTTTGGTCAGTTGCCGTTTATTGCTTCTTTAGTGTCTTTCTGTGACAGATGAGTGCAAAATAAGTACCGTATTTTGCGGATTATGATATGCACTTTTTTCCCCAAAATTGAGGGGAAAATAGGGGTCCGTCTTTTAGGTCAGATGTAGTTTACTAGGGGGCCAAGGGGGTAATGGAGCGGGGTCACAGGAATCAGGGCTCCCACTGTGGGAAGCCAGTGGCAGCATGAGTGGGGGAATGCTGTGGACGGTGGACTAGGAGACAGGGTGTATTGGCAGTGCGAGGCAGACACTATTGATCTCCCAGTAACGGAGGTGATGGACCACAGGAAAATGGCTCTGGAGGTGGCGCATGCGCAGATCCAGATCTCGGCTCTCCGAGGTAGGACGCAGGGCTGCTGCTGTGGGAAGATGGTGGTGGCACGAGTAGGGCAATGCTGCGAGCCCTGGGCTGGAAGAAGGAGTATACTGGCAGTGTGTGGCAGACACCATTGAGGTGGTGGACTTCAGAAAAATTGCTCTGGAGGGAGTACATGCGCAGATTGAGATCTCGGCTCTTTGAGGTAGGAGGCAGGGTTGCTGCTGTGGGAAGCCGGTGGCGGCACGAGTGGGCGATGCTGCGGGCCCTGGGCTGGGAGGAGGGGTGAACTGGTGGTACAAGGCAGACACCATTGATTTCCCGGAGATTGAGGTGATGAACTTCAGGAAAATGGCTCTGGAGGTGGTGCATGTGCAGATCGAGATCTTGGCTCTCCGAGGTAGGAGGCAGGACTGCTACTATGGGAAGCTGGTGGCGGCATGACTGGGGCAGTGCTGTGGGTCCTGAGCTGGGAGGAGGGGTGTACTGGTGGTGCGACGTAGATGCCATTCATATCCTGGCAATGGACTCTGCTCTCCGAGATCTCAATCTGGGCATGTGCAGCCTGTGGAGACATTTTTCCTGAACTCCATCGCATCAGTCGCCAGAAATCAATAGTGTCTGCCTTGTGCCTCATATATGCCTATGGGGACTCGAATCATGTGTGGCGCCCCTGAGGCTTCCGTCGCCACAGGAACATTTCACCCCAGCCAGAGGTGTAATGTCCCATCCTGGGTAAGGAAGGGAGTAAACGCCGGTCCACAGGCAAATCTGCACTACACCCATTGTTAGGCATATTTTGGGACCGGGGATAGTGGCAGCCACCCCCATGCTGTATGATGGGGGGGCATAAGACCCATCCCTTCTCCCAGTGGGTGGGGCCTAGCAATTGGGTGGGTGGGAGGAGCCAGCCGAGAGTAGAGTAGTGACAGGAAGGTCAAGTTTAGTCAGATTGAGTTTGGAGTTGAAGAGAGTGAGAGGTCTGCGGGAGGCAAAGTAGGCAGATAGTCTGAAGGAGGTGAGGAGAAAAACAGCAAGAGAGAGTGACGCTTCCTGGTGGAGACCCTGAGGCCCAGATAGGCTCAGGTGACACCACAGCAGAACACCACAAAAAGGATTCCAGGGCCACTGCAAAGCTTTCAAGCTTGTGGCCTGTTCCACCAAGTCATCGGGTGGAGGGATCAAGCTGCACTCGGGGAACGGTCCCTAAAAACTGGAGGAAGAGAAGTCATTTCCAAAGGTGAACACCGAGGCCCAGGGTGGTTGCAAGCGCCCAGGGCCACATTCCACTGCAGAACCCCTGGGAAGAGGGTACAGTTCCAGCTAGGCAAGCCCTCTTGTCCAGAACCTGTAGTGGAGGCCAAGCCAGGTTCATCCAGCAAAGGCAAGGCTTTGAAGACAGCTGAAGAGAGGGACACAATAGAAGGGTGCACCGGCTTTTATTCCCAGATCTACCCGGGATCGGCGGAGGTCCCTGACAGTGGGTTCCAGCAGTCCAAAGGCACCAGTGTGCTACAACCCAGGAACTGTGAGTAAACATCTTGAAACTGCACCCTTGGTGTTGCCTCTGTTATTTCGCCTGCACTGCACCGTCTACAACACCCTCATAGACTCTTACAAGCACCAACGGTTGCCCCGGGGTATCGCTCCACCTGTGGAGAGCAGGACCATCAAAGCTGCCATTCCACCAGCCCCGGAGGCCCCATACAGCAGCGGCGGCTTAATAGCCGCAAACCACAGGTGGCGTCACGAATAACCTAAAAACTTTATTATTAATCACCACCCCCACTGAAGCCATATTAATTGACTCCCGCCAGGGTCACGGAGTCGGGCCCGCCACCACTGACTACCCCCGGACTAGTCCGGCCCGACACCGGGTGTCCCATAGCCCTGGGGTGGGCGAGTCACATGCGCTTTAAAATGGTGGTAAAAAGGACTAGCTGGATTAGAGCAAGTGCGTTATACTTACCAATCTCTTCATGGCTGTAACACTATTTCCAGGGTCACTCAATACCCTCGTGCACTGCTTCCCCCATCTACCATTACTAATCTAGGGCTTAGTAGCAGCTGTGAGCTGTCATTAACCAATGATATTACCCTGATTGCCACCACACCAGGGCAATTGGTATGAACATGGTAAAGTGCTGGGATTGTCGCATCTAAGCAATGCAATAATTCTGGGTGGCTGCAGGCTGCTATTTTTAAGTGGGGAGTCCCAATAACCATGAGCCTCCCCAGCCTGAGAATACCAGCCCCTAGTTGTCAGCTTTATCATGGCTGGGAATCAAAATGGGAAGGACCGCATGCCTTCCTTTTTAAATTATTTATTTAAATAATAAAATAATGCATGGGATCCCTCTTATTTTGATACACAGCCAAGATAAGTGCATGGTTGGGGGGCTGCAGCCTGTAGCCGTGTGCTTTATGTGTGCTGAATATCATAATATGGGACGACCCTATACCAATTGTTTTAATTCATTTATTTTTACACCTCTATCGAGGTGCATACAGTGTCTGTGATTCCAAAAAGTCAGATACAGTATGATGTCACACAGGTGGGAGCGCGGTCTGACTGCAACCAATCAGAGATGCGGGGACTGCCGGTGGAGGACACAGCAGTGCATATCCATGAGGGTAATGAGCGGTCCCGGAAGTAGTGTTACAGCTGCATGGAAGACTTGGTAAGTATAACGCTCCTCCTATATTCCTATTTCCTTTCTTTTTCTCTGATTACCCGGGTGGCCGGATCCGGATGTTTACCCACAGTTTCCTGAGAACTCCGGGCCTGGAATCGTTTCACAGGTACAAGCTGAAAGCCTGAACATATGAACAGCGAGTTGTTTTTATATATAAATATAGATTTTGAGCATCTTACTGTTTTTTTTAAAGCGGACCTTCTCCAAACTTGCCCTTTTATAAACTTGTGTGAACATACTCTTAGCCTGCCAACCGGTCACTCGTACCCCTGGTGTCAGGTAAGTCACCATCTATGTCCGTATCCATCACAATATCTTACCCCATTACAAAATCTTACTACAATTACTCTATAAAGGTGACATTACCCAATAATAGGGTATGGACACACAATTTAGTCTGTTTAGCTAAAGCAGATCTGTGTCATAGAAGACCGCGGGGGGTTTAGAATCGCCCTTTTTCGAATTTGGTTCCATTGATCCCCATTGTACAAACACATTGAATGGACAGCCGGGGTCTAGATGATGTGAATGGATTGGCATTCATTAACTTGCAGCATAGACAATGGAGAAAAGGTCACACGCTGGAAAGTCAGTAAAAAGAAAAACTAAGATCTTGAAAAAATTCCAGAAGGAATAAAAGAGACCAAGAAGTAAAGTAAAAGATTACCATCTCGCATAGGAAAAATTATAAATTAAAGGACTATTGAGGACTTTAAGGACTGGGTACTGTATGTGTGTTTTCCCTACGACTATGTACATAGATGCAGACAGTGATTTTTCGGCATTAGCCATATTCACATTGGTAGTAGTCCGGAAGCAGTGAACACGTTATTGGCTTGAAAGGAGACCTCAGAATGCTCTTTGGCTATTGTATCCAAAAGGTCCATGTGCCTATTGCTGTATCCATTGCCTTTTTTAAAGGAGTATTCCAATTTTAAGGTCTTATGGTATCTCATTAAATTTCCATTGGTGGGGATCCGACCTTTAGGATTCCCTACACCACCCATGTCTTTATGACAGTTCTCTTGCAGAAAGGGCTCAAGACCAGTAATGTAAGAAAATTCAGTAATGGAGCAACACTAATTACCCAGAACTGTGGCTCTCTTAGCTTTTTCCAAGAAGAAGTAGTAAGACGTAGTGCTGGCTAGGTACTAGAAGAACCTAAGTAAAGACAAAGAATATTTTGGCTTAGTGATCTTGGAATCTGTGATGACTGTCACTAGGTGGCGCTAGAAATTACTAGCATAGAGTAAATGGAGAGGTAGTCAGACAGGCTGAGATCATAAACTAGGAGGACACGACAGTACACAGGGGGGCAGACAGAGTTGAGGTCAGAAAATACAAGCCGAAGGTCAGGATTCCAGGAGAGTACGTACAACGGAGCAGGTGGGCATGTGGTCAGGAGGAAGTCCAAGGTCAAAAGCCAGGAAGTCACAACAGAAACAGGGGAAGACAGGCAGAGACAGGTAAACAACAGTCCAGAGTCAAGAGACCAAGATCTGAACACTGAGCACTACGGGAGCCAACAGCACAACTATAAACAGGAAATGACTGGTGGCTTCCTGAGCTAACATGCTCCATAATGAAGCAGAGCAATCATCATGAACGAGCAGCATCTGTGAGAGTATCTCCCAGGACCAGCGTGAAACCAAGTGTTGCAAAACAACCAACAGAGCATTCATCCTGCAAAAAGCTCTGCACCATAAGCAACATATACCGTCTCTGCAGGAGAGCATAGCAGAACGATACAGAATGTTCTGCACACAGGAATCATGACAGGATCTTTGCCTGTCGAGTAAAGGACAGGTTAGACAAAAGACTCAATGGACCCCAAGAAGTCACATGTACTTAGCAACATACATAGTTAAATGTGCTAAATTTTAATCCAAGAAGAGGACCTGTCACGTGCCATAAATTAGTAAATATTGTACCTGTGTAGATACCGCTTTTTTGCTGAATCCGGCTATATTTTTCTTTTCTTCCTGCGCCTCTCCAGTCCTGAGATATGACTCTTTCTTCCTTGCATATTAATCTAGTACTTTTAGCCAACAGGGTGTGGTGATTAAGAAAACGCCCACAGAGAAGAGTTGATTGCCACACCCACTTGGTTAAAAAGTCAACATTTATGCACAGGTAAGAAAAGGCCATATCTCAGGAACAGAAAGGAGCAGGAACAAAAGAAAAACATCGCCGGATTCAGGAGAAAAGCAGCTTTCACACTGAGTAGAAAAAAAAAAATCTATAATTATGGCAAGTGATAGGTCCTCTTTAAGCAAATATGTTATAGATATAGTTTATGGTCTTTAATATCGTAAAGTATTCTGTAGCCTGGCTCGTGCTCCAGAGGGGTGGTCCCCATATATTGCATGTAAACAGCACTCTGTCAGGCATGTTCCACATACATATTCAACATTCACATTCAGCACATGCCATGGGGAATGTAGGTGGTTTTAATATGAAGCTCTTGACATACAACAGGATGATTATATACTGTTTATCTGATTAGTTGAGTGTGGATGACGGGCAGTCACGAAGCACTACAATATGACCATAAAACCCAGCAGAAAAGAAATAGAAAGGCTTTAGAAGAACATTCAAAGGGAAATTGATGGCAGGCAGGGTTAATGGGAAAAGACGAGAAACAGCAAAGGTTTGACGTTGGGTCAACAAGAGGTCTCCTTGGCCAACATTCGACTGAGGCGAAAGAAAATGCCAAGAGTAACCGTAAAATAAATATTCTTATGGAATATAGTTTGTGATTCATGGTATATCATTTGTCCAAAAAGTCAGAAAATCTAGAAAAGCAAAATCTGTGGATGTGATGGAACAGATGGCCATCAGAACCCTCGGAGGTCCGGCCGAATGTTATCCTGGATAATAGCAGATGGGAGTGAAGGATAGATCATTAATATTGTAGGATCAATGGTGGACTGACACTTCATTACTGTCATTAATTACTAAACTGACTATGCAACCCCCTCCCCCTTCCAAAAAAAATGATAAAAATTCCGAAAGGTGTAAGTCGTTACAGAGCTGGGACATAGGATTGGAGGAGCTGCTTGCTGATCTGCAGAGCGGGCCCCTAAGCTGCCGGGCCCGGTCGCAGTCGTGACCTCTGCGACCGCGGTACTTACGCCCCTGATCCCTGCGTTCTCTCACCACCCTAGATAGGTTCCACACCTATTCACCGAGCTGGATACCTGACCCTGATATGGACGCCAGGTAGGTAGCAGATGGAATGAGCTCTTTGCCAACCCCACCAGGCACTAAAGGACACACAGGGATAACAAGCAAAGGAAAACAATAAACAATTTATCTCTAGTAGTTTCCGGGAGAGAAGCAGAAACAACCACCAAGATTCTCTAGCTGTATGTGTGGTGCCCTGGACAAGCCAGGACGTCACAAGTACTACACCAACACACCCCACACCCCGGTCAGGCACACCTAAGTCAAACACAAATCCTTGTTGCCTCCCTCCAGGGGCTGATGTCCACACCAGGGGGTGGGCCAGGCGGTTGGTCCCGCCCACCGAGGAGTGCACAGTCCTGGAGGCGGGAAAAGCTAGCAGATTTGTTTTGGAGTGAAGTGGTAGTAGAGCAATCTGAAGTTGGTCCATGTGTGTGGCCCGGACGGTACAGCAAGGTTGGCAGACGGTGGTGACCGTCTGCAGGAGAGGCCTATTGGAGCCAGCCGTAAGGACCGTGGACGGGCGGTGGCCCGGCGGTACCGGACCGGTGAACAAAGAGAAGCCAGCACCATCCGGCAGGGCTTACGGACCCCGACAAGGCTAGGAGTCGCCGTTGAATTTGTCAAATCCGTTAGCGAAGGGAACCTCCGGGGTTTCCCAGCAGCCAAGTCCCGATTGAAGGCAACAGTCCAACCGATAGAGGGAAACACAGTCACCGCCAAGGCTACAGTTCCCAGGGCCAGAGCCTGCAGGCAAAAGGGGCTCCTTCAGCACCCATCCAAGCTGGGGAGCGGGTTACCGGTGGGAACCCATTGGAACCGTACACACTACACAGGTGCAGGGAAAGGCAGTCACCATCAACCTGCCGGGAGGAAAGACACCGCGGCCGTCTGTGGGACCCGTCCAGCCAGCCGTTTGTTTTACCGGAGACTTTGCATTCGTCATTGGCTGAGTGAGTACCACCATGCCGTGCGGCACAGCGCTGCCCCCGCGACCCTGCACCTCACCAGGCCCCGTAGCCCGCCTGCCATCCATCCCTACCCCTCACTGGGCCCCGGGACAACCAAACCCCCTACCCACAGAGGGGAGAACCAACATCCAAGCTGCTCCCTGTCATCGCTCCCGGGATCCCCGTCCAGAGCAGTGGTGGTGTCACAACCTCACCACAACCATGGGTGGCGTCACGGACAATATCCCTAAACCCAACCACCCACTTTAACTCACGGGCGAGGAACGCCGCTCGAGTCCCCGGGATCCGGCCCACCGCTCGAGCCACTACCGAGCAGCAGCAGCAGCAGTAGCCGGACCCGAGCAGTGGGTGAGCGCAGCGTCCCCTCCTCCACCCGCGACATATGCAAGCCGCCTGCTTGTACTGAAGACTTGTGTAACCCCCTCCCACTTCCAAAAAAGAAGATAAAAATTCCGAAAGGTGTAAGTCGTAACAGAGCTGGGACATAGGATTGGTGGAGCAGGTTGTTGCCTTGGGCATCACTTGGGATCAGCACCATTATGAACTACATTACTTTTCATTTACGACCAACTTTGAAGGGGGAATGATGGTTGTCACAAACCACCGGGGGGGGGGTCACTCAGAAATCCCCCGCGCTGGCTACCAGTACGTCACAATCGGGGGGTAGCAAGGGGGCGTCCCCCTCCTTTATACCTCCCGACCGACAGACAGAGCACGTGACGCGCTCTCTAGCGCCCCTCTTATAGTCAGGCCAATTATGGAATTGCCCGACAATAAGCAAGGAGGCCGCTATACTACTTATGCCGATTATTGAAGGGCCCCCGGCGAGAGAAGGGTATATATTCCCCCGACCTCCGCGGGCGGAATATATAAACTCTCCCCGAATCTCACTGGCCTCCCCACAATAATCCTTGGCACAACTCGCTGCCACCAACCGATTTACGGTAACTATTAGCCGAACACACGGACGTGGGATTCAAGATCGAGATAACAGAACAGCCCAAGATTAATTATATAATTTAATCGCCTAAAGCACACTAGAAACTACAATATATACAATAGGGAATCTACAGAATATACATATGTCAGAGTACAGTTACAGATAAAGCATGGGTTACAAACAGGTATACAATTACATCAGTTACCTTGTGTGTCTGGCCACAGGGGGGCGCTGTAGACCAGGTTTCCAGGAACTCCCTCACAGGTCTTTCCCAACCAGGCCCCCGAGCAGAAGAACACTGGAAAATGGCCGAAGTAGGGTTATCAACCTGGGCAAATCCAGGTCCCCTCCTACCTTAGTGACCTCACAGGGAGCACTGCTCCACCCCTGGCTGGAGTTATGGACAAATTCACAACATGGAATATGGGCCATAACTTTGCCTGGGAGCGTCGTAGGCGGACGCCAATGCTCTCATTGTGACAGTTATGAATTTAGCTACAGAACGAGGGGACTCATGACCTGTCTACGAGTTCCCATATGGCTGATATCACGCCTGGGGTATTTCCCAAGCTCCCCCTTCCATAAAAAAGGTGTGCCAGCATCGTCCGCCTGCGCAAACACCATTTTTATGGTTGCCATATTTATCGGAGATATGGCTTGCGAGATATGAACCATTTTTTACTGGAGTCGTTCTGTCTGGCTACTTCCAAGCCTTGCTAATGAGATACAACTCTTGTTACAGGGTGACGGCAGGGAGTCATCCTGGGTCCATTGTCCTCACATCATCTCATCTCCATATCAGAGGAGATGGCTGTTGGAGGTGTAAGTGGGATGTGACACCTTCACAGATGCTGGACATTTGAGCACAAGAAGGGAGGGGGGCACTGCCAGGGAGTGATGAGAGCAATTATGACTTCTAGTCATAATTCCTCTTCATATCCCAGGATTTACCTCACACCTCCCCCCTTTTGAGGGCGCTAGGGGGCAGCACACTCCGGTGTTCCCCCGTGCGCCCGTCCGCGACCTCTCCTTGTCGGGACAGCCCGTCTGCGTTACCGTGGTCACGGCCCCTTTTGTGGCGAATGGTGAAGTCGTATTGCTGGAGCGCAAGGCTCCATCGCAACAATCGCCCATTCGTCCCAGAGACGGTGTGCAACCAGCTGAGGGGATTGTGGTCCGTCTCCACGATGAAGTGGCGCCCGTATAGATAGGGTTGCAGACGCTGCAGGGCCCACACTATGGCCAGGCACTCCTTCTCCATCGTGGAATAGGCAACTTCCCTTGGTAACAGCTTCCTGCTCAGGTACAAGACTGGGTGCTCTTGGCTCGCAGAGTCCACCTGGCTGAGCACCGCACCGAGGCCGAAGTCACTGGCGTCGGTCTGTACTACAAACGGCCGCGTGAAGTCGGCTGCCTGTAGCACGGGCGGGCTGGACAGGGCGTCCTTTAGGGCCCGGAAGGCTGTCTCGCAGTCCATTGTCCAATCGACTGCAGAGGGCAGCTTCTTCTTGGTGAGGTCCGTCAAGGGCTTTGCCAGGCTACTATAGCATGGAACAAACCTCCTATAGTACCCAGCGGTCCCCAAGAAGGACATCACCTGCTTCTTGGTCCTGGGGGTGGGCCAGGATGCGATGGCCTCCACTTTCTCAGGCTCGGGCTTCAGCGTTCCCCCACCTACCCGGTGACCGAGGTACTGGACCTCGCTCATGGCCAGCTGACACTTTCCCGGCTTGATGGTCAAACCTGCCCGGTGGATCCGCCTGAGCACCTGTGCTAGATGCTCTAGGTGGTCCTCCCAGGTGGGACTGAAGACGGCAATGTCATCCAGGTACGCGGCCGCGTACCCTTCAAGTCCCTTGAGCAGGGTGTTGACCATCCGCTGGAAAGTGGCAGGGGCATTCCTCATCCCGAATGGCATCACCGTGGACTCGTACAGTCCAAATGGGGTAATAAAGGCAGAGCGTTCCCTGGCCTTGCGAGTCAGGGGGATCTGCCAATATCCCCGGCTCAGATCCATGATGGTCAGGTACTGAGCCCCGGCCAACTGATCGAGCAGGTCATCGATGCGTGGCATTGGGTACGCATCGGCGACCGTGACAGCATTGAGCCCCCTGTAGTCCACGCAGAACCGAGTGGTTCGGTCCTTCTTAGGGACGAGGACTACAGGCGAGGCCCAAGCGCTGTTGGATGCCTGGATCACCCCCAGCTTCAGCATCTCGTCAATCTCCTGGCGCATGTGTTGCTGCACCTCCAGGGAGACCCGATATGCTGAACGCCGGATCGGGGGATGATCCCCAGTGTCCACGTGATGGACAGCCAAGTCAGTCCTTCCGGGCTGGTTGGTAAACAACCCCCGGAAGGGGTGTAGGGTGGCCCACAGCTGGGACCGTTGGTCCTCCAAGAGCTGGTGGCCAACCTCCACATCCTCAATGGATCCGCCTGCCCTAACCTGGGCTAGCATATCCAAGAGGGTTTCCGCTTCTCCCTCCTCGGGCAGGTTGCACACGGGGAGCGCACATGCCTCCCGCTCATGATGTGCCTTCATCATGTTCACATGGAAGGGCTTCCGCCTTCCACGGGCAGGGTCCAGGGTGACCAGGTACGTTACAGGGTTGAGCTGCTGGTACACGAGGTATGGGCCTTCCCAGGCTGCCTGAAGCTTGTCCTGTGGTACGGGGACCAGTACCCACACCTTTTGACCCACTTGGTAGGTCCTCTCACAAGCGTTCTGGTCGTACCAACGCTTCTGATCGGCCTGGGCTTGAGCCATATTGTCGTGTACCAGTTGCGTCAAGGCCTGCATTTTGTCCCGGAAGCGCATGACATACTCGATAACCGACACTCCAGGGGTGGCCAAATCCCCTTCCCAAGCCTCTTTCACCAGAGCCAGGGGGCCCCGCACACGTCGCCCGTACAGGAGCTCAAACGGTGAGAATCCTGTTGAGGCCTGTGGAACCTCCCGGTAAGCAAATAACAGGTGTGGGAGATACCGCTCCCAGTCACGCCCATGGGAGTCGACCAACATCTTAAGCATCTGCTTTAAGGTGCCATTGAACCGCTCGCACAGGCCATTAGTCTGTGGATGGTACGGGCTGGCCACCAGATGTCGCACCTGGACTTGCTTACAGAGGGCCTCCATCAGCTGGGACATGAATTGGGTCCCCCGGTCAGTGAGCATTTCCTGGGGAAAACCCACTCGGGAGAAAATCTCCAGCAATGCGGTGGCCACCTTGTCAGCCCGAATGGACGACAAGGCCACTGCTTCTGGGTACCGGGTGGCATAGTCCACTACCGTCAGTATGAAGCGTTTCCCGGAGCTGCTGGGGATGGCCAGCGGGTCGACCAGATCCACAGCCACCCTCCTGAAAGGCTCATCGATGATTGGCAGAGATACCAGTGGGGCTTTGGGGTGTGGCCCCGCCTTCCCCACTCTCTGACAGGTTTCACACGAACGGCAGTAGGCAGCCACATCGGCCCCCATTTTTGGCCAGTAGAAATGCTGGTTTAACCTGGCCTTGGTCTTAGCGATCCCTAGGTGTCCGGCCATCGGAATCTCATGTGCGATCCGCAACAACTCCGTCCGGAACGGATAGGGTACCACCAACTGTCGGTCCCTGGGCCACGCCTCCGGTGAACCCTGCTGGACCGTGGCCCGGTACAGCCGTCCTTGGTCCCAGACCACTCGCTCCGGGTCCGAGTCCGAGGGAGGCTGTGCCGCCTGCTCCTTAAGAGCTTTCAGGCTGTCGTCAGCTTCTAACGCTGCCTGAAACTCCTGACTAGATGTGGCCAGAATCGACGAGACTGTCACATCTTCAGTCAGTACCCCGGGACCTGTGTCCTGGCCTCCACCTGACTCGGCTGCCACTTGGTCAGAAGGGGAAGAGCTATCGGACCTCCGGGAGGCCCCTTGGCTTCCAGCACTCCCACTGCGGGTGACAGCGGCCACAGCCGCTGCGACCGTGGGTCGTGCCTGCTCCTCCTCCGTTCCTGACCAAGTCGCCGGTTCAGGCAGACCTACCTGGCTTCCTGACACCCCGGTTGTGGGGGAACCATGCACCGAGATCTTACCTGGGAGCACTTCCGCTCCTGGACTGGCCCCAATCTCACCTGCCTGTTCCCCTCCTGCAGCAACAGAACCCCGCTGTGAAATCTCTGGGGACCCCACATTTGCTGTGGTAGCCCCCACCCCACATACTGGTCCTCCCCCTGCAGCACCCTGCTCTCTGCTTATCCCTGCAGAGGGCAGCAGATCCCAGCTCACAGGCTGGTTACTTGTAGAGGCATTGTCACACCCTTCTCTGACCCCCTCCCCTGTCACAGCTGCAGCTGTGTGTGTGTCTATGGTGTCTGTGCAAGCAGAAATATCAGAGTTCACTCCCTCCTCCCTTACATCATTCATAGATAACACATTAACATTGTCCGGAGGCACGTCAGCACTGGCTGAAGGTTCAGCCTTTGGGGCGGGGCCAAACTGGGAGGTTATTTGCCCCAAATCTGTCCCAAGTAGCACGTTTGCAGGGATCCGATCAGTTACCCCCACCTCCCTCACCCCTCGCCCTGCGCCCCAGTCCACATAAATGTCAGCAACAGGCAGCGCCGGGTCAATGCCTCCAATCCCGGAGACAGCGAGGGTTTTTCCAGGGATCAAGTCTTGGGGGGACACCATCTCAGGCCGCACCAGAGTCACCTCCGAGGCGCTGTCTCGCAGTCCTATGGTCACAGACTGGCCGACGGTGACAGGTTGGAAGCTGTCCAGGGACCTACCACCACCCCCACCCACACAATACACCTTGGGCGGCCCTTGGGACGGGGACGGAGCCGGGGCCTTGGGACGCTGAGGGCACATGGCCTTGAAGTGTCCAGGTAGGTTGCACTGGTGGCACCGTCTTGGTTCTGCCACGGGCCTGGAGAGGGGAGTTGAGGGGGACACCCCCTGCAGTCTAGGGGCAGGTGGGGCAGTCGCAGAGTTCATCTTACCCCCTCTCCAGGTGCTGCTGGTGGCTGCTCTCCTGGCTTCAGGAGCCCGATTGTTGGTGTAGTCATCTGCCAGGGCAGCTGTAGCCGTGGATCCCTTTGGCTTCTGGTCTCGGATGAACTGGCGGAGATCCTCAGGGCAGTTCCACAAGAGTTGCTCCGTGATGAACAAGTCCAGGATCTCCGGTCCGGTGGAAAGCTGCAGGCCTTGGGTCCAGTGGTCGGCAGCTCGGGCAAGTGCCCGCCGGTGGTCAGCCCAGGAGTCCTTTGGTCCCTTCTGCAGCGTCCGGAACTTCTTGCGGTAGGACTCCGGGGTGAGGTTGTACTGTTGGATCAGGGCCCGCTTGATGGTGTCGTAGCCCTGATCCGCCTCAGCAGGCAAGTCCCCAAGGATATCCAGGGCCTTACCCCTTAAACGGGGGGTCAGGTATTTGGCCCACTGGTCCTTGTTCAGATGATGCTGCAAGCAAGTCCGTTCAAAAGCAGTCAAGAAAGAGTCCAAGTCTCCATCCTTCTCCAGCACTGGGAAGTCCTCAACACGGACCTTTGGAAGTTTGGTGTCTGGAAGGTCACGGGTGGCTGATGAGGGCCGGAGCTGAGCTAGCTGCAGCTGGTAGTTACGCTCTGCCTGGCGCTCTTCACGCGCTGCTTGCCGCTCACGCTCGGCCATGAGTTCCTTGTAGCCCTCCCGGTCTCCAGCCTGGCGTAGGGCCATAGCCATTTGAAGAAGGCTATCCGAGCCTCCCAGGCTCGGTGGAATGGCACGTGGTGATCTGCGGCCCGCTGCGGAGCCTGGTGATTCACTGTCCATTGCAGAGCGGAGGGCTGGCATCTGGCTCGTTGAGGACCCTTGGGCGAGCTGCTCCTCATCTTGTCCAGCAGTGCCCGGTTGTGCAATGTCCTCTGCAGAGCTGTTTTCTGGCGTCGGGCTCCTGGAGGACTCGTGGACAACCTCCTCATCGTCTCTGGCCTGAGCATCGGCCATTCCTTTGGCTTTGCTCCTGGTGCTCTCAGCCATTGTTGCAGACTTTGGTCACTGACACAGAACTGACACCTGATGCACCCACACACCTTACAGTATCTGCACTCTGACACTCTAGTGTTGAGCTAGTCTGAAGACCCCAGCAGCCACAGCTGCTGCAGGCAGTCTTTAGTGTCTGGGAGTATGGGTCTCACACTCACACACACTATTATCTCGATCCCACCGCTTGCCACCAATATGTCACAAACCACCGGGGGGGGGTCACTCAGAAATCCCCCGCGCTGGCTACCAGTACGTCACAATCGGGGGGTAGCAAGGGGGCGTCCCCCTCCTTTATACCTCCCGACCGACAGACAGAGCACGTGACGCGCTCTCTAGCGCCCCTCTTATAGTCAGGCCAATTATGGAATTGCCCGACAATAAGCAAGGAGGCCGCTATACTACTTATGCCGATTATTGAAGGGCCCCCGGCGAGAGAAGGGTATATATTCCCCCGACCTCCGCGGGCGGAATATATAAACTCTCCCCGAATCTCACTGGCCTCCCCACAATAATCCTTGGCACAACTCGCTGCCACCAACCGATTTACGGTAACTATTAGCCGAACACACGGACGTGGGATTCAAGATCGAGATAACAGAACAGCCCAAGATTAATTATATAATTTAATCGCCTAAAGCACACTAGAAACTACAATATATACAATAGGGAATCTACAGAATATACATATGTCAGAGTACAGTTACAGATAAAGCATGGGTTACAAACAGGTATACAATTACATCAGTTACCTTGTGTGTCTGGCCACAGGGGGGCGCTGTAGACCAGGTTTCCAGGAACTCCCTCACAGGTCTTTCCCAACCAGGCCCCCGAGCAGAAGAACACTGGAAAATGGCCGAAGTAGGGTTATCAACCTGGGCAAATCCAGGTCCCCTCCTACCTTAGTGACCTCACAGGGAGCACTGCTCCACCCCTGGCTGGAGTTATGGACAAATTCACAACATGGAATATGGGCCATAACTTTGCCTGGGAGCGTCGTAGGCGGACGCCAATGCTCTCATTGTGACAGTTATGAATTTAGCTACAGAACGAGGGGACTCATGACCTGTCTACGAGTTCCCATATGGCTGATATCACGCCTGGGGTATTTCCCAAGCTCCCCCTTCCATAAAAAAGGTGTGCCAGCATCGTCCGCCTGCGCAAACACCATTTTTATGGTTGCCATATTTATCGGAGATATGGCTTGCGAGATATGAACCATTTTTTACTGGAGTCGTTCTGTCTGGCTACTTCCAAGCCTTGCTAATGAGATACAACTCTTGTTACAGGGTGACGGCAGGGAGTCATCCTGGGTCCATTGTCCTCACATCATCTCATCTCCATATCAGAGGAGATGGCTGTTGGAGGTGTAAGTGGGATGTGACACCTTCACAGATGCTGGACATTTGAGCACAAGAAGGGAGGGGGGCACTGCCAGGGAGTGATGAGAGCAATTATGACTTCTAGTCATAATTCCTCTTCATATCCCAGGATTTACCTCACAATGGTGGTCAGGAGGAATGGAGATAAACTATAAGACATAATTGGAAGCTCTTGGGTCCCAATAAAAATATGGGATAGGGCTCCCCAATTCCCACATGTCATTAATAATTCTAGTTCCTCCTATGTGGCAGAGGGAACATTAGGTTATGTCACGCAAGGTATGGAGAAGTACCATGCAAGCGGCGAAAGATAACAGAAGGGGGAGATGGTGACCCTTGACTAAACTTACTGCTGGTCCCTGGGGTCCCTCACCACCCTAGATAGGTTCTGAACCTATGTGCCGAGCCTAGGGTCGGGTATCCCTAGTGCTGGACCCTAAATAATGAATGGGTGGGATGAGCTCTTCATCAAACCCACTAAACGCTATAGGAACACTCAAGGAGGACACACGGGGAACAAGCATGAACGACTTATCCATAGATGACACTGGCAGGAGTTCTGCAAAAATACTATAGATGAGAGGAAGCCAGTTGCTTGCAACCAGAGCTAGAATGACCTGAATAATATCACGAGCACCAGTCCAGGGAAGAAGGGAGGAATTAAGCACCAAGAGAATGCTGATGATCAGCAGCTGGATGGAAGGAGAGCTCTGCTGGATCCTAAGGGGGAAGGAATGAAAATCCAGCAGGAAAGCTACCTATACCGATGAATACTGACAGTAGGAACAATGGAAAGTCAGGGACATTCTGCGCAGCCAAATTCTGTGACCTTCTTTTGTCAGAAACCACATAACTGTCTGTCACCCATAACAGGTTATTATGACCTTGGTATGACTGTTACTTTCCCCCTCCACATACCATACTTGCCAACTCTCTTGGAAGATCTGGAAAGTTTTTAAAATAAGGGGAGACCTCCAAACTCCCGGAAAAGTCAGCAGATCCTCTACTATGCTATCCAGAATCTGCCTTAAAAGAGTGATCCGAAACTAAATGTGAATTTCATACCAAATGTCTATTTAATTTAATAGTTCCCTCTCTAATATCCTGTCTCCTTTGATTTTTCCTTTTGTTGACGTTTCATTGGAGAATCTCTAATTTGTGCTGGGATACTCAAACAAAACGTCATCAGGGGGTTGCGGCTGTAGTCACTGCCACAACTGCTGTCCCCACCCTGAAACAAAATGTCATACGTGACGCCCAATTCAGGGGTTAGTGGGTTAGTCCCTATTGTTATGAGCATGCCCCGGTTGTCAATTCTTATGCATGTGTGCACTCCCTGCTCTATACTCTTTTGAATGCGCACTTGTGGCGCCCTGGACAAGCCAGGGGCCACAGGTAACAACACACACACACACCCACCCCCAGCAGGTCACAGCAGACATCCACAGTGAGACCTGATTTCTTCCCTCGGGTTCAGACAGACACACCAAGTGGGCAGAGTTAAGCAGATAGGCACGCCCACCGAGGAGTCTAGCTGGCCTGAGGCAAAAACCAGCTCAGACAAGTCCAGGAAGAGGAAGAGAGAGGAGGTCTGCAGAGAGGCAGACGCAGACTGGGGCCTAGGTTGGAGCCTAGGTCCCTTGTGTAGCAAGTGGGGCAGACGGTAGTGGTCGTCTGCGGGAGCCAGGAAGACAGTCTTGGTGGAACCGTAGGTAGCCGGGGCTGGGCGGTGGCCCACCGGTACCGAACCGGGAAGCCAGCTGGAAACCGGAGCACAGGAAGAGCGTACACGAAGGTGCAGGAAAGGACTTACACTACCAACCTGGGGTCAGGGAAAAAACCCCGCAGCCGCCTGTGGGACCCGTCCATCCAGCCGTTTGTTTGACCAGAGACTCCGTGTAAATTACTGGCTGAGTGAGTACCACCGTGCCGTGCGGCACAGCGCTGCCCCCGCGACCCTGCATCTCGTCAAGCCCGTTAACCCACCTGCCATCCATCCATACCCCTCACCGGGCCCCAGGACAACCAACCCCCTACCCACGGAGGGAAGAACCAACATCCAAGCTGCTCCCTGTCATCGTTCCCGGGATCCCCGTCCAGAGCAGCGGTGGTGTCATAACCTCACCACAACCGTGGGTGGCGTCACAGGCAATATCTCTAAACCCAAACAAACCACCCCTTTCACTCACGGGCGAGGAACGCCGCTCGAGTCCCCGGGATCCGGCCCACCGCTCGAGCCACCACCGAGCAGCAGCAGCAGCCGAACCCGAGCAGTGGGAGAGCGCAGCGTCCCCTCCTCCGCCCGCGACACACTGACATCGCAAAAGAGGAGGGAAGAGCCAGCAAAGAGCATGCTGTCAAAAGGAGAGAATGCAGCAAGCAAGGAGAACAGAGACCAGACCAGTCCCTGAAGCACAAGTTACTAGCAACGTCCCATATCATGGTTGTGCCATCTGTTTTGGGGGGCTTTACTGGTCTCTGTTTTCCCAGCTTGCCACGTTCTGGACTTAGATAAGGAGGAACAACCAAAATCCCAGTTTGCCACTCCACACCAGCAATAATGGGTTAACCAAGAAAGGGGATGGTTGCCTAGAGTTAGGAATGAGTCCTGGGATTAGCCAGCCTGGTGGGAGGGGACAGGGAGAGTACCGTGGCACACAGTGAGGTGTGCGGACGTGCCAGAGCTGGGTTCGTGCAACGGTGACCCGGGGGCACGGGAGAGAGGTCGCCAGGACAGGTATGGACAGATACTGCTGGGACTGGAGCACGCAGGAGGCACAGGGCCCTAGAACAGGAGCCAATTCTACACTGCTTGATTATCACCTGCATGGTGAGGACACCTTCATGGACTTCACAGAACCAATAATCCGGGGGCATCAGCAGTAAACTAGGATCGGGGTTCGGACACTTACCTCCTCACAGGGTCCACACTGCCCACCATACAGAGAAGGAGACTGATACCCTCAAAAGGGACAGTCGGGCCCCAAACGCTCCACGCTACGGGGACCCAACCAACAGAGCGTGCTGGGGATAGAGCAACCTAGGTCACTACATTAGCACTGATACTCCATGGGACCTGAACCAGTAATCCTCGGGTCTGAGTGAGTAGAGACTGTTCATTACAATTTTGTGTGGTCTCCGTTACTACCCTTCCATCTGCCGGGCATGGCCCTACCTGCGGAGGGCACAACATCATTGCTGCAACCACCACCAACCCTGGGAGTACCCACATGCAGCAGCGGCGGTTCTACACCTTTAACCGCAACCCGCAGGTGGCATCACATACACTAACTTTCACCCCTACTGTAAATAAACCCCCTTTTACAAAAGGAGCCCCAGGGCATGGATCAGGCAACGGCCACCAGAGTGACATTCCCAATTACAACCGCCCGGGACGGAGTACTTTCCTGGGCAACACAAATTCAATACACTCTACCAACCGGACACCCACAGTAAAAAGTTTGCATGTAAGCTTCTAGCCACTTGGGCCACTTTTGTAGAATAAAACTTTTGACAATTTGCTCTAACTAATAAGAAAAGTGAGAATGGGTGGGTCTCCTCCGGAATGTGGAAAGAAAGACCACCATTAGACCTATTGGATATAAAAAGCTAGTTTTATTAAATGTCCTACATGTAGAAGATCGGCCAAAGGACCCTTCAGGGACTAGGTGCACCTTCACCCTCTGCATGACCCTTGGCGCCCTTAGGCTTCCCTGCTACCCCACATTGTCTACTGCCCACCAAGTTCACAACTGAAGAGCTGGACGTGAACCAACGAGAGACTAAAGAGTTTTACAGCAGAATATTGAGTGCAGCTCCGGAGAATGAGCCACATTGAAGACCAAATCAATCTTCAGGGCTGAATATTGAACACCTATGTGATAGACTGGAGGAAATGTTTCCTAAATAATCCCGTCTGGCATTGTCTGTAATGAATGGTGTCGCTTGTGGTGGGGTAAACTCCATGTGCCGTCGTAGACTCAGAAGCGTAATTGCCTGGCGTGACATCTCAGATCTTAATTCATATTTCAGATCTAAATGCTTCAGGGTCTAATTAGTGAATGTGGAATGACTATTTATTCTGTAGTTATTTGGCTTAGTAAGAGGCAGTTCCCAGTTACGAGTTCACACTGGGAGGGATTGTCTATAGTCATATCGGAAATGACTGGCAGAATTAAGGGACAATTACATTGTTTAGCCTGTGGAGTTTTAATGAGCCAAAAAGGCAGCGCTAAGTGGCATAGATTTGTCTGGCAGTGCCCGATAAGCTGCGAATATTTACAAGGTGGCGGGCAGGGATGCTGCACGGAAAGCAGAGGTCCTAATTACAAGTTCCCTATTGTAGTTGGTGACTTTGGTGACATAATTATATGATCAGGCTGAGAAAATGTGATTCCCCAGAGCAGGCCACCTTCTTATACATGCCCACTGAGACATTTCCAGGCATGGAGATGGGTCCGAATGATTTCACGCTCGGTACGGGGAAGTACCAAGAGATCGGCGAAAGGAAGAGAGGCTCTGTGTCTAGGGAAGGGGGAGATGGTGACCCCTGACGAAGCCTACCACTGATCCCTGGGTTCCCTCACCACCCTAGATAGGTTTCACACCTATTCACCGAGCTGGATACCTTACCCTGATATGGACCCTAGGTAGGTAGCAGATGGGATGAGCTCTTCGCCAACCCCACCAGGCACTAAAGGACACACAGGGATAACAAGCAAAGGAAGGCAACAAACAACTTATCTCTAGTTGTCCCATTGAGAGAAGATGAAACAACCACCAAGATTCTCCTGATGTATGCAAGCTGCCTACTTGCACTGAAAAGTTGTTAAAGACATATCAAATATCACCAGAACCAAGTAAGAGGAAGTGAATATATATATATATATATATATATATATATAGGTTGAATAACGCCACATGGTTCTAGAGGGAAAGGGATGAAGCCCAAATGACCCAGTCATCACAATTTGACCCCAAGTCACCCTGATTCTTATTCTTGCCCATTTTCCTGCTTCCAATGCAACAAATTCAAGAATTAACTGATCATTGCCTAACATTCTCCACCCGTGAGAGGATCCATTGTCACCAGATAATGTTATTGACTGTCATAGGGTTATGGCTGATCAGTGTATGTTTTTGCCCTTCATCTAACCACAGGGGAGACCATCAAAGTGAGTTTCTGTTCATCTCAACTTTTTGTTTCTTTGACCTGTCCAGGTTTCCAACCACCATAGTCAAGACCTTTCTAGACGCCCATTCCCTTACACCTTACACCTTATTGGACCATGATATGTTTTTGACCTCCATCTAACCATAGGAGAGACTATCAGAGTGAGTTTCTGTTCATCTCAACTTTTTGTTTCTTTGAACTATTCCGTTTTCCAACCACTATAGTCAAGACCATTCTAGACGCCCATTCCGTTGCACCTTGTTGGGCCATGATATGTTTTTGACTTCCATCTAACCATAGGAGAGACCATCAAAGTGAGTTTCTGTTCATCTCAACTTTTTGTTTCTTTGACCTGTCCAGGTTTCCAACCACCATTCCAGACGCCCATTCCCTTGCACTTTGTTGGATTATGATATGTTTTTGACCTCCATCTAACCATAGGTGAGACCATCAAAGTGAGTTTCTGTTCATTTCAACTTTTTGTTTCTTTGACCTGTCCAGGTTTCCAACCACCATAGTCAAGACTATTCCAGACGCCCATTCCCTTGCACCTTGTTGGACCATGATATGTTTTTGACCTCCATCTAACCAAAGGAGAAACCATCAAAATGAGTTTTTGTTCATCTCAACTTTTTGTTTCTTTGACCTGTTCAGTTTTCCAACCACATGACACATGAAATACATAACATAGAGTAGGACCCCCCTATTGAGATTTGCCATGACGTGGCAGGTGTGGCTTAAAAAAATGATCAATTATTTGCTAAAAATCTCATTTTCTATTATAGTACAGTTGGAATAAATCTGTGAATTTGCACTTTTTATATGATGCATGCCACTTTCAGAATGTGCTGGCTCCCCCCTCTCTTCCAACCACTATAGTCAAGACCATTCCAGACTCCCATTCCGTTGCACCTTGTTGGACCATGATATGTTTTTAACCTCCATCTAACTATAGGAGAGACCATGAAAGTGAGTTTCTGTTCATCTCAACTCTTTGTTTCTTTGACCTGTTCAGGTTTCTAACCACCATAGCCAAGACCGTTGCACCTTGTTGGACCATGATATGTTTTTGACCTCCATTAAACCAAAGGAGAGACCATCAAAGTGAGTTTCTCTTCATCTCAACTTTTTGTTTCTTTGAACTATTCCGGTTTCCAACCACTATAGTCAAGACCATTCTAGACGCTCATTCCGTTGCACCTTGTTGGGCCATGATATGTTTTTGACCTCCATCTAACCAAAGGAGAGACCATCAAAGTGAGTTTCTGTTCATCTCAACTTTTTGTTTCTTTGACCTGTCCAGGTTTCCAACCACCATAGTCAAGACCATTCCAGACGCCCATTCCCTTGCACCTTGTTGGACCATGATATGTTTTTGACCTCCATCTAACCAAAGGAGAAACCATCAAAATGAGTTTTTGTTCATCTCAACTTTTTGTTTCTTTGACCTGTTCAGGTTTCTAACCACCATAGCCAAGACCATTCCAGACGCCCATTCCCTTGCACCTTGTTGGACCATGATATGTTTTTGACCTCCATTAAACCAAAGGAGAGACCATCAAAGTGAGTTTTTGTTCATCTCAACTTTTTGTTTCTTTGAACTATTCCGGTTTCCAACCACTATAGTCAAGACCATTCTAGACGCTCATTCCGTTGCACCTTTTTGGGCCATGATATGTTTTTGACCTCCATCTAACCAAAGGAGAGACCATCAAAGTGAGTTTCTGTTCATCTCAACTTTTTGTTTCTTTGAACTATTCAGGTTTCCAACCACTATAGTCAAGACCATTCTAGACGCCCATTCCGTTGCACCTTGTTGGGCCATGATATGTTTTTGACTTCCATCTAACCATAGGAGAGACCATCAAAGTGAGTTTCTGTTCATCTCAACTTTTTGTTTCTTTGACCTGTCCAGGTTTCCAACCACCATTCCAGACGCCCATTCCCTTGCACTTTGTTGGATTATGATATGTTTTTGACCTCCATCTAACCATAGGAGAGACCATCAAAGTGAGTATCTGTTCATTTCAACTTTTGTTTCTTTGACCTGTCCAGGTTTCTAACCACCATAGTCAAGACCATTCCAGACGCCCATTCCCTTGCACCTTGTTGGACCATGATATGTTTTTGACCTCCATCTAACAAAGGAGAAACCATCAAAATGAGTTTTTGTTCATCTCAACTTTTTGTTTCTTTGACCTGTTCAGTTTTTCAACCACATGACACATGAAATACATAATATAGAGTAGGACCCCCCTATTGAGATTTGCCATGACGTGGCAGGTGTGGCTTAAAAAATTGATCAATTATTTGCTAAAAATTTCATTTTGTATTATAGTACAGTTGGAATAAATCTGTGAATTTGCACTTTTTATATGATGCATGCCACTTTCAGAATGTGCTGGCTCCCCCCTCTCTTCCAACCACTATAGTCAAGACCATTCCAGACGCCCATTCCGTTGCACCTTGTTGGACCATGATATGTTTTTGACCTCCATCTAAGTATAGGAGAGACCATGAAAGTGAGTTTCTGTTCATCTCAACTCTTTGTTTCTTTGACCTGTTCAGGTTTCTAACCACCATAGCCAAGACCATTCCAGACGCCCATTCCCTTGCACCTTGTTGGACCATGATATGTTTTTGACCTCCATCAAACCAAAGGAGAGACCATCAAAGTGAGTTTCTGTTCATCTCAACTTTTTGTTTCTTTGAACTATTCCGGTTTCCAACCACTATAGTCAAGACCATTCTAGACGCCCATTCCGTTGCACCTTGTTGGGCCATGATATGTTTTTGACTTCCATCTAACCATAGGAGAGACCATCAAAGTGAGTTTCTGTTCATCTCAACTCTTTGTTTCTTTGAACTATTCAAGTTTCCAATCACCATAGTCAAGACCATTCTAGATGCCCATTCCCTTACACCTTGTTGGACCATGATATGTTTTTGACCTCCATCTAACCAAAGGAGAGACCATCAAAGTGAGTTTCTGTTCATCTCAACTTTTTGTTTCTTTGAACTATTCAGGTTTCCAACCACCATATTCAAGACCATTGTAGACGCCCATTCCCTTGCACCTTCTTGGACCATAAGTTGGCACTAACAATAGACCTTTCAGTTTTTCTTAACCCTTATCTTCAGGTCACACCCCATAGATAAAGCCATTGGAAGTACCGAACTGCCCCTTTCGGTGACCACTTGCCCCCATAACGGCCCTAGCTATTACACATGGAGATTTCTCCTTTAACATGAACCTCACCTGCGAAGCTCCGACAACTTCCAATTACGCTCTCATTAATTGGGTTGTAATAAATCTTACGTTAGTCATGCTTTGTATTATACTTTGGCTAATTTTAAGATGATGGCTCGAGGTCTGAATGGTAATTAGCAGATATATTTGATAATAGTTCATTACGAGCCGGGGGTGCGACTCAATATAAATACAAATTTTCACACCTCTGGAACATTAGCTGCCGTAATATTAGCGCTTACTGGGTCGTCATGATCTTCACAGTTTTTTACACCAGTTATTTGATTAGAGGAGAAGACATAAAGTAATAAGATTCCGCTAAGAAATTTATTTTTCTTCTTTTTTTTTATCTGTGTCGAGAAATTGCTCTAAACCCCATTTTCCAGCGCAGCTGCTGACGGCTTCGTACGTTACTATTTAGTATGTAAATATATGTACAACCACTTATTATTTAACACTATAATCAGCAAATGAATACATAGGGATCTATGCGGGAACGGGAACGGTTTGCTCTTAAAGGGGAAAAGATCCAATTCTTTCACAGTTTGATCATCTTTAGGTATCATTGTTTGTTGTCAGCGTTGGTTGACATAGATGGAGTGAGCTCCTCAGCAATGGTGCCATGTTTTTAGCACCATGTTCTCCTCCTTAAAAAGAATGGACCATTGCTTGATCTAATCCTCTGGTCAATAATTTTCATGCTTTACACATGGTGGGCACGTTCAGACCAACAGATGACAAAAACACTCCTCAACAACACCACAAACATGGAGGACACCAGGAATACAATAACAACGGTGGGCCATGGTACTAGTGAGAGGGTAGATGGGACACCTCCTGCCCTTACCTGGTGCTGTACTCTGCACTCCTAGCCAGACCCTATACAGGTTCCTCACCTGTTGCCAAGTAGGAATACCTGAAGCCCTTAAAAATCCCTCCTATAGTCCTGGCTAGGGAGTGGGATGGTAAGGTACACTTGACCCACCATTGCACTAACACAACCGGAGGGTAAGTGAGACCAACAGGGGAATAATAACCAATCCTCAGCAGCTCCTTCCACCAAGGCAGCCAACATACAAATAGTTTTGTATAATCAGTTAAAGGGAACCAATCACCAGGATTTTCGTCTATAAGCTAAAGCCAGTGTTATACTGGCACTATCAGGCTGATTCTATACATACCTATAGTGGTCAGCTCTGATGTTGGCTTATATACGAAAATCCTGGTGATTGGTTCCCTTTAAGGTAACCAAAATGGACAGGATACGACTTTGAGAAAATCCACAGCAGCTCCTTCCACCAAGGCGGCCAACATACAAATGGTTTTGCATAATCAGCTAAGATTGCAGGAAAACCCTGCTACTTAAGCACAAAGGGTGGTGGCTACAGAGCTGCTGCAGCTGACATGCACTGCTGGAAAAGCTGCCCGCAGCAAAACTGTCATTTAACTGTTTCAGCACCAAGAGAAATGAAACAACATTTAAATGTAGAATCCCAGATGGAGATGAGAGGCTCCAGTCTTAAAGCTGTCACTAGTCTCCAAACATAGAGAGATGACCATGACAATAATCCATACCTTCCTAATTTTGGCAATAGTACAAATCCCAGTTTGCCATAGCTAATGGCTATCAAGGTATGCTGGAAGATGTAGCTTGGCAATAGCTAGAGGTTAGAGACTATCCATGTAGGTTGTGCACTTGGTGCAATGTTTCTCAACTCTCTATCAATGTCAAGAAGGCTTCTGAGAAATAGGGGAAACCTTGGACTCATGGGACAATTGGCAAATTGTTACAACTGAACTCTCATAGGGATGGTCAAATCAAGGGAGATATAAAACCAGAAATCCACAGGTCCCAAAACAGGCTAGTACTTGCCCTAGACCTCACTCTGATTTGTTCCTATCTGACAGTGGAGGTTGGCATCTTAAATCACGCACCCGCTTGTTGATGGCTGACCCTGAGTGTCCTCAACTGTATTCTAAGGTGTAAACAACACAAAAACAGTAAACATAAATGAAGTGCCCACAGGCAGAGCGTGGGACACAGGGCTAGGAATGTGCAAATATAGTCATACAGGAATGATGGAGTAAAAGAAACCAAAATTAATAACAGAATACATGGAAACCCTCTCAAACCTAAGGGTTACTTTTCATGCTGTGACATTGCTAGCATCGGCTAGCGATGTCGAGCGCGATAGTACTCGCCCCCGTCGCACATGCGATATCTTGTGATAGCTGCCGTAGCGAACATTATCGCTACGGCAGCATCACACGCACTTACCTGCCCTGCGACGTCGCTCTGGCCGGTGACCCGACTCCTTTCTAAAGGGGCGGGTCGTGCAGCGTCACAGCGACGTCACACAGCAGGCAGCCAATAGAAGCGGAGGGGCGGAGATGAGCGGGAAGTAAACATCCCGCCCACCTCCTTCATTCCGCATTGGCGGTGGAGGCAGGTAAGGAGATGTTCGTCGCTCCTGCGGCTTCACACAGAGCGATGTGTGCTGCCGCAGGAATGAGGAACAACATCGTATCTCCTATTGGTGCAACATTATGAAAATGTCCGACGCTACACAGATCACCGATTTACGTCGCTTTTGCGATCGTTTATCAGCGCATCTAGGCTTTACATGTTGCAACATCGTTACCGGCGCCGGATGTGCGTCACTTTCGATTTGACCCCGACGATATCGCAGTAGCAATGTCGCAACGTGCAAAGTACCCCTAAATGAAAGAGAACAGGAGATAACTGGGAAGAGATTCACACCAAGAAACTGAAGGGAATAGCAATGCCTCAGTAAGAGAACCTTAACCAAAGAGCTGGGACTCCAGACATCCATCCACCCAGAAATATAGCCAGTACTGAGACATGTGAGCAGTAAGTATAAATAACACCTCCCAAAATGTGATTGGGCAAACCAAATAAGAAAAAGCACACACATGAATAGAAGTGAAACAGGAAGGCAGAGAATAAGAAAGAAAGACAAGAAATCCTTCAGCAGATGGACCAATACAGAACAGGCTTTGGTCCAACCAAGAGGGAAACCGACCAACATCCAGAGACCACTGGCTCGAACCCCAGAGTGGAGTCATGACACAAATCTAGACACCAATGAAGCTTCCTCTGAAGGAGAAGTTCTTGAAAGTTTATTGTGCTTGATCTTGGGTGCTGGAATGCTCTATCCATAACTTGTAGCACTAATGACCAAGCACACATTTAGGGGGCAGGAGATGAGGTGGAAAGGGAGAAGTGCGGTGTAAAGAGAAATGGAAAAACATCTTATGTTCTGCATGCACCTTGGACAAGACTCATCAAAAGTGGTCAAACAAGGTATAGTGCTGATACTGTTAGGGCCAGATGGACGGGCAGACCCAGGAGGTGGATCCACTGGGCCGAACACCTTCCTGAAGGCAAGGAGTCCGGTAGCCGGAGCACTACAGGTAGCAGGACAGTCCGTGCAACACAGTGGAATGGTGAAGTCCCTGGGACCACGGAGTCACTGATGGTAGTCCGGGTGACGAAGCTCAGGTTCGGAGGCCGAGGTGTTGTCAGGCAGAATCCGGAACCGATGGAGCGAGAGGACGGGTCACCACAGGGATCAGAGATGGAACGGACTGACGGGATGGCAGATAGTCAGCGTTCGGGGTTCGGGAGTCGGCAGGACCGGATGGCGAGGCAGGAGCGGCTCTAGAAGAGAGATAGGTGAGTATATCACAGAGACACAAGGAGACCTGACTCCTAGCTTAGGAAACACGAAGAACAGGCCCCGCCCACTTGGACACTAAACCCCTTTATACCCTGTACCTGTGTGTTCAATTTCCTGTCAGTGGACGCTGGCCCTTTAAGAGAGGGTCAATGACCGCGCGCACGCCCTAATGCGCATGCGCGAGGCCCGGGTGCCAGAAGCCAGGGCAGGGAGCGGTGAGCAGGAAGCAGGAGAGCCGGGCTGGGGCTGAGTAGCCGACGGGCGCCGGGAGCGGGGACCAGGACGCCTGGGGACCGCAGGCAATGGAGGCTGGAGACCGGGGAGCGGCGGACGCCGGACAGAGGAACCGGGGAGCGTGGCAGGTGAGCCGGGGAGCAGAGCAGGGGACCCGGGGAGCGTGACAAGTGCATGTGTAATGTGTCCCGGGGTGTGACGGATAACTAGGAACAGAGGAGCCTAAACTGGCTCTCAGGCTAAGGCAACCCTGGCTGTCCCTGATCTCAAAGGTACGTCTGAAGGTGACGATGTTTGGGCCGCCTTCCTTACCCTAGCTCCTGAGCAACCCTGGTCTAGTGGCTTTCCTAGATCCACCCAGGAGAGGGGACAGGACAGGAGTGGTTAATCCCACACAAATAAACTGACGGGGGGGGGACAAAAACTCAACTCACATCAATCACTCACAGATGTATAGACAATGCGTGATCAGGAGGAAACTAAAAGAAGGGAGGAAATAATCAGACAAGAGTATATCCACAACACACAAAACAGCACAAAGAGGTTCGCCAGCAACTGGATAACAAAGCACAAGGACCGGGATAAAGCTATAATCAGCATGGGAGAACAGGCCCCACCATCTTAAAAAGGGCAGCAGTGACTGTGATAGGTCTCCTGCAACATATAACCCAGGCAGTAATCCTCAGGCTAGCAGAAATTAACTCCTGCAAGCCCGATTACTAACAAGAGCACAGCTGGTCGGCGCATGAGCCTGTCTGCTTGTGGTTTTGCACTCCAGTCTCGTTCATATTAATAAAGCTGACATGCAACACTTGATGCAGTCCATGGCGCTATTTGGGAATCAGCTATTTTATAATCATGGTCAACTTCATTAAAAAACTAAATACCATTATCTGGTAATCTGGATTACAGAATTTTACCAAAGCCATGTAGTTATATCACGGGTTACATATATTGCTTTGTCTCATGTACATTCTGGGCATGTATATCCTTCCTTTATTTGCAGGTGTAATCTATAGATTTCCCTTTAGTATTGCACTTGGCATATCTTTGATTTACTATGCATTCAATAACCGTTTGTATATTGCATTACGTTCTATCATTATCTCAGCCGGAAGCTAATGGAAAACGTTTGGGCCAAGTGTTTTGTCTCCATTAATCCTCAACCCTGAAAGAAACAGATGTTTTACATTACTTCTTAGAGTGAAATTCTAATAATCCTTCTCTGGTCGCCTCAAGACGAAATTTATTAATTACTAAAGAGTCAAAAGCAATTTAACGCATTCATCTCAATGCATCTGGGAAGTGGACAACGCTGAGGAGGTCCATGGGGGTCGTCTTCTAGAAGCTCACTGTGAGGCCTTTGAATCCCTTGTCCTTAGTTATCCTCATGTAATGGACAGATCATTGTGATCCAAGGATGCCTAATGTTTACTGAACGGGAACAACAAAATACCTCTGGTGTGGTCAGGTAAAACATCTATGTGTCCCAAAGGTGCTCCAAAATGAGATGGGCAGATGTCCAATTTAGTATCTTCAAGTCTACGCAAATAACCCTCTGTTGAGGATCATGTGTATCATGTAGACAGTCAATGCTGTATTCATTATGACCTGGAGAATCATGTTGCAAAACAAAACCAATGGAAGAATTGTGTTTTGGCAACATTTCACCCTATAGCCAATATAACCTACTTCTATACCTGTGCATGACTGTCTACCATCTTCTTGTTTTCTCACCACGAGGTTACCATTGGGAGCCCATGCTCATCAGCAGTTGTTCCATCAAGGACTGACAGCGGCATCGAAATGCTTAATTAGTAAGCTCTGGTCGCTGCTGTTACAATCAGATGTTGACTGTACAACAAAGCTGGCATCACCTTGGTAAGGAATGAGCTCAGCTACTAAGTCCATTCCATACATCCCTCAGGGTGTACACAAATCTGCTTTCAAGGTAGAATCCTTATTGTATGTTTCTGTCGCGGGCGGAGGAGGGGACGCCGCGCTCTCCCTCTACTGCTCGGGTCCGGCTGCCGCGGCTGCTGCGGCCTGCCGCTGCTCGGTGGCTCGAGCAATGGGCCGGATCCCGGGGACTCGAGCGGCGCTCCTCGCCCGTGAGTGAAAAGGGGAATTGGTGTTTTGGGATAGTTTATTGTCCGTGACGCCACCCACGGTTGTGGTGATTTGTTAACACCACCGCTGCTCTGTATGGGAAGCCCGGGAGTGATGGTATGGAGCAGCCAGTTGTTGTGTTGCCCCTCCGTGGGTAGGGGTTGGTGATCCCGGGGCCCAGTGATGGGGTGTTGGATGGTGGACAGGCGGGCTATGGGGCCTGTGGAGGTGCAGGGGCGCAGGGGCAGCACTGTGCCGCCCGGCACGGAGGTACTCACTCAGCCAGTAAACACGACACAGTTCTCGGTAAACAAACGGCTGGTTGGACGGGTCCCTCGGATGGTTCACGGTGCTGATGTTCCCTGCAGTTAGCGGTGACGGTCTCTTCCCTGCACCTATGAAAGTCTCTTTGGTAGCGATGGGTTCCCACCGGTTACCCACTCCTCGGCTTCAAGCTGGGCCGAAGGAGCTCTACTCTTGCCCGCAGGCGCTGGCCCTGGGAAACTGGTGCCATGGCGGTGTCTCCCCTTATCGGTCGGACTGTTGCCTTCAATCGGGACTTGGTTGTTAGGAGACAGACGTCCCCTTCACTGACGGATTTGGCAAATTATGGCGACTCCTAGCCTTGCCGGGATCCGAAAGGCCCCTGCCCTGGTGCTGACTGTTCTTCGTATACTGCTCCGGTACCGCCGGGTCACCACCCGTCCGCGGTCCTTCCAGCAACCTCCGAGCAGTCCCCCTGCAGACTATCACCGCCGTCTGCTGACCTTGCTGTCACAGTCCGGGGCACACACCCGGACCAACTTCAGGCTTTACTACTGTCACTTTTCTGTCACTTCAGCTTCTTTCCTTTACCACTTCACTGTTTTACTCCTTACTCCTCCACTTCCCTAGCTTAACTCCGTTCCTCACTCAAGCTCTGCCTGAGCTCAACTCCTGGTTCCTCCCGCCTCCAGGGCTGTGAACTCCTCGGTGGGTGGAGCCAACCGCCTGGCCCACCCCCTGGTGTGGACATCAGCCCCTGGAGGAAGGCAACAAGGATTTTGGGTTAGCTTGGTGTACCTGCAGGGAATGTGGGGTGTGTGTGGTGTTGTGACCTGTGACCCCTGGCTTGCCCAGGGCGCCACATTCCCCCTTAGCAAAACGCAGACCGTCCTCGGGCTGCCCGTCCAGCACCGGTTTTATTTTCCTTTATGTTTTTCTGAAAAAAATATGAAAAAACGGTAACATACATACAAATTATGACATCATCCCACATCGGGAGGCACATTTCTTAAACGTTGCAAACAGTGTACGGTTACGGTTTCCGCTCTCTCCCACCCAAGCAACCTGGCCCTGATGCTGCCCCTAAAACCCAGGCAGCACCCCTTGACCCCAGTCCAGTACAAGTTACCCGAGCGGGATCTGTCCTTCCCCTCCAGAGGGTAGCCACCGGTTCCTGTGGTGGCTGGGCCCCAGCCTGCTCTGCTGTGGGCCCTCCCTCCAACCTGCCTCTCCGGAGGCGGTAATTGCGGAAACGGTAACGGTAACACAACTTATTTACATGTCACTTAACGTTTGTGGTTGCCCTGCAAGTTCACGGGCTTGTCCATGAGCAGTTCCTCATGAAACTTTTTAAACGGTCTCCACGGGGACAACGGTGCCGGCAACGGACGGTTTCCAAATCACGGTTGACAATCAGGTGAACTTCACGGTTTCATTTTACTTATCATCTTTCATTTTCAAACACAAACACACTTAAACACACCTGTTTTCTTTCCCCTCCCCCTTTTAAAGAACGGTTTCCCTGTACCTAAGTGGGGGCCTACCTAGGTTGGGACGGGTGGACCTCCGGGGTCCGGTGTCAGTGGGGCTAGGCAGTGGGGCAGAGGGAACAATCGGTTCCTCCTCCCGGCTATCGTGTGGGGCAGGCAGAGGCATAGGGGAGCTGGGCACAGGTTCATCCCTGGGCACTGGCACTGGTTCTGGCTCACGGTTGACCGCTTCCACCACTTCTTCATCCACAGGTTGTGGGAACAGTATCACTGGAAGAATCACCGCGCCGTTCTGTGTAGGCCAGTCTGCTGGGAAGTCACCCATCACAGTGTGGATCACCTCTTTTGCCTTCTCTGCTGGTGGAGGAGCTGGTACTTCAGCCATCACCCGCAATGCTGGTGGGCACCTTTTCAGATGGTCCCGGGAAACCGTGGCCCAGGTGCCCCCTTGGTCACGACTGATCTGTTAGGCCTTTCCATCTTCCCATCCTGTGGGTTGGATGACGTATGGGGTTTGTTCCCATTGATCATCCAGCTTGTGGGTTTTCCTCTTCCGCTTTAACACCACATCTCCAGGCTGGAAAGGGCCCGCAGACACTTTCTGATTGAAGCGCTGCTCCTGTTGTTCTCGACTCCGACTTAGGTTCTTCTCCACATACTCCTGAATCTGTCGGTACTGCACCCTCCGCCGGGTGTCCCATTCAGCCGTTGAGGGGAGTGTCTCTGGGGCTTCCAGTCCCATTTCCAGGTCCACCGGCAGTCGGCCAGGCCGAGCCCTCATCAGATACGCTGGGGTGCACTTCGTTGAGCTAGACGGGATATTGTTGTACATATCGACCAAGTCAGGCAGCTTCTCTGGCCACAGGTTCCGCTCCTCCAACGGCAACGTTTTGAGGAGGCCAAGGACCAGATGGTTCATCTTCTCACACATACCGTTGGTCTGGGCATGGTAAGGTGTGGTCCGGATCTTCTTGCAGCCGTACAGCTGACAGAACTCATGGAACACCTCTGCCTCAAAGGCTGGACCCTGGTCGGTAAGCACCTTCTCAGGGTATCCATGGGGTCGACAGAAGTAAGCTTGGAACGCTCTAGCGGCGGTACGGCCGGTTAAGTCCTTGACCGGGACAACCACCATGAACCGGGAGTAATGATCTACTATGGTCAGAGCGTAAGTGTACCCACTTCGGCTGGGGGTGAGCGTCACATGGTCCAAGGCGACCAGCTCCAGCGGTTGGTGTGTAACGATCGGGCGTAGGGGAGCCTTCTGGCTGGCTTCATCCTTCCTCCTCAACGTACAAGGACCGCACTCTCGACACCAGGCCTCCACAGACTCCCGCATCCCACTCCAATAGAACTGCTCCCTCAACAGCATCTCCAGCTTCTTCCACCCGAAGTGGCCGGCACCATCATGGTACTCCTGCAGAACAGTGGGTACATCAGCTTGGGGAATAACCAACTGGCGGATTTTCTCATGGGTCTTCGGGTTGATCAGCTCACGGTACAACCTCCCCTGATGTAGACACAGCTGGGTCCGTTCCTTCCACAAGCGTTGGGCTTCAGCTGGGGCGGCAGGATCCATCCCAGCAGCGCCTTGCTCCACCAGGGTCTTGACTAGGCGGACAGCGGGCGCCTGATCTTGAGCTTCCTGCCACTCTTGACTGGGCAGCGGATCCAGGTTCACCCGTTGTTGGTGGACATGTACCTTCTCAGTTGGTGGCCGGTGGAAGGCAGGCAACTCGATCTCCTCGAGGTCATCATCCTCGCACCCACCTTCTGACAAATGGGGCATCCGAGAGAGGGCATCAGCATTAATGTTGACACGACCGGCTCTGTATTTGATGGTGAAGTCATAGTTGGCTAGTCTGGCCACCCACCGCTGCTCCAACGCGCCCAGCTTGGCCGTGTCCAGGTGAGTCAACGGATTGTTATCCGTAAAAGCGGTGAACTTTGCCGCGGCCAAGTAGTGGCGGAACCGCTCGGTGATAGTCCACACCAGTGCCAGGAGCTCGAGCTTAAAGGAGCTGTTGTTCTCAGGGTTCCGTTCAGTCGGCCGGAGCTTTCGACTATCATAGGCAATCACCTTCTCCTTTCCTTCCTGGACCTGGGACAGGACTGTCCCCAAACCCACATTGCTGGCGTCTGTGTAGAGGATGAATGGGCAGCCGTAGTCAGGGTATGCTAGGACCTCTTCTCCAGTCAAGGCCGCTTTCAGCTGACGGAAGGATTCCTCATGCCTGTCCTCCCACACCAGTGGGGCTCCAATGGGTCTACCACTTTTGGTCTGTCCCACGAGGAGGTCTTGCATGGGAGCAGCCATCTTCGTGTACCCCTTGATGAAGCGCCGGTAGTATCCCACCAGACCCAAAAACTGCCTTACTTCCCTCACGGTGGTTGGTCTTGGCCAGTCCCGGATGGCAGTGATCTTCTCAGGGTCGGGGGCGACACCTTCCGCACTCACCACATGCCCCAGGTACTGCACTCTGGTTTTCAGCAGGTGGCACTTAGAGGGCTTCAACTTCATCCCGTATTTGGCAAGGGACGCGAACACCTCAGCTAGGGGCTCCAGATGGGCTTCATACGTCTGAGAGTACACAATCACATCATCCAGGTATAACAGGACGGTCTCGAAGTTCAGATGTCCCAGACAGCACTCCATCAGCCGTTGGAAGGTTCCAGGGGCATTGCACAGCCCAAACGGCATACTATTGAATTCACAGAGCCCCATTGGGGTGGTGAAGGCGGTTTTCTCCCGGTCTTCCGGGGCCACGGCCACTTGCCAGTACCCACTGGTGAGGTCAAGGGTAGAGAAGTAATTTGCGGTTCTCAGTGCGGCCAAAGACTCTTCAATACGGGGCAGCGGGTAGGCATCTTTATGTGTTATCTGATTAATCTTCCGGTAGTCCACACACATCCGCATGGTACCATCCTTCTTCTTGACTAGTACCAACGGAGCGGCCCAGGGACTACAGCTGTCCCGAATAACCCCTGCCTCCTTCATGTTCCTCAACATATCTTTGGCACACTGGTAATGTGCAGGAGGAATAGGCCTGTACCTCTCTTTGATAGGGGGGTGTTCACCGGTGGGGATGTGGTGTTGGACCCCTTTGATCTGCCCAAAGTCTAGTGGATGTTTGCTGAAAACCTGTTCATACTCCCGCACCACCCTGTATACCCCTGCTTTGTGATGTGTAGGGGTATCATCAGTGCCCACGTGTAGCTGTTGGTGCCACTCATTTACCTTCCCTTGAGGCAGGGAAGTGCTGGTAGTAGGTGGGGAGACTGAGGGACTGGCTTCGTGGATGGTGTGGGGATCCAGGGTGAGCAGCTTGGCAATGGTGGCATACCGGGGAAGCCTGACTTCTTCCTCCCCACAGTTCAGCACCCTCACGGGCACTCTCCCCTTCTTCACGTCTACCACCCCTCGGGCGGCCATTACAGTGGGCCAGTGCTCGGAGGGTATGGGCTCCATCATGGCAGGGTAGTCACGCCCCTGAGGCCCTACTGCTGCCCTACACCAAATCATCATCTCACTCCTAGGGGGCACAATCAACGGAGCAACATCCATCACTCTCACTCCACCAATCTCTCCTCCTGTTGAGTTTACATGCTGGCGGTACATCAAGGCTCGGATCTCACGCTGCACAGCTCTCTGTCGGCTCCCCGCCGCCGTGGCGGCCAGCTGTTGCAGTAGGGCCAACACATCACCCATACAGTGCTCCATCACATTGGTTCCTAGCACTATCTTCGGGTTATGATCACTGGGTTCATTCATGATCACAATCATACCCTGGTGTTGCAGTTCAGCTTGCCCCACTGTCATAGCCACCTGTTTATACCCCACTTGGGTCAATGGGAGTCCATTGGCAGCAATTAGTGTTATACTAGTATCTGGGGGTGCCAGCTCGTCTATCCCCCAATACCGCTGGTACAACGTGTATGGTATGGTGGTTACCTGTGATCCAGTGTCCAAGAGAGCCATCACCGGTATGCCGTCCACAGCCACGGGGATGATGGGCCGGGCTCCGATATACCGGTCCTGCCAGTCTGGGGGGCCACGGGGTTCTACTCCTGAGGATTGGCCCGGGGCCCCAGGGGTTGCTCGTTTAACGGGCACTGTCGGAAGTAATGCCCAGGCTTACGGCACTTGTAGCAGGTTGGAGGTCTGCTCCGCGGGTTGTTAGCACTTCTCCGCTGCATCCAGGGGACATCCTCAGGGCTGTCGGCAAGCTGTATCTGTGCTGAAGGCTGAGATCTGGTCAAAGGTTGGAGTGCAGCAAGAATCTTGGCGAGGTCTCCGTCCATGCGACGGACCTGGGCTGCCAGTTCCTCCATCGTGCTGCTTGGGGCTGTAGGTGTTGGAGAGGTTGGTAGGGCAGGGGCCACCACAACGGGGGCCATCTGAATGGGCCACGGGGCTGGCTCCAAGACTTCTGAAGCTGGGGGCTGTAATGCTTTAATGGCCCGTTCCTTCAACACAGCAAAGTCCACATCAGGGTGTTCTAGGGCCCACAGCCGGAGTTGTTTGCGATCCTCAGGGGATCTCATCCCCTGCACAAATTGCTCTACTAACATCTTGTTGCTGTCCGCCTCATTGATAGGATTCACCCGCTTTAGCGTGCGGAGGGCGGTTTGCAGACGTAAAGCATAGTCCCGAATGCTATCCACAGCCCGTTGCTGGCACTGGTAAAACTGCATCCTCAGCTCAGCTTCAGTCTGGGTCTCAAAGGCAGTCTGTAGCTTCTCAAAGATGGTGGCTACAGAGAGCGGGTCCCCCTCGGCCCAGGTCTCCGCCTCCTGTTCAGCCGCACCGGTTAACTGGCCCAGCACTACCGCCGCACGTTGCTTATCGGTCAGGGGGTACAGTTCTAGCAACGGGTTAAGCTTTTTCTGGAAGACCTGTAAAGCATCAGGTTTCCCGTCATACTGCGGTAGCCAGGTAGCTCCGGGCGCATAGGGCAAGGAGAACGGCATCACCTGAGCGAGCACGGGGGCCGCGGCACCTCCCGCCAGCGCGGCCGGGACCTGGGCAGGCCCATTCCCATCCGCGGGTGCCACTGCGGCTGCGACCACCGCTCCTCCAGAGGCTCCGTCGGGCGCAGACATCTTGTTTCCGTCCCCCTTAGCCTCTTTCCGGCCCCTCCTCTATCGGGGCGGGGTTTTGGCCTTCGTGCCTCTGCTACTCGAGATGACGCTCGAGCGGGAACTTTTCGCGCCAAAGATGGCGACTTCTGAAATTTTTCAGCCGGATACCTCCGGCGGTCACAAGGCGCACCTCTACCCAACGGCAGAGCGGTAGGATCCTGTTCGTGACGCCAAGTTGTCGCGGGCGGAGGAGGGGACGCCGCGCTCTCCCTCTACTGCTCGGGTCCGCCTGCCGCGGCTGCTGTGGCCTGCCGCTGCTCGGTGGCTCGAGCGATGGGCCGGATCCCGGGGACTCGAGCGGCGCTCCTCGCCCGTGAGTGAAAAGGGGAATTGGTGTTTTGGGATAGTTTATTGTCCGTGACGCCACCCACGGCTGTGGTGATTTGTTAACACCACCGCTGCTCTGTATGGGAAGCCCGGGAGTGATGGTATGGAGCAGCCAGTTGTTGTGTTGCCCCTCCGTGGGTAGGGGTTGGTGATCCCGGGGCCCAGTGATGGGGTGTTGGATGGTGGACAGGCGGGCTATGGGGCCTGTGGAGGTGCAGGGGCGCAGGGGCAGCGCTGTGCCGCCCGGCACGGAGGTACTCACTCAGCCAGTAAACACGACACAGTTCTTGGTAAACAAACGGCTGGTTGGACGGGTCCCTTGGACGGTTCACGGTGCTGATGTTCCCTGCAGTTAGCGGTGACGGTCTCTTCCCTGCACCTATGAAAGTCTCTTTGGTAGCGATGGGTTCCCACCGGTTACCCACTCCTCGGCTTCAAGCTGGGCAGAAGGAGCTCTACTCTTGCCCGCAGGCGCAGGCCCTGGGAAACTGGTGCCTTGGCGGTGTCTCCCCTTATCGGTCGGACTGTTGCCTTCAATCGGGACTTGGTTGTTAGGAGACAGACGTCCCCTTCACTGACGGATTTGGCAAATTATGGCGACTCCTAGCCTTGCCGGGATCCGAAAGGCCCCTGCCCTGGTGCTGACTGTTCTTCGTATACTGCTCCGGTACCGCCGGGTCACCACCCGTCCGCGGTCCTTCCAGCAACCTCCGAGCAGTCCCCCTGCAGACTATCACCGCTGTCTGCTGACCTTGCTGTCACAGTCCGGGGCACACACCCGGACCAACTTCAGGCTTTACTACTGTCACTTTTCTGTCACTTCAGCTTCTCTCCTTTACCACTTCACTGTTTTACTCCTTACTCCTCCACTTCCCTAGCTTAACTCCGTTCCTCACTCAAGCTCTGCCTGAGCTCAACTCCTGGTTCCTCCTGCCTCCAGGGCTGTGAACTCCTCGGTGGGCGGAGCCAACCGCCTGGCCCACCCCCTGGTGTGGACATCAGCCCCTGGAGGAAGGCAACAAGGATTTTGGGTTAGCTTGGTGTACCTGCAGGGAATGTGGGGTGCGTGTGGTGTTGTGACCTGTGACCCCTGGCTTGCCCAGGGCGTCACATTTCTCTCACTCTTTACAATATGGAGGACTCTGTTCTCCACCCAAGTAGTCTCACGAAAAACACTCCACCTGCACAGGACTTGCAATGAGCCTCTTGCTCTGCACCTGTAGTAGGGGAACTGCACCCCACTATGTACATGTGTGACGCCCTGGCCTAGCCAGGTGGTCACAGACACAACACCATACACCCCCTTCCCTGGACAGGTCACACCAGTCACACATTAAACCCTTGTTGCCACCCTCCAGGGTTGATGTTCACACCAGGTGGGGCAGAGCCAGACGGTTGACGCCCACCGAGGAGTTCACAGACCTGGAGGCGAAAAACACAGTCAGTCAGTCTGAGAGTCCCGTTGTGGGCAGTAGAGTGAGAGGAGTGAAACTGTTGGTGTCTGGGTTGGAGCCCAGGCACGTCCAGCAAGGTCGGCAGACGGTGGTGGCCATCTGCAGGAGTTGGCAAAGGTCAGCGGAATCGTAGGGCCGGGGTCGGGCAGTGGCCCGCCGGTACCGAACCAGGGAGCCGATTGGAGCCAAGCACCAGGCAGGGTACGCAGACCCCGACTAGGCTCGAAACCAACCTTTAGTCAAATTTACTGATTGCGGTCTGGACCTCAGGGGTTCATTCCCAACCAAGTCCCGAGTGAAGGAAAAGCTCAACCGTTCCGGATAAGTGCCACCGCCAAGGGCCAGAGATCCACAGGGCTAGCGTCTGCGGGCAAAAGGGCTCCTCCAGCACGCATACGTCGTATACGTCGGGGAGCGGACTACCACACGGACAGCCACCATCAACCCGTCCAGGGAGAACACCGCAGCCGGCTGCTGGCCCCGTCCATCCAGCCGTTTGGTTTACCAGAGACTCTGTCCATCTGTGTCTGAGTGAGTACACCTGTGCCGTCCGGCACCGCACTGCGCTGCACCGCAACCCTGCACCCTGCCAAAACCCATCCTGCGGAATCCTCCACCCCCCTATCGGGCCCCGGGACCACCAGCCCCTATCCACGGAGGAGTTAACACCTAGCTGCTCCCTACCATCACTCCCGGGAACCCCGTCACCAGCAGCGGTGGTGCTCACCATCATCACCACAACCCGTGGGTGGCGTCATGAACTCTCCACATCCCGAAGGAAACCCAATTCCCCCCTTTCACTCGAGGGCGAGGAGCACTGCTCGAGCCCCGGGTCCGGCCCGCTCGAGCCACCAAGGAGAAGGCACCGGATCCGAGCGCGATCTCCCCGAGCAGCCCCTGCGACGGGAAAACTGGCCCCCGCCCCCGACACATGCAGCACCTTTTACAGACTGTTGAATACTATAAGATGTATATGTTTGTATCAATGGTTGCCATCTAGAAGCGGGTCGACTTTAGATTAGAAGTTAGATAAGATAGGGTTTAGGTAGTGGAAGGGAAGAGTGTCAGATGGCAAGAAAGAGAACAGGGAGGAAGTCTCGAGAGTGGAGCAGTAGATAATAGGATTCAAGTGTGAGAAGACATGGTCTCAGGGCTAAGACCAGTTACGTAACCCTGAAGTAACGTTGAGAGGTCCGCAGCCTACAGCTCACCCCGACAGGCTTAGAGAGTCGTCTGGGTAGAGAGCCGTCGGTTCCCTGAATCGGGAAAATGTGAACGGAGTTAGGGGAAAGGAGGCACAGACTCCAGAGTTTGAGGTTTGAGGACAAGATCCAAGACAGTGGGGGACAGCTCGAGGAGTAGTACCCTACACTGAGAGGAAGAAAAGAAAGGAAGGCCATGTTTGTCATAACGGTGTGAAGAATAAAACTAAATGATTTTGGTTGGCTAAGTGAACTCTAGGGAATAGCACCAGTGAGATAATATTAAAATTTAACCTTTATTTTATTCCTTAAAACACACAAAAAGCAATATTAAAACCGAAGGTTTGACCATGCAGGTCACAAATCACACACTGCCCAGAGCTGTATATAAAGCTCAAAAGGGCCACAGATACGTCCCTTGGGCAAGATAGACAATGGGACAACTAAATCATGTGTTGAGAGCTGGTTAACACTATCAGTGGATAGCACATAGTCATAACGACAATAGTTCCATTATGCTCAGGTCAGAGTCATAAAATAACACAGGCAAAAGGATATATATTTTTCCTTCACTGAAGGTACGAAAAATACATATAAACACCTATTGGCTGTAATCAACACACAAATTAGGCAAAAAAACAGGGAAGATCTCACCCATTCAGATGATCTTCTGTTGCTTATCACAGCATCTCTTGCTGACAGGGCCAAAATGGGGCTTGGATTCCAGGTTGATGTAACTCACCCTAAACCCCATTGACTCCCGTCCTAACAAGGACGGTCCACAACTGAACCTATTATTGTCCTTGTTCAAAACAGCCCCACATGCCTCCCGACGCGTTTCGTCACGTTTTAGTGACTCCTCAGGGGACCAAACATGGGTTAAAAGTATCAGGGCCAGTGATGGTGTAATGCCTGCAAGGTCCACACACACCAAATGCTGCAAACAGTTAGCCCCACTCATTCTGACCTATAAATGTATGGTCGGGGCCCACAAAGCCAATCCACAAAACTTCCGATCAGGTGCAACATTAATCACCTCACACGATCAACACTCACCACCAGCTGAAGGAGTAAGGACGCCAGGATTCCACGTGTCACAGTGTTTCCATATCGTTCAGTCTCCATTATCCAGCATGTGCACAGGACTTCCTGGTTGTGTTCACAGAAGCGAGGCTTGGAACACATCACGTGATACACACATGGTTCACCATGTGATCCACCGTGTCATCGCTTCATTCTGAGCATTACAGCAGTGTAGGATCTGCCCACACCAGTGGGACACGCCCCCGGCCGTCCAGGCTGCTTACAGGGAAAAAATCCAAGCAGCCTGTCACATATGTGCAGGCACATCCAGCCCAGAATCAGCCGCACAGTGTTGTGTATATCCAAAACCACTGGGCAAGTGTATCAATGTTTCATGAGCCTATTTCAAACTTACCCTTGTCCCCATTAGTCTGTGCTGGAGACAAAGTTAGGCTCGTCATAACCATCAATATGTATATCATTATTTTAGTGACTCCATTAGGTAATTAAGATAAGCACTGTGTAAGATATATATGAGGTTTGGTGAGTGTTGCGGAAGTTGTGTAATTTAATATGCTTCAAGTCAAAGAAAAAATGGAAGGTAAAGAGTTACTCTTCCACCATGCTAGTAGCAAAGTGGGTCATAAAATGACCTCATTGTGTCCAATGATATTTTAGCAGGCTGGAAAGTCAGTGGTCTAAGGATCATTATTTCTAGCAGAGAAGGGATAGAACAGAAAGTGACAGTGTCATTATGCTCAAACCGAGCGAAATCCGAGAGAAGTCAGATGTAACAGCCATAGTTTAACTGCTCATTCAGGCCTTTGGGGGCCACTGTATCCAACCTGAAAATCCACCTGGTCTCTCGTTGTAGTACCAGGCGGTCCCAGTCACCACCTCTCAGGGGTTGTTCAATCTTATCAATACCAATAAATGATATGACGTTTTTCTTTCCTCCGTGGACATTATTTACATGTCGGGCTAAGGGGGTCTCTCTCTTATGTTCTATGTCCCCCAAGTGGTCCCCAATACGCCGTCTAAACTCCCTGATGGTTTTTCCCACGTATTCAAGGCCACATTCGCATGTGGCCTTGTAGATAATACCCCGGGACCGGCAGTTTATGAAGTGGCGTATATCAAATAGCTCCTGAGTGACATTTGAGTTAAAGTTTTTTGAGGAGTTGATGAATGGACATGCCACACATTTCCCACATCTATAGCACCCTTTCATGTTAGATTTTAGCCAAGTATGTTGTTGGGGTGCCTGGAAGTGGCTGTGGACAAGTCTATCCTCAATCGACCTCCCTTTTTTGTAGGTGACGTGGGGATATTCACCGACCTTATGTTCAAGGTCTTTATCCATTCGGAGGATACCCCAGTATCTTTCCAAGATATTTCTTACTTGTTGTGACCCGTTTGAATAGGTCGTGATGAACCTGATTGGTCCATCACCACCTTTCTCGGGGGCTGAAACTAGGAGGTCTGTTCTCTTTATTGTTTTAGTTTCATTATAGGCCTTTTTCAAAACTCTTTCAGGATAACCTCTCTCCAAGAACCTATCCCTGAGATCATCTGCTTGATGTTTAAATGATCTCTCATCGGAACAGTTCCTCCGCATCCTCAGATACTGGCCCTTAGGTATTCCCCTTTTGAGGGGTGCTGGGTGATTGCTCTCCCATCTTAGAAGGGAGTTTGTAGAGGTTGGTTTTCTGTAGGTGCGCGTTTTAAGGGCACCTCCCTCTGTCTTAGTGACCAAGATATCCAAGAAAGGTAGGGTAGTGCGATTGGTCTCGTAGGTAAAGTGTAAACCAATAGGGTTGTCATTTAGTTTGTTAACAAAGCTTTCAAGGGTACTCTCCGGGCCACGCCAGATGACGAATACGTCATCAATATAGCGTGCCCAGAGTTCCACTCTGTGGGTGTCCTCCACTTCGTCCTCGCCGGCAAAGACCATTGTCTCCTCCCACCAGCCCAGGAGCAAATTTGCATACGAGGGGGCACAAGGGCTCCCCATCGCGGTGCCCCTGCGCTGGTGGAAGAATTTACCGTCGAAAACAAAGTAGTTCCTAGTTAGACAAAAATTGAGTGCCCTCAGTACAAAAGCATTATGTTGTAAGAATTGACAACCCCTGGTGGACAAGAAGTACTCAGCAGCCTGCAATCCCTTGTCATGCGGTATTGAGGAGTACAGTGCCTCCACATCAATACTTGCCAAAATGCACCCATCATCAACACATATACCATCGATCTTCCTCAGAAAATCGGTGGAATCTCTGGTATAGGATTGCAAAGATGTGACAAAGGGTCGCAAGACAATGTCCAAATATTTGCCCAGATTTTGGCAAATGCTATTGATTCCCGATACTATGGGTCTGCCTTTGAGTGGGTCTAGTCCCTTGTGCACCTTCGGCAGCCCATAGAAGGTAGCAATAGTTGGATTCTGGGGCAGCAGGAATTCATATTCTTTCTTGTCAATAACCTTAGAGGCCAAGGCCTCATCCAGCAAGATTTTTAATTCAGACAAAAACATCTTTGTTGGATTTTCCCTCAAAACGTCATACCCTTCTCTATCATCCAAGAGATCCAGGCACATTCTGCGGTATTTTTCAGAGTCCAGGATCACCACATTGCCTCCCTTATCTGAGGGTTTTATCACAATGTGGCGATCCTGTTCAAGCCCCCGCAGGGCCCTGATTTCCTCTCCCGTACAGTTATAAGTGGAGAAAGGATTTTGCTGACTCAATTTTTTCAAATCCTCTGTCACCAGATTGACGAAAACATCCACTGTGGACATCTCACTTTGTGGAGGCGGCATTTTTGTGCTTTTATTTTTTAAGATGGTAAAGGGCCCCTCACCCCTAGTGTTGGGATTTTCTATGGCTAATGATTCGAGTAGCCTAACATCCGACAGCATGTCGGGTGGAATACCTAATTCTTCACAGGTCCTACCATCTTGTCTACAAAAATGCTTCCTCCACTTGAGTTTTCGTGCGAAGAGGTTCAAGTCTTTGACACACATAAATAAATTGAAATCGGATGTGGGGACAAAGGAGAGACCCCGTTCAAGCATAGACTTTTCCAAATCACTGAGAGGTCGGGAGGACAGGTTAAGAACCTGCAGGCCTATTTCGGAAATTGGCCCCTCCCCTCTGTTCGGCTCCTCAGTGAGTACTCGCGGTCTAAAAAACGAGGCCCCTGTGTAAATTGGTTTCCTCTGCCTCTGTTAGAGAAAGAGCCTTTCCCTTTTCGCGCCTGACCCCCTCTCCCACCCCTGGTATCACTCTCAGAGGCCTCGGTGTCAGAGGATGAGGGGTCTATGGGGATCTCGGTATGCAGTGTTTTGTTATTAAGGAAAATATATGCTCTGTTCTCTCTAAAATCCTGTAGATCGCGAACAAATTGTTTATGTTTTCTTTCTTTTACGTTATGTTGGAATCTCTCTATGTCATTTTGTAGTGTCAATTCTTTTTTAGAAAAATCTGGTTCACCAGAGAACTTTTTGGCTGAGTCTATCAGTTCTTTAAGGCTATCATTAAGGTGCAACAGGGTATTTTTTTCCTCCTCTAAGAGGAGTCTCATAAATCTGTGAGCACTCTCAGTGGCCTCTCTCTCCCATTTTTTAATGAATTCTGGGCTTTTTGATCTATTGCCTGGATTCAAGGTTATTCTAAGGCCTCTCGGTACTATGTTTTCTTTGAGATAGTTTTCCAGGGTCTGGACTTCCCACCAGGAAATAACTTGATCTTTATATAGTCTGGTTAGATCTTTAAATATCAGATTATAAGTGGGAGTGTATTTTTTTGTTATGGTAACACTGTCGGAAAAAACCTCCCTTGCTTCCTCCAGCCAACTGTCAGTCCTCAGACCATCAGACAAAAAACCTGCCATATCACGTTTAATTTAAGCAAGTAAGCAAAGGAACCAAAGATTGGTGTTCCTTCCAGGACAAGGGCTCACAATTTGTTAGGGAATAGCACCAGTGAGATAATATTAAAATTTAACCTTTATTTTATTCCTTAAAACACACAAAAAGCAATATTAAAACCGAAGGTTTGACCATGCAGGTCACAAATCACACACTGCCCAGAGCTGTATATAAAGCTCAAAAGGGCCACAGATACGTCCCTTGGGCAAGATAGACAATGGGACAACTAAATCATGTGTTGAGAGCTGGTTAACACTATCAGTGGATAGCACATAGTCATAACGACAATAGTTCCATTATGCTCAGGTCAGAGTCATAAAATAACACAGGCAAAAGGATATATATTTTTCCTTCACTGAAGGTACGAAAAATACATATAAACACCTATTGGCTGTAATCAACACACAAATTAGGCAAAAAAACAGGGAAGATCTCACCCATTCAGATGATCTTCTGTTGCTTATCACAGCATCTCTTGCTGACAGGGCCAAAATGGGGCTTGGATTCCAGGTTGATGTAACTCACCCTAAACCCCATTGACTCCCGTCCTAACAAGGACGGTCCACAACTGAACCTATTATTGTCCTTGTTCAAAACAGCCCCACATGCCTCCCGACGCGTTTCGTCACGTTTTAGTGACTCCTCAGGGGACCAAACATGGGTTAAAAGTATCAGGGCCAGTGATGGTGTAATGCCTGCAAGGTCCACACACACCAAATGCTGCAAACAGTTAGCCCCACTCATTCTGACCTATAAATGTATGGTCGGGGCCCACAAAGCCAATCCACAAAACTTCCGATCAGGTGCAACATTAATCACCTCACACGATCAACACTCACCACCAGCTGAAGGAGTAAGGACGCCAGGATTCCACGTGTCACAGTGTTTCCATATCGTTCAGTCTCCATTATCCAGCATGTGCACAGGACTTCCTGGTTGTGTTCACAGAAGCGAGGCTTGGAACACATCACGTGATACACACATGGTTCACCATGTGATCCACCGTGTCATCGCTTCATTCTGAGCATTACAGCAGTGTAGGATCTGCCCACACCAGTGGGACACGCCCCCGGCCGTCCAGGCTGCTTACAGGGAAAAAATCCAAGCAGCCTGTCACATATGTGCAGGCACATCCAGCCCAGAATCAGCCGCACAGTGTTGTGTATATCCAAAACCACTGGGCAAGTGTATCAATGTTTCATGAGCCTATTTCAAACTTACCCTTGTCCCCATTAGTCTGTGCTGGAGACAAAGTTAGGCTCGTCATAACCATCAATATGTATATCATTATTTTAGTGACTCCATTAGGTAATTAAGATAAGCACTGTGTAAGATATATATGAGGTTTGGTGAGTGTTGCGGAAGTTGTGTAATTTAATATGCTTCAAGTCAAAGAAAAAATGGAAGGTAAAGAGTTACTCTTCCACCATGCTAGTAGCAAAGTGGGTCATAAAATGACCTCATTGTGTCCAATGATATTTTAGCAGGCTGGAAAGTCAGTGGTCTAAGGATCATTATTTCTAGCAGAGAAGGGATAGAACAGAAAGTGACAGTGTCATTATGCTCAAACCGAGCGAAATCCGAGAGAAGTCAGATGTAACAGCCATAGTTTAACTGCTCATTCAGGCCTTTGGGGGCCACTGTATCCAACCTGAAAATCCACCTGGTCTCTCGTTGTAGTACCAGGCGGTCCCAGTCACCACCTCTCAGGGGTTGTTCAATCTTATCAATACCAATAAATGATATGACGTTTTTCTTTCCTCCGTGGACATTATTTACATGTCGGGCTAAGGGGGTCTCTCTCTTATGTTCTATGTCCCCCAAGTGGTCCCCAATACGCCGTCTAAACTCCCTGATGGTTTTTCCCACGTATTCAAGGCCACATTCGCATGTGGCCTTGTAGATAATACCCCGGGACCGGCAGTTTATGAAGTGGCGTATATCAAATAGCTCCTGAGTGACATTTGAGTTAAAGTTTTTTGAGGAGTTGATGAATGGACATGCCACACATTTCCCACATCTATAGCACCCTTTCATGTTAGATTTTAGCCAAGTATGTTGTTGGGGTGCCTGGAAGTGGCTGTGGACAAGTCTATCCTCAATCGACCTCCCTTTTTTGTAGGTGACGTGGGGATATTCACCGACCTTATGTTCAAGGTCTTTATCCATTCGGAGGATACCCCAGTATCTTTCCAAGATATTTCTTACTTGTTGTGACCCGTTTGAATAGGTCGTGATGAACCTGATTGGTCCATCACCACCTTTCTCGGGGGCTGAAACTAGGAGGTCTGTTCTCTTTATTGTTTTAGTTTCATTATAGGCCTTTTTCAAAACTCTTTCAGGATAACCTCTCTCCAAGAACCTATCCCTGAGATCATCTGCTTGATGTTTAAATGATCTCTCATCGGAACAGTTCCTCCGCATCCTCAGATACTGGCCCTTAGGTATTCCCCTTTTGAGGGGTGCTGGGTGATTGCTCTCCCATCTTAGAAGGGAGTTTGTAGAGGTTGGTTTTCTGTAGGTGCGCGTTTTAAGGGCACCTCCCTCTGTCTTAGTGACCAAGATATCCAAGAAAGGTAGGGTAGTGCGATTGGTCTCGTAGGTAAAGTGTAAACCAATAGGGTTGTCATTTAGTTTGTTAACAAAGCTTTCAAGGGTACTCTCCGGGCCACGCCAGATGACGAATACGTCATCAATATAGCGTGCCCAGAGTTCCACTCTGTGGGTGTCCTCCACTTCGTCCTCGCCGGCAAAGACCATTGTCTCCTCCCACCAGCCCAGGAGCAAATTTGCATACGAGGGGGCACAAGGGCTCCCCATCGCGGTGCCCCTGCGCTGGTGGAAGAATTTACCGTCGAAAACAAAGTAGTTCCTAGTTAGACAAAAATTGAGTGCCCTCAGTACAAAAGCATTATGTTGTAAGAATTGACAACCCCTGGTGGACAAGAAGTACTCAGCAGCCTGCAATCCCTTGTCATGCGGTATTGAGGAGTACAGTGCCTCCACATCAATACTTGCCAAAATGCACCCATCATCAACACATATACCATCGATCTTCCTCAGAAAATCGGTGGAATCTCTGGTATAGGATTGCAAAGATGTGACAAAGGGTCGCAAGACAATGTCCAAATATTTGCCCAGATTTTGGCAAATGCTATTGATTCCCGATACTATGGGTCTGCCTTTGAGTGGGTCTAGTCCCTTGTGCACCTTCGGCAGCCCATAGAAGGTAGCAATAGTTGGATTCTGGGGCAGCAGGAATTCATATTCTTTCTTGTCAATAACCTTAGAGGCCAAGGCCTCATCCAGCAAGATTTTTAATTCAGACAAAAACATCTTTGTTGGATTTTCCCTCAAAACGTCATACCCTTCTCTATCATCCAAGAGATCCAGGCACATTCTGCGGTATTTTTCAGAGTCCAGGATCACCACATTGCCTCCCTTATCTGAGGGTTTTATCACAATGTGGCGATCCTGTTCAAGCCCCCGCAGGGCCCTGATTTCCTCTCCCGTACAGTTATAAGTGGAGAAAGGATTTTGCTGACTCAATTTTTTCAAATCCTCTGTCACCAGATTGACGAAAACATCCACTGTGGACATCTCACTTTGTGGAGGCGGCATTTTTGTGCTTTTATTTTTTAAGATGGTAAAGGGCCCCTCACCCCTAGTGTTGGGATTTTCTATGGCTAATGATTCGAGTAGCCTAACATCCGACAGCATGTCGGGTGGAATACCTAATTCTTCACAGGTCCTACCATCTTGTCTACAAAAATGCTTCCTCCACTTGAGTTTTCGTGCGAAGAGGTTCAAGTCTTTGACACACATAAATAAATTGAAATCGGATGTGGGGACAAAGGAGAGACCCCGTTCAAGCATAGACTTTTCCAAATCACTGAGAGGTCGGGAGGACAGGTTAAGAACCTGCAGGCCTATTTCGGAAATTGGCCCCTCCCCTCTGTTCGGCTCCTCAGTGAGTATTCCAGTGAGTATTCCACCCGACATGCTGTCGGATGTTAGGCTACTCGAATCATTAGCCATAGAAAATCCCAACACTAGGGGTGAGGGGCCCTTTACCATCTTAAAAAATAAAAGCACAAAAATGCCGCCTCCACAAAGTGAGATGTCCACAGTGGATGTTTTCGTCAATCTGGTGACAGAGGATTTGAAAAAATTGAGTCAGCAAAATCCTTTCTCCACTTATAACTGTACGGGAGAGGAAATCAGGGCCCTGCGGGGGCTTGAACAGGATCGCCACATTGTGATAAAACCCTCAGATAAGGGAGGCAATGTGGTGATCCTGGACTCTGAAAAATACCGCAGAATGTGCCTGGATCTCTTGGATGATAGAGAAGGGTATGACGTTTTGAGGGAAAATCCAACAAAGATGTTTTTGTCTGAATTAAAAATCTTGCTGGATGAGGCCTTGGCCTCTAAGGTTATTGACAAGAAAGAATATGAATTCCTGCTGCCCCAGAATCCAACTATTGCTACCTTCTATGGGCTGCCGAAGGTGCACAAGGGACTAGACCCACTCAAAGGCAGACCCATAGTATCGGGAATCAATAGCATTTGCCAAAATCTGGGCAAATATTTGGACATTGTCTTGCGACCCTTTGTCACATCTTTGCAATCCTATACCAGAGATTCCACCGATTTTCTGAGGAAGATCGATGGTATATGTGTTGATGATGGGTGCATTTTGGCAAGTATTGATGTGGAGGCACTGTACTCCTCAATACCGCATGACAAGGGATTGCAGGCTGCTGAGTACTTCTTGTCCACCAGGGGTTGTCAATTCTTACAACATAATGCTTTTGTACTGAGGGCACTCAATTTTTGTCTAACTAGGAACTACTTTGTTTTCGACGGTAAATTCTTCCACCAGCGCAGGGGCACCGCGATGGGGAGCCCTTGTGCCCCCTCGTATGCAAATTTGCTCCTGGGCTGGTGGGAGGAGACAATGGTCTTTGCCGGCGAGGACGAAGTGGAGGACACCCACAGAGTGGAACTCTGGGCACGCTATATTGATGACGTATTCGTCATCTGGCGTGGCCCGGAGAGTACCCTTGAAAGCTTTGTTAACAAACTAAATGACAACCCTATTGGTTTACACTTTACCTACGAGACCAATCGCACTACCCTACCTTTCTTGGATATCTTGGTCACTAAGACAGAGGGAGGTGCCCTTAAAACGCGCACCTACAGAAAACCAACCTCTACAAACTCCCTTCTAAGATGGGAGAGCAATCACCCAGCACCCCTCAAAAGGGGAATACCTAAGGGCCAGTATCTGAGGATGCGGAGGAACTGTTCCGATGAGAGATCATTTAAACATCAAGCAGATGATCTCAGGGATAGGTTCTTGGAGAGAGGTTATCCTGAAAGAGTTTTGAAAAAGGCCTATAATGAAACTAAAACAATAAAGAGAACAGACCTCCTAGTTTCAGCCCCCGAGAAAGGTGGTGATGGACCAATCAGGTTCATCACGACCTATTCAAACGGGTCACAACAAGTAAGAAATATCTTGGAAAGATACTGGGGTATCCTCCGAATGGATAAAGACCTTGAACATAAGGTCGGTGAATATCCCCACGTCACCTACAAAAAAGGGAGGTCGATTGAGGATAGACTTGTCCACAGCCACTTCCAGGCACCCCAACAACATACTTGGCTAAAATCTAACATGAAAGGGTGCTATAGATGTGGGAAATGTGTGGCATGTCCATTCATCAACTCCTCAAAAAACTTTAACTCAAATGTCACTCAGGAGCTATTTGATATACGCCACTTCATAAACTGCCGGTCCCGGGGTATTATCTACAAGGCCACATGCGAATGTGGCCTTGAATACGTGGGAAAAACCATCAGGGAGTTTAGACGGCGTATTGGGGACCACTTGGGGGACATAGAACATAAGAGAGAGACCCCCTTAGCCCGACATGTAAATAATGTCCACGGAGGAAAGAAAAACGTCATATCATTTATTGGTATTGATAAGATTGAACAACCCCTGAGAGGTGGTGACTGGGACCGCCTGGTACTACAACGAGAGACCAGGTGGATTTTCAGGTTGGATACAGTGGCCCCCAAAGGCCTGAATGAGCAGTTAAACTATGGCTGTTACATCTGACTTCTCTCGGATTTCGCTCGGTTTGAGCATAATGACACTGTCACTTTCTGTTCTATCCCTTCTCTGCTAGAAATAATGATCCTTAGACCACTGACTTTCCAGCCTGCTAAAATATCATTGGACACAATGAGGTCATTTTATGACCCACTTTGCTACTAGCATGGTGGAAGAGTAACTCTTTACCTTCCATTTTTTCTTTGACTTGAAGCATATTAAATTACACAACTTCCGCAACACTCACCAAACCTCATATATATCTTACACAGTGCTTATCTTAATTACCTAATGGAGTCACTAAAATAATGATATACATATTGATGGTTATGACGAGCCTAACTTTGTCTCCAGCACAGACTAATGGGGACAAGGGTAAGTTTGAAATAGGCTCATGAAACATTGATACACTTGCCCAGTGGTTTTGGATATACACAACACTGTGCGGCTGATTCTGGGCTGGATGTGCCTGCACATATGTGACAGGCTGCTTGGATTTTTTCCCTGTAAGCAGCCTGGACGGCCGGGGGCGTGTCCCACTGGTGTGGGCAGATCCTACACTGCTGTAATGCTCAGAATGAAGCGATGACACGGTGGATCACATGGTGAACCATGTGTGTATCACGTGATGTGTTCCAAGCCTCGCTTCTGTGAACACAACCAGGAAGTCCTGTGCACATGCTGGATAATGGAGACTGAACGATATGGAAACACTGTGACACGTGGAATCCTGGCGTCCTTACTCCTTCAGCTGGTGGTGAGTGTTGATCGTGTGAGGTGATTAATGTTGCACCTGATCGGAAGTTTTGTGGATTGGCTTTGTGGGCCCCGACCATACATTTATAGGTCAGAATGAGTGGGGCTAACTGTTTGCAGCATTTGGTGTGTGTGGACCTTGCAGGCATTACACCATCACTGGCCCTGATACTTTTAACCCATGTTTGGTCCCCTGAGGAGTCACTAAAACGTGACGAAACGCGTCGGGAGGCATGTGGGGCTGTTTTGAACAAGGACAATAATAGGTTCAGTTGTGGACCGTCCTTGTTAGGACGGGAGTCAATGGGGTTTAGGGTGAGTTACATCAACCTGGAATCCAAGCCCCATTTTGGCCCTGTCAGCAAGAGATGCTGTGATAAGCAACAGAAGATCATCTGAATGGGTGAGATCTTCCCTGTTTTTTTGCCTAATTTGTGTGTTGATTACAGCCAATAGGTGTTTATATGTATTTCTCGTACCTTCAGTGAAGGAAAAATATATATCCTTTTGCCTGTGTTATTTTATGACTCTGACCTGAGCATAATGGAACTATTGTCGTTATGACTATGTGCTATCCACTGATAGTGTTAACCAGCTCTCAACACATGATTTAGTTGTCCCATTGTCTATCTTGCCCAAGGGACGTATCTGTGGCCCTTTTGAGCTTTATATACAGCTCTGGGCAGTGTGTGATTTGTGACCTGCATGGTCAAACCTTCGGTTTTAATATTGCTTTTTGTGTGTTTTAAGGAATAAAATAAAGGTTAAATTTTAATATTATCTCACTGGTGCTATTCCCTAACAAATTGTGAGCCCTTGTCCTGGAAGGAACACCAATCTTTGGTTCCTTTGCTTACTTGCTAAGTGAACTCTAGTATTACATGTGTAACTGTCTATGATGACGACAACTTCCAACGGGGTGATGGACACCAATAAGTGTCATGCGCCCCACTCGAAGTCACATCCACACACATGGTCTCCTTGGCAAAGGAGTGTGACACCCGAGTGGCCCGGTGCCACCCTCCATCACACTTATTATTCCCAAATGCAACTTTGACTTTTTGTTGCCATTCTAGTTGGACCTTAAGCATTCCTCAGGAAGCTCTGGCCCAGACTCCAGTTTTGATGGACACTTCTATAGGCAAGCGGGTCAAGTAAGGTTTACAGGTTCATGCCTAAGTCATCAAGCTTCCTACCTTTACACCAATCCACACCTTATGCGGTGGTGCCAACCTGCATGACTTGTGGAATATCCACCGAGCTTTACCTTAACAGAGAACTTGTTAACATGGCACCAAAGTCGATTCACTCCTCCAATAGTAGACTACTTATACCGCTACTTTAAAAGGAAAGCACCACTGCTCACCTAATAAAAGTCAATTTTTTTTCATAAAACATATTAATGACAATATAATTAGATGGATAAAGTATGTCGGGTACAAAGAATTATTAATAATGCCATATAAAAGGTGCGACGAACCCTTGAAGACCCTTAGAATAAGATCGGGAGGGGTCGTACGAGTCACATTGGTCATTCTCGAGTCCTCCAGTCTGATAGGATATCCCGTTAAAGATTACGAAACCTTCAAAGAAAAATATAAGTATTTAAGATGAACCCAAGACAAAACATCTATCTATGAAATAAAAACATTCTTCAGAAAATCTTCTTCTTTGTGTTAGGAATCTATCCTGAGACCGAGTTATTTGTTAAAGACGTATCAGCCGCCATCAGAACTCGGATCACAAGGTCATTTCATTCTCTCCTGAATGTTACATATCAGCACTTGACTCACGAAGAAACAGATCTTCACATCCTTTTTTATGTAACGTTTTGCACTGGGGGGTTTTCAAGGTCAGTTCTTCCTTGACCGGAGCGGGAGGCTCCACAAAATATACACATTTCATAAACCGCTGAGTTTGTCTTCGAAAATTCCGACATTGGAATCTTCAACTTTTTTTATTATGGAATGTAACAGTTAGGAAATGAAAGGTCGAAATGTGTATTCAGTGGTCAGGTCATGTTGGGAGATGTAGTTTCCGATGTCTTTTGGAAGATTAATAGAATTGTATTAATGATCATATATCATGTTCAGAGGTGCAAACTTAAGGGTGATCCCTGGACTCCTCCATATTTCCATTCATGGTAATTATTGTCAAGAGACTCGCAGATACCTTGGTTTTCCTTTTCCCACTTTGGGGTTAGTGTTGGCAATGTCAAAGTGCAGAGTCTAAAAAGCCCCCCATGTTTTCATCAAGGACTAAGAATGGACTTAGGTGCTGGGGACATTTCAGGTCATGGATCTTTAACAACCTCTGTAACATGGCTACTTGGAGATAGGCAAGAGAGGATGTGAAGAGACAGTCAAATTGAGATCCAAAAGAGTCTTCAAATGAAGCTTAGGTTAAGGTCACAATATCACGGGTGTGTCACGTGTGACAGACAGTGTCACATCTCCACCGGAGTCGACTTCTGCTTTGATCACCAGATGCCACCGCGTCACCACTGTGGGCGGCGCTGGGGACGGGGGAGCAGTCAGTGGCTCTGTTGGGCGCAGGCTCCGCTCATCTATTAAGCTGGGTTTCACCAGGACCAGCAGTACCACTGGTTAACTGTGGTGGTGTGTGCCTTCTGGCTGGAGTAACTAATTTTCAGCTGGGGCCAATGGGAAGGCATCACTCCCCTCTTATGCTTTCTCCCTTCTGCTGGCAGGTGCCAGATATAGTCCTGTTATTTGCTGCTAGTCTCTGGTTCCTTGCTGTTTGTTTGTATTCCGTGTATTGAACCTTAGCTTGATTACCGGACCACTCTTCTGCCTGCTGTTCCTGTACTTTGCTGCTAGCTCCGGTTTTGACCCTTAGCTTGATTACCGGACCACTCTTCTGCCTGCCGTTCCTGTACTTTGCTGCTAGCTCCGGTTTTGACCCATAGCTTGATTTCCTGACCACTCTTCTGCCTGCCGTTCCTGTACTTTGCTGCTAGCTCCGGTTTTGACTCTTAGCTTGATTACCTGACCACTCTTCTGCCTGCTGCTCCTGTACTTTGCTGCTAGCTCTGGTTTTGACCCTTAGCTTGATATATGACCACTTCCCCGAGTGACGATTCTTGTCCCTGTCTTACCTTCTGGATTTCACCCTGCGTGGTCACTACTCTTCTCAGGACCGCAGTCTTCCATGGGCAGCGATCACCTGGGCCCTGTCGTAATTCCAAATCCCTGTATAGGGGTTAAAGGGTTGTGGGGTCCGGGTTCCTGCTTTGTGAGCGGTTGCCTCTATCCACCTGTTTCACCTATCCTGAGTCTGTGGCTCCAGGCAGGCGTCACAGACTGTCATGTGGTTTCTGGTCATAGAATGTCACAGCATTTGGCTGCGCAGAATGCTCCCTGAGTTTTTATTGTTCCTGCTGTCCGTATTCATTCATACAGGTAGCTTTCCTGCTGTATTTTCATCTCTCCCCATTTGGACCTAGCTGGAGCTCGCCTTCCACCCAGTTGCTGATCATCAGCTCTTGATACTTATATACCCCTTCCTTCCTTGGACTGATGCTGGTGATATTCTTCAGTTTATTCATGCCCTGGGTGCAAGGAGGTGGTTTGTACTCTTTTGTGGTTTTGTTTCAGAAAGCTTTGCTGAACTTCTAGTTGAGTCATCTATGGGTAAGTAGTTCATGCAGTTTCCTGCTGTGTGTCCTCCCTCTTTCTTTTTTAGTGTTTAGATGGGTTGACGAAGAGCTCATCCCATCCGTTCCCTATTTAGTGCCCAGCACTAGGGACACCTAGGGTCAGGTCTCCAGCTCGTGCTCCAGCACCTATCTAAGGTGGTGAGGGACCCTAGGGACCAGCTGTAGGTATGGTCAAGAGGTCACCACCTCCCCTCTCCCTAGACACAGGGTTTCCCTTCCCTTTCAGCATGCGCTTGGTACTTCCCCATACGTAGCGTTACAGCCTGGTTGAGAGGTATAGTTATATGAAAGATTTGGTCTATTTTTCTGATAATACAAAGTATTACTCTTAGTGCATATAACCCCTTCTGGTTTTCATTCCAGACAAGTCTAGAAACTTACGTAGGCTGAAAGAAACTATTCCTAGACATATATGACAACAGCAATAACTGCATGGCCATCAGTGTAGGCCCCAGTGCCGGCCGATATGTCACTCTCTGCCACATACACTTATACTCTTGTTTCACAGCTCAGATCTGGAGGGGCTCATCATAAGTTATCGTCTAATTCTCACTTCCAATTTTTTTCCCAAGGGGGAAAACAGCCAAATTCAAAACAGTCCCCGGCCTCTAGAGTCCCGAGCTGGGAGTGCAGACCTGTCGAGCCTTCAGCCGCGAAAGTCAGGTTAATGGATACCAGACTCTCCAGGTCACTGTTATGTTGTATTATATTTTGTGAATGCGTGGTACGTGAGGAAACGTGCCCCGGGTGCAAACACTCTGCCAGTCTGCTTCCTGCACCGTATAAAGGTACCGCTACAAAGTCAAATTACTTCTACACAAACAACCTGTAAAATAATAAACAGTAGAATGGATGTAACCACTGTCACTGGCGCTGTAAGGCTTCTATGGAAAGCTGCAATAATGTCATGAGGAGAATTGTAGGATAACAAGGGATAAAGGCCCCTAAGCTGTCCCTCACGCTAGGGGGCCCTGTGCTATACCTAATCTCAGGGATACTCCTGATGGTGGAGAGGCCTGAGTCCAGTTCCTGGCAAAACACAAATAGTCCAAAAGGCTTTGCATATACATGGAACACTCGAAAGACCTGTCATATACCAGGAAAACCTCACAAGACCTGGTTTATACCAGGAACACCCCACAAGATCTACCATATTCCAGGAAGACCTCACAAGATCCGTCATATACCGGGGACAACTCACAAGACCTGCTGTATACTGGGGACACACCACAAGACCTGTTATATACCAGGGAAACCCCAGAAGGCCTGCTGTATATTGGCGACACCCCACAAGACCTGACCTATACCGGGGACACCCCTTAAGGCCTGCAATATAGCAGGAACACCTCACAAGACCTGCCATATACTCACAAGACCTACCATATACCGTACTGGTGAAAACTCACAAGACCTGTCGTATAACGGGGACACGCCACAAGACATACTGTATACTGAGGACATCCCATAAAACCTGCTGTATACCAGAAACACCCCACAAGACCTGGTGTATACCAGGACCACCCCTCAAGACCTGCCGTATACCAGGGACACCCCACAAGACCTGCTGTATACCAGAACCACTCCACAAGACCTGCCGTATACCAGGAACACCTCAAAAGACCTGCCGTATAACGGGGACACCCCACAAGAAACACTGTACACCGAGACACCCTACAAGACTTGCCGAATACTGGGAATATCCCATAAAATCTAGTGTATACCAAAAATATCCCACAAGACCTGTCGTATATCAGGAACACCTCACAAGACTTGCTGTAAATCTAGTAGAGCCCAAAAGAGCTACTGTATACTGGGGACACACCAGAAGAATTGCTGTATACAGTGAACACCCTACAAGACCTGCCGTATACCAGGAACACCTCACAAGACTTGCTATATACGGGGAACACCTCAAAAGACCTGCTGTATAGAGGGGAAACCTAAACAAGCATTCCAATATACCAGGGACACCTCACAAGACATAACATATACTGGAGACACCCACAAGACTCGCTGTATACCAGAAACACTCCACAAGACCTGCCGTATAACAGGAACACCCCACAAGACCTGCCGTATACTGGGAACACCCCACAAGACCTGCTGTATACTAGCAACACCCCAAAAGACCTGCCGTATACCGGGAACACCCCACAAGACCTGCCATATAACAGGAACACCCCACAAGACCTGCCGTATACTGGGAACACCCCACAAGACCTGCTGTATACTAGCAACACCCCAAAAGACCTGCCGTATACCGGGAACACCCCACAAGACCTGCCATATACCAGGAACACCCCACAAGACCTGCCATATACCGGGAACAACCCACAAGACCTGCTGTATACAGAGAACACCCCACAAGACCCGCTGTATACCAGAAACACTCCACAAGACCTGCCATATACTGGGAACACCTCACAAGACCTGTCATATACTGGGAACACCCCACAAGACCTGTCATATACTGGGAACACCCCACAAGACCTGTCATATACTGGGGACACCCCACAAGACCTGTCATATACTGGGGACACCCCACAAGACCTGTCATATACTGGGGACACCCCACAAGACCTGTCATATACTGGTGACACCCCACAAGAACGGCTGTATACCAGAATCACCCAACAAGACCTTTCCCTTGCCCATTTTTCTGCTTCTACTGAAGATTCACTTCCAGAATAATTTTTATTACATTTTCATTAAATAAGAAATAAATTATGAATCGAACACAGTAATATATATATATATATAGTTTATGAAATTTTAGATAACATGTCCTGGCTGGCCTATCAGGGGCCAGGAATTCAATGCAGATAATCATGTGACAGCCTTTCCCCGCCCACTGGACTCATAAGCTAAGAGTCATCAGGCATTAAAATGTTTAAATCACAAGTTGCACATATTTTCCCATAAAATCATATATTACTCGGCTCCTCCTGTTCTCTAAAAACTATCTGAAGGGTCAGTAACACAAATAATCAACCTCTTTGGCTTTACAAGAACTTCTAAAACGAGAGATTTTGGAAACTACCCCATATTTAGGATCACACTTTTCTTTTTTCTTACCGTGCGATTACGGTAATTCTTATAACCTTTCGTTTGTAATTTTCGAGGAGGACACACTATTACGCTGTCTGCCCCCAGGCCCCGTTTGGTCTTCATCTGTGCCGCTGTTCTACCATCACTATCTCTTTCGTATCCCTTCAGTATGTCTAAAGTGAAAAATAATCAGAAAATAATCATACAAAAAAATGCCTGGAAACTTGAGAAAACAACTTGTTTTTTTTACTGCTTGTAAACATTTTTAGCGGAAAATAGAATTTTTCCCATTACCGGACCAGCGCTGACATCAATTGGCAGGAAATCTGATGTTCTGCAGCAATGAACATGAGAAAATGACTCAGATAAACACAATCAACCACTTTTCCTGTGAGATCTTTTAAAGGGGTTATTTGAAATTATTAATAAATTCAAATAAATAAATAAATATATATATATATATTTTTCTTTATATATATATATATATATATATATATATATATATATATATATATATATATACATACATATATATATATATATATATATATATATTATATATATATATATATATATATACAGTGCCTACAAGTAGTATTCAACCCCCTGCAGATTTAGCAGGTTTGATAAGATGCAAATAAGTTAGAGCCTGCAAACTTCAAACAAGAGCAGGATTTATTAACAGATGCATAAATCTTACAAACCAACAAGTTATGTTGTTCAGTTAAATTTTAATAAATTTTCAACATAAAAGTGTGGGTCAATTATTATTCAACCCCTAGGTTTAATATTCTGTGGAATAACCCTTGTTTGCAATTACAGCTAATAATCGTCTTTTATAAGACCTGATCAGGCCGGCACAGGTCTCTGGAGTTATCTTGGCCCACTCCTCCATGCAGATCTTCTCCAAGTTATCTAGGTTCTTTGGGTGTCTCATGTGGACTTTAATCTTGAGCTCCTTCCACAAGTTTTCAACTGGGTTAAGGTCAGGAGACTGACTAGGCCACTGCAACACCTTGATTTTTTCCCTCTTGAACCAGGCCTTGGTTTTCTTGGCTGTGTGCTTTGGGTCGTTGTCTTGTTGGAAGATGAAATGCGACCCATCTTAAGATCCTTGATGAAGGAGCGGAGGTTCTTGGCCAAAATCTCCAGGTAGGCCGTGCTATCTATCTTCCCATGGATGCGGACCAGATGGCCAGCCCCACAGCATGATGCTGCCACCACCATGCTTGACTGTAGGGATGGTATTCTTGGGGTCGTATGCAGTGCCATCCAGTCTCCAAACGTCACGTGTGTGGTTGGCACCAAAGATCTCGATCTTGGTCTCATCAGACCAGAGAACCTTGAACCAGTCTGTCTCAGAGTCCTCCAAGTGATCATGAGCAAACTGTAGACAAGCCTTGACATGACGCTTTGAAAGTAAAGGTACCTTACGGGCTCGTCTGGAACGGAGACCATTGCGGTGGAGTACGTTACTTATGGTATTGACTGAAACCAATGTCCCCACTGCCATGAGATCTTCCCGGAGCTCCTTCCTTGTTGTCCTTGGGTTAGCCTTGACTCTTCGGACAAGCCTGGCCTCGGCACGGGTGGAAACTTTCAAAGGCTGTCCAGGCCGTGGAAGGCTAACAGTAGTTCCATAAGCCTTCCACTTCCGGATGATGCTCCCAACAGTAGAGACAGGTAGGCCCAACTCCTTGGAAAGGGTTTTGTACCCCTTGCCAGCCTTGTGACCTTCCACGATCTTGTCTCTGATGGCCTTGGAATGATCCTTTGTCTTTCCCATGTTGACCAAGTATGAGTGCTGTTCACAAGTTTGGGGAGGGTCTTAATTAGTCAGAAAAGGCTGGAAAAAGAGATAATTAATCCAAACATGTGAAGCTCATTGTTCTTTGTGCCTGAAATACTTCTTAATACTTCAGGGGAACCAAACAGAATTCTGGTGGTTTGAGGGGTTGAATAATAAATGACCCTCTGAATAAACTTTTCACAATTAAAAAAAAAATAAAAAATAAGAAATAACATTCTTTTTTGCTGCATTTCACACATCCAGGCTGATCTACAGTCCAAATGTCACAATGCCAAGTTAATTCCGAATGTGTAAACCTGCTAAATCTGCAGGGGGTTGAATACAACTTGTAGGCACTGTATATATATATATATATATATATATATATATATACATATATATATTTATACTTTTTATAAATATATATATATATATATATATATATAGTAGCGCCACCCGTATCCAGTGACTGTATACGGTATTGCAACTCCTCTCTATTCAAGGTACTGTAAGTATAAGGTGAAGCCAATGTTTTGCAGATTTTTTTTTACATTTTTTTTTAATCCCTTCACGCCCAAGGAAGTATATATACGTCCTTGGCCATGCGATCCTGCATTATTCCCCGCACATGTCAGCAGATCTGATCAGAAAACACGTGCAGCTAACAGGTGCGGCTGGATCTCCGATTCACCCGTGCCTGTTAACCCCTTAGATCACGCTGTCAAACTCTGACAGCGCGATGTAATGCACTCCAATGGGGATCGCGCTGTTATCCCCGTGATGGGATCACAGGCCGGCAATGGGTTGCCATGACAGCATGGTGTCAGATGATGACCCCTGTTGCTCTGAGGACTCACTTCCTGTGAATGCCGGTTGAGCAATAATATCAGAATTGCTGTTTGTTTGTTTTGTAATTCTGCCCCAAAAATAATGGAAGAATTGATGTTTGTTTTTTAATTCTACCCCCAAAATATTGTCAGAATTGCTGTTTGTTTGTTTTTTTAATTCCGCCCCCAAAATAATAACAGAATTGCTGTTTGTTTGTTTGCTTTTTAATTCCACTCCAAAAATAATGGCAGAATTGCTGTTTGTTTTGTAATTCCACCCCACATGGAAATTTGTTTCATTTTTTTTATCACCACATTTGTCAAAAAAAGAAATTTATAGCATTTTGAGATGTGAAAAAAATTGAAAAATCCAAATATGAGTAAAGAAAAATTACTTTAATTAAAAAATTAATATGATTCTGAAAAGCAAAAGTTAAAAGCTACAACTTTTTGGATTTTTGGATAATCCAGTTTTCTCTACTCTTTACCGAAGCTGTAAAATAATTATATATTTTATTAAAATAATTTAAATATAAAAATGATCTGGAATCTTCCAGTTCGCGGCGTTTCTGTTTTAATTCCGATCGGACGCAGAAAAAAAACAAAAAAAAACAAAAAAACAACACTGACATCATTTCGCAGCCGTTTCCCGGAGTTGTTTGCAATTATAGATGTTTACACTCGCTTTGATTTTAAAACAGATTAATGTTCCAAGATCGCAGATTTGTAAATATTGGAATGGGGCCTAATGCTATAAAACCTATGGGTCATTAAGTGCAATTTCAATTTCACAGGCCGAGGCATCTACAGAGTCTTGTGATTATCCGAAAGGATATTTTACGCTAAACAGAAGCCGACTAATTAAGCCATAAATCAAGAAAAAAGAAAATCTGAACAATGGGAGACGGACACATATAAAGGGAATTGCAGATTTAAGTATATATATATATATTGGGCCCTAATATATTCCAGTTTATATCCCTTACTGGGCGATAACCACTATGAGTGGAAGAACAAATGGTAGGATTAATGAAAGTGTTCCCTATCCTCCATCGTCCTATGGTTCTGTAGCGCCCCTGAAGCCATCAGGGTGCTACAAGGTTCTGCATCCCCACCAGGATGCAGGGCCTACCCTCTAAGGCCCCGGAAGACCAGTGCTAGTAATACACAAAAACTTTAGGTAATCCCAGTTTTCCTCAACAATTCCCCATACAATGGTACCTAGCTAGGGTCGGGCCAATGGATGGCTGCTTAGAGGTGGAGCCAGTCCAGTCCACTAGTTGACCATGTGGGAGGGGCAGACTGTGGACAGTGAGTAGTAGTCAGAATAGGAGAGGAGTGAAGGTGGATGTGAGGAGACACGCTGACAAGGAGTGAACAGTAACCTGGTACCCAGGAGAGTAGTTGCTGGAGGAGTACGGTGGAGTACTCCCGGAACTACGCACCGACAGGGTACAGGAACCTAGGACAGGTAGAAGCTCCAAGCTGACCTGTTAACATCTGCACAACAAGGGGACTATCAAGGACCTCGCTGACCCTAAAAATCCGAGACTCAGTAGTAAAGGCAGCCGGGGACAGGACCAGAGACTCCAACCCCACAGGGTTCACGCTACTGTCGCGGGCGGAGGAGGGGACGCTGCGCTCACCCACTGCTCGGGTCCGGCTACTGCTGCTGCTGCTCGGTGGTGGCTTGAGCGGTGGGCCGGATCCCGGGGACTCGAGCGGCGTTCCTCGCCCGTGAGTGAAAGGGGGTGGTTTGGGTTTAGGGATATTGTCCGTGACGCCACCCACGGTTTGTGGTGAGATTGGTGACACCACCGCTGCTCTGGACGGGGATCCCGGGAGCGATGACAGGGAGCAGCTTGGATGTTGGTTCTTCCCTACATGGGTAGGGGGGTTGGTTGTCCCGGGGCCCGGTGAGGGAGGTAGGGATGGATGGCAGGCGGGTTACAGGGCCTGGTGAGGTGCAGGGTCGCGGGGGCAGCGCTGTGCCGCACGGCATGGTTGTACTCACTCAGCCAATGACGAATGCAAAGTCTCCGGTAAAACAAACGGCTGGATGGACGGGTCCCACAGACGGCTGCGGTGTTGTTTCTCCCGGCAGGTTGATGGTGACTGCCTTTCCCTGCACCTGTGTTGTGTTACGGTTCCAATGGTTTCCCACCGGTAACCCGCTCCCCAGCTTGGATGGAGGCTGAAGGAGCCCCTTTTGCCCGCAGGCTCTGGCCCTGGGAACTGTAGCCTTGGCGGTGACTGTGTTTCCCTCTACGGTGTGAGCTGTTGCCTTCAATCGGGTCTTGACTGCTGGGAAACCCCGGAGGTTCCCTTCGCTAATGGATTTGACCAGTTTTACGGCGACTCCTAGCCTGGTCGGGGTCCGTAAGCCCTGCCGGATGGTGCTGGCTTCTCTTTACTCTCCGATCCGGTACCGCTGGGCCACCGCCCGTCCACGGTCCTTACGGTTTGCTCCAATTAGCCTCTCCTGCAGACGGTCACCACCGTCTGCCAACCTTGCTGTACCGTCCGGGCCACACACCCGGACGCCGTCAGACTGCTCCTCTACCACTTTACTTCCTCACTCCAATTCCTCTCCAAACTAAACTCCAAACCTAACTGACTCCTTTTCCCGCCTCCAGGACTGTGAACTCCTCGGTGGGCGGGACCAACCACCTGGCCCACCCCCTTGTGTGGACATCAGCCCCTGGAGGAAGGCAACAAGGATTTTGTGTTTGACTTCGGTGTGCCTAACCGGGGTGTGGGGTGTGTTGGTGTAGTTCTGTGACGACCTGGCTTGTCCAGGGCACCACACTACCATCATACGGACAGAATTGGAAAGAAACACCACCGGACGGGGACCCCCAGTTGCTCTACGCCACGGAGACCCACCAACCAGAGACAGGTGCAGGGGAAGAAGGTAGCAGATTACTACACTGGCACTGGGATAAAGGGGACCTGAAGGTGAAACAAGCCGGCCTCGGGCAACGAGTTACCACCATAAAGTGAGTAAAGAACCAGTTGCACTGAACCCCTTTGTGTGGACTACCTTTCTTCTGACACCCATCATTACCCTGCCCCCTGGCCCTGCTTGCGGAGGGCCTACCATCCAGGCTACCATTAACACCAGCCCCAGTAGTGGACATTGTGCAGCGGCGGCTCCATCTACATAGCCGCAACACCGCAAGTGGCGTCACGTGTGAACACTAATCTAATCCCCTGTAAATATCCCCTTTACAAAAAGGGCCCAGGGCACGGAACCGGATAAAGGCCACCGAAGTGACATTCCCCAGTTATACACTGCCCGGGACCGAGTACCCCATATCCTTGGGCGAAACAGTTCTTCATTCTACTGGCTACTACAGAAAGGAGAGAGAGATCAGCAACTGTGTCTGAGATTTTAACAGGGACTAATGGCCACCAGTCCTGTGAATGGGACAGGATAAATCCGAAGAGGTACTTCTTCACTTGTTTGGACTACTAATGGTTCCAACCCAATATTTTTGTACACAATCAAGTCTATCACTAGGTGGGAGGCCATGATGTAGATTCTGGCTCCACCAAGGGAGGTGCTCAACAATAAGGGGTCATGTCACATTGCAGAAATATGCCCAACCTGCTGAATGGGGGGGGTCAGGGCTAAGCCCACCCCTTCAGACGTAGCTGGCACATGGGTGGCTAATGTCAAATGTTAAATAAATATAAATATACATATATATATATATATATATATGCTGTAAGTTGCCACCAGGTGGCAGTCTGGCTCGATGATAGTAGTCCTGGCACCTGGGTTGGTAGTGTAGGGGTTAAAGAGGAGAAGGAGAGGACCTTATAAAAAGGGCAATGCGTCACCAGGAGAAGAAGCAGAGAGAGAAAGCCCCAAACAAACAGACTAAATTATGGATCCTAAGGGTCACCCCTTGATCACCGACACGTGGGGTCCTGCACGTAGAGGACTGTGGAACTGCGTCCCCAGAAGCGGGTCTAGTCGGTCGGTCGGGGAGGCATTTGTTTCTTGGAAGCAATATATCCAAAGAACCCTTCTGCGAGACCGAAGGTCAGTTGCGCCCTCAGGAATAGGGCACTGTCTTGGTCCTGGCCTAAGCATGAGCGGAGGAGTGTCGTCATGCGTGGCTCATCTGGTGCGTTGGCAGTCCCTGTGGGTGGGATGGAGCGGCCTAAGAGACTTTTTGAGCAGAGGGATGAGGGGCCTAGCAGTGTCCTATGGAGTCCAGGGGTACCAGGAAAGCGGTTGGCCGTGAAATTGTATACTAAGAAGGAGGGTGGAAGGAACCCCAGTGGGACCAGCGATGGTGCCCATATAGAGAAGGTGGAGACGGTGGTTGTAATGGAAGAAAGTGAAGTTGTGAAAACAGATGTTGTAAATGCGGCAAAAAAAAGAAGTAAACTGTTGTTTAAAGAGAATGTCCAGAAGCGGTGAACTGGCTGGAAGTCATCCTTTAAGTGGCGCGGTGACTGGGAGGCAAGGGGTTAAACGCCGGCTAACCATAGCTCCACTTTCAAGCTCCAGTTCTGAGGTTTGAAAAGGCTCATAGTTTCATAGTTTTTAAGGTTAAAAAAAGATAGATCCATCAAAATCAACCTACACATGAACTTATTAATGCATAGGAAGACAAAAACCCCATGAGAAAGATGCAAATTGTCCCACATTTAGAGGACAATTCCTTCCTGACTTCATGTATGGCAATCAGACTACTTCCCTGGATCAACGCCCCGCCACAGAATCTAGTGCCCTGACCTGTCATGTATTTTTGAAGAAAGAACTTAATGGAGTTCTTCAACTTTTTTTTTTTAGTAAATCAACCATTACAACATCCTGTGGCAAAGAGTTCCGTCATCTCATTGCTCTTACAGTAAAGAATCCATAGTATCATTGCTCACACTGTAAAGAATCTATAATCTCATTGTTTTTACAGTAAAGAATCCATAGTTACACTGCTTTTACAGTAAATAATCCATAGTTTCACTGCTGACACTGTACAGAATCAATAGTTACACTGCTCACACTGTAAAGAATCCATAGTCTCACTGCTCACACTGTAAAGAATCCATAGTTACACTGCTCACACTTTAAAGAATCCATAGTCTCACTGCTCACACTGTAAAGAATCCATAGTCTCACTGCTCACACTGTAAAGAATCCATAGTCTCACTGCTCACACTGTAAAGAATCCATAGTCTCACTGATTTTACAGTAAAGAATCCATAGTCTCACCACTCTTACAGTAAAGAATCTATAGTCTCACTGCTTTTACAGTAAAGAATCTATAATATCACTGCTCACACTGTAAAGAATCCATAGTCTCACTGATTTTACAGTAAACAATCCATAGTCTCACCACTCTTACAGTAAAGAATCTATAGTCTAACTGCTGTTACAGTAAAGAATCTATAGTATCACTGCTCACACTGTAAATAATCCATAGTATCACTGCTCACATTGTAAATAATCCATAGTCTCACTGATTTTACAGTAAAGAATCCATAGTCTCACTGCTTTTACAGTAAAAAATCTATAGTTTAACTGCTCACACTGTAAAGAAGCCATAGTCTCACTGATTTTACAGTAAATAATCCATAGTCTCACTGCTTTTACAGTAAAAAAAATGCACACTCACTGCTCACACTGTAAATAATCCATAGTCTTAGTACTTTTACAGTAAAGAATCATCTGTAATCTGTCATCAAATGGTCATTTTTACTTACCAACAGTCCCAATTTGGAACAATCCTGCAACCTTAACCTTCATCTCACTGCTCTTACAGTAAAGAATCCATAGTCCCACTGCTTTTACCATAAAGAATCTACAGTATAGTCTCACTGCTTTTATAGTAAAGATCCATAGTTTCACTGTTTAAACTGTAACGTCTCACTGCTCACACTGTAAAAAATTCATAGTGTCACTGCTTTTACAGTAAAGAATCCATACTTTCACTGCTTTTACAGTAAAAAATCCATAATATCACTGCTCAGACTGTAAAGAATCCATAGTCTCAGTGCTTTTTCAGTAAAGAATCATCATCTGTAATCTGTGATCAGGTGGTCCTTGATGCTTGCTTACCAACAGTCCCAATTTGGAACAATCCTGCAACCTTAAAGGGGTGGGGCTAATGAAAATCCCGCTTAAAGTGGGGATTTTCAGGGCAAGGCTAAAAGTCCCAATTTTTTCCCCTTGCTTGCTTAATGAGATATTTCAATCTTTTGGGGATGATGCTCTGAGCCTATGGGCATCACGTGGAGTGGTGACAACCATTGGTTTTTATGACATGGGAATCGGTTGTCGCGCTCTATAGATAAAATAGATTTTGTTCATTGAGGGGTAATTACATATTTCGGGTGGTGTAAAGAATTCTCTATTCTTTTGAGTATTCTCCGCTCTTAGCGCTGTAGCGATATCACTGTATGTGATAGTCGCTGTATGATCTGACCTTCAGAACTAGAGAACATGATTAATGAGGGATTCACCAACGTAGAGAGGACTGAAAATAGAAGAGTTTTTGGTGGCTCTGACGGGATTCATTAGTCTGAAGAATCCTTCCTTCTGCCTGGGGCTTCCTCCTACAGGGGAGGCATCAGCGACTCGCCGCCTTAAGTTATGAGGCCGGGAATAATCCGCTAATACGATTAAAGTTTATAAATACGTTCTCAGATATTAAAGGTTTCAGTTTGATTTATTATCTCACTATATGAGAATCTATTTTGCATCTCAGAAATTAAAATGGAGCGAAGATGATCCACCAGACAAACTGATGAGTATTTCTATGGGGGAGGAGGACATTTAACCATTTCTGGGACTGAAAATGTATTTTTAATATGGAGCAAGAGTAGGCATGTAGCGCCGGCGTCTCTCTCTGCAGAGACGCCCACTTACTCTCCTCCCCCGCACTGTCCCGGCCATCCACGTGTGCTGCTGCTCCTTCCCCTCCCGAGCCCTGTACATGCCACACAGGGTTCCTGGGAGTGCACCTAAGACACACGCGTGCACATCGGCCCTCAGTTTAAAAGGCTGGCATGCTATTTCCAGGAAATGCCTTTCAGCCTATGGCTGAGAGACACTGTGTATTTAAGGCACCCTTCCATTAGGGGAGGTGCCTGCATAGTTAGTCAGTGGTCCAGTCTGCTACCTAGCTAGTTGTCAGGTCTTGTGCTCTTGTCCTGTTATCCCTATGTTTGTATCCAGTACCTGCCTTTCCTTACCTGTTTGCCTCTGCCGTGTTCACTATTCTGTACCCGCCTGTCCAGCCTGCCTCAGTCACCCCACCTGAATCCATCACCTGTCCTGGGGGTCAGCTGCCACAGTCAGTCCCGGTTACTGCCCTGGGAGTGGTACCTGGCGTCTGGCAGTGATGGTGGCTTAGTTAAGCCCCTCCCACTAAAGGGTAAGCCCGGGTCCCCCTGTGGTCCTGTGGGTCCACTAATCCCGCTTGCTACCCTTACATTGCCCGCGAGCATTACAGTTTGATGGCTGGGTGAGTGTGAGGGAGGAGGCGACCTAACCGGGGCAATGAGTAAGTCGGTGTCACCAGAGCTACAGTGTGAAACTAGACTGGATTGGAATTAGTGGAGGCCTTTGGGCAAAATAATTTGGCTAGGGCTCCCATCCCACCTACAAAAACTGGATTAGCTTGTTCCATACACCAGACAAATTAAGGAGTTCAAGTCAATAGAGGAATGTCTTTGTGTTACTGATGTGTGAATCTGCCAAACCTACAGCTTAGTCGTCAGTTCGAATTTGCCCAGGAAATTTTATTTATGTTGAATTTACTTGATGCAAATGAAATGTATATTATTATGCTCATATCTCTCCAGATTCAAGAGCACAATCAGCATAAAAAAAATTAAAAACATGCAATACTTATCCGAGATTCATTTGTCTCACCACACAGTGCAAACACTGGTGTGATCTGTATTGGGCCATCTTCATCCTCTTCCAGGAGACCTGCACCTTTGGTCTCTCCTGGCACCTCACATCTTTGGCATCTCTTGCACTGACGAGCCCAAGACCTTATGATATCATGTGATGCATCTGGCATAAATGTGTCCCACCATGCAGTCCCAACACTGGTGTAGTCTGTATTGGGTCATCTTCATCCTCTTCCGGAGAGCTTCACTTTTGGTCTCTTCCGGCACCCGACATCTTTGACATCTCTTCCACTGATGAGCCCAAGACATTATGACATCATGTGATTCATCTGGGATAAATTTGTCCCATCGTGCAGTCCAAACACTGGTGTGGTCTGTATTGGGCCATCCTTCATCCTCTTCTGAAGACCTGCACCTTTGGTCTCTTCTGGCACCTGAAATATGTGGCATCTCTTGCACTGACGAGCCCAAAACCTTATGACATCATGTGATGCTTCCGGGATAAATTTGTCCCACCATGCAATCCAAACACTGGTGTGGTCTGTATTGAGCCATCTTCATCCTCTTCTGGAGACCTGCACCTTTGGTCTCTCCTGGCACCCGACATCTTTTGTATCTCTTGCACTTACTAACCCAAGACCTTTGTGTGATGCACGTGGTGACTACGCAATATAATTAGAACTATAGACACCAAAGATGCTGGGCACTAGAAGATGGCGAAGATGGCCCAATGAAGACCCCCCCACCAGTTACTTTATCAAAAATGACAACTGAATGACAAAATAAGTATATATACATACATATACTATATATATATTTTATAAACCTATTCTCAGGCCTTTTAATCTTAGCAAAATAGTGGACAACCAGCTGCCAATTTGTTGACTTTTAGAAATGGATTCTGGAGGATCTGAAATTTTGGTAATATTCAAGGTGCTCATCTCTACCCTATACATTTTATTATTTACCATCTTCTTCTTGTAATTTGCTTCCAGTGGTATGGAAGGCAGAAAATCTAACAGTGAGCTGAACTACCGGATATGAGAGTTTTCCCTACCTAAGAACCTCAACATTTCTTTATTTTTTTTTTATTTTTTTCCAAGAATACATAATGTGCTGATAAAAAATAAATAAAAAAAAAAAATATATATATATATATATATATATATATATATATATATAAATATATAGATATATTTTATTTATTTATTTATTTATTTTTAAATCAGCACATCGTAGCTAAAGGAAAAAAATAAAATAAAATTGATAGAAAATAAATTGGAAATTTATTCCATAAAATCACTAAAAAATAATGGTACAAAACCAATTACAATGGTGACATATATAGAGAAGGGGATATTGTCAGGAATAATCCATCCTAAAAATTGATCACCAATGTTGCAGCATTTTTTACATCTTATATCCATATATCAGTTCATTACAGTAATAGGCTAAATGAAAGGAGCGTATGCGGAGAATGTTACACCGGCGTCGTGTGGTTACCGGTCAGCACGGTCTACGCGATAATAAGGAGCATCTACTGTCAGTTCCCATCACACATGAATTCATTACATTGATTATGCAATTCCTCCTTGTGCTGCCATTTTATTACAGAAGATGAAATCCGGGCTTAAAGTATTTAGAGATCTATGGAGATAAATTCCCAAATGTCGCCAGTTATGATTTAATTTTAGGAAATGATATAGTTGACTGCGATGGAGGAGATTACACTGAGATTGTAACTGGTTCTAATAAGAGAGAATGAAATGTGGATTTCCCTTCGGTGACAAAGGTCTGGGATGAATGATTGACTGGTGAGTTGCTCTTTAATTCTAATCTACAACCTTTGGGTACAAGGACTCCATCATCCGTATATATCAATGTCCACATTAAGGAGTTTCGCCCATTGATGAAATAGTTAATTTCTCAGGGGATCATTGCAGAGACAATAAGCCTTTTTAGTCCCAGAAGGAACATCATCAACCAAGGTCTCTGGATCCTAGGCACCACTTAGGAAATAATAAGGGTGACATGATCATGTAGCTTGTTACATATTGTTTCCGAATCCGGGCTTTACTCCCCTCATCACAGTCCGCTCAACTCTGCTGTGTTCCGTGTCTGGCTTTGCAGGTGGCATAATGTGCCTGTCTGCCTGGGCCTATTAAAGGCTCACCAAGACACACACTTGGGTCCTGGTATTTAGACCTTTAGTGTTCCTGAGTCCTACCTGCCTGCTGCTTCCAGTACCTCTACTACCGGTCTCCTGTCTACCTGTGGTTTCCAGTACCTGTACTACCGGTCTCCTGTCTACCTGTGGTTTTCAGTACCTCTACTACCGGTCTACTGTCTACCTGTGGTTTCCAGTACCTCTACTATTGGTCTCCTGTCTGCCTGCGGCTTTCAATACCGCTGTTATTGCTCTCCTGTCTGCCTGTGACTTCCAATACCGCTGCTATTGGTGTCATGTCTGCCTGTGACTTCCAATACCGCTGCTATTGGTCTCCTGTCTGCCTGTGGCTTCCAGTACCTCTTCTATTGGTCTCCTGTTTGCCTGCGGCTTCCAGTACCTTTACTACTGGTTTCCTGTCTGCCTGTGGCTTCCAGTACTTCTGCTATTGGTCTCCTGTCTGCCTGTGGCTTCCAATACTTCTGCTATCGGTCTCTTGTCTGCCTGTGGCTTCCAGTACCTCTGCTATTGGTCTCCTGTTTGCCTGCGGCTTCCAGTACCTTTACTACTGGTCTCCTGTCTGCCTGTGGCTTCCAGTACTTCTGCTATTGGTCTCCTGTCTGCCTGTGGCTTCCAATACTTCTGCTATTGGTCTCTTGTCTGCCTGTGTCTTCCAGTACCTCTGCTATTGGTCTCCTGTCTGCCTGCGGCTTCCAGTACCTTTACTACTGGTCTCCTGTCTGCCTGTGGCTTCCAGCATCTCTGCTATTGGTCTCCTGTCGGCCTGCGGCTTCCAGTACCTCTGCTCTCAGTCTCCTGTCTGCTTACGGCTTATAGTACCTCTGCTGCCTGCTTCTGGTTCCCTGTCTGCCTGAGGCTTCCAGAAATACCCAGGTGACAACCCAGAAGAAAGAAGAGTGACAATGTAGTCTGAGCAATGAGAACTCCTGCTGCTTGTTTCCTGCTGCATAACAAACAAGAGATCAGATCTTGACAATACAGGCAGCCGAAATTCTCTGTTTTAACCCTTGCAGCAAGCTGACTTAAGCTTAGATAGCAAAAACCTGTTGGCAAATTCTCCTTAAATTCTTGGGTTGGGTCATGCTTTAGTATAGGGCACAAATGGTTTGCCAGCTTTCTTTATCTTCAGGTATACAGCATTCATTGAGCTGCGCATAATGTGGGAAAAAAATATTTAGTCAGCCCCCAATTGTGCAAGTTCTCCCACTTATAAAGATGATAGAGGCCTGTAATTGACATCATAGGTGACCACAACTATGAGAGACAAAATGAGAAAACAAATCCAGAAAATCACTGCGTCTGATTTGGCAAGAAATTTTTTGCAAATTATGGTGGAAAATAAGTAGTCACCTAAAAACATGCAATATTTCTGGCTTTTACAGACCTGTGACTTCTTCTTTAAGAGGCTCTTCTGTCCTCCACTCATTACCTGTAGTAATGGCCCCTGTTTCAACTTGTTATCAGTATAAAAGACACCTGTCCAGCACCTCAAACCGTCACACTCCAAACTCCACTATGGTGAAGACCAAAGAGCTGTCGAAAGACACCAGAAACAAAATTGTAGCACTGCACAAGGCTGGGAAGACTAGATCTGCAATAGGCAAGCAGCTTGGTGTGATGAAATCAACTGTGGGAGGAATAATAATAAGAAAATGGAAGACATACAAGACCACTGATAATCTCCCTCAATCTGGGGCTCCACACAAGATCTCACCCTGTGAGGTCAAAATGATCACAAGAACGATGAGCAAAAATCCCAGAACCACACGGGGAGACTTAGTGAATGACCTGCATAGAGCTGGGACCACCATAACAAAGACTACCATCAGTAACACACTACGCAACTAGAGACTCAGATCCCGCAGTGCTACACGTGTTCTCCTGCTTAAGCCAGTACATGTCTGAGTCCGTCTGAAGTTTTCTAGAGAGCATTTGGATTATCCAGAAGAGTATTGGGAGACTATCATATGGTCTGATGAAATCAAAGTAAAACTGTTTGGTAGAAACACAACTCGTCATGTTTGGAGGAAACAGAATGCTGAGTTGCATCCAAAGAACACCATACCTACTGTGAAGCATGGTGGTGGCAACATCATGCTTTGGGGCTGTTTCTCTGCAAAGGGACCAGGACGACTGATCCGTGTAGAGTGCCTCAGTCAACCTGCCTGTGCCCGTTTTTACCTGAGTTCGCCACATGCGCTAGGGGTCAGCTGTCACAGTCCTGGTCACTGCCCTGGGAGTGGTACCTGGCATCGGTCTTGTGGTAGGTGCTTACACTAAGTGGAAAGCCCGGGTTCCCCCTGTAGTCTAGAGGATCCATTACTTCCGCTTACAGCCTCTACACTGAAAATTACATCCTTTAATACTCGGAAGTCTATATAGAAGCAGCATCTGTGCAACCAGCTTCTTCTCTAGTGCTCTCCCAGTCCGTGCAACCAGCTTCTTCTCTAGTGCTCTCCCAGTCCAAGCAACCAGCTTCTTCTCTAGTGCTCTCCGAGTCTGTGCAACCAGCTTCTTCTCTAGTGCTCTCCCAGTCCATGCAACCAGCTTCTTCTCTAGTGCTCTCCCAGTCCTTGCAACCAGCTTCTTCTCTAGTGCTCTCCCAGTCTGTGCAACCAGCTTCTTCTCTAGTGCTCTCCCAGTCCTTGCAACCAGCTTCTTCTCTAGTGCTCTCCCAGTCCAAGCAACCAGCTTCTTCTCTAGTGCTCTCCCAGTCTGTGCAACCAGCTTCTTCTCTAGAGCTCTCCTAGTCCTTGCAACCAGCTTTTTCTCTAGCACTCTCCTAGTCCGTGCAACCAGCTTCTTCTCTAGTGCTCTCCTAGTCCGTGCAACCAGCTTCTTCTCTAGTGCTCTCCCAGTCCATGCAGCCAGCTTCTTCTCTAGTACTCTCCCAGTCCATGCAACCAGCTTCTTCTCTACTGCTCTCCCAGTCCATGCAACCAGCTTCTTCTCTAGTGCTCTCCCAGTCCTTGCAACCAGCTTCTTCTCTAGTGCTCTCCCAGTCCATGCAACCAGCTTCTTCTCTAGTGCTCTCCCAGTACTTGCAACCAGCTTCTTCTCTACTGCTCTCCCAGTCCATGCAACCAGCTTCTTCTCTATTGCTCTCCTAGTCCTTGCAACCAGCTTCTTCTCTAGTGCTCTCCCAGTCCATGCAACCAGCTTCTTCTCTAGTGCTCTTCTAGTCCTTGCAACCAGCTTCTTCTCTAGTGCTCTTCTAGTCCTTGCAACCAGCTTCTTGTCTAGTCCTTTCCCAGTCCATGCAACCAGCTTCTTCTCTAGTGCTCTCCCAGTCAGTGCAACCAGCTTCTTCTCTAGTGCTCTCCCAGTCCGGGCAACCAGCTTCATCTTTAGTGCTCCCAGTTCGTGCAACCAGCTTATTCTCTAGTGCTCTCCTAGTCCTTGCAACCAGCTTCTTCTCTAGTGCTCTCCCAGTCCTTGCAACCAGCTTCTTCTCTAGTGCTCTCCCAGTCCATGCAACCAGCTTCTTCTCTAGTGCTCTTCTAGTCCATGCAACCAGCTTCTTCTCTAGTGCTCTCCCAGTCCATGCAACCAGCTTCTTCTCTAGTGCTCTCCTAGTCCTTGCAACCAGCTTCTTCTCTAGTGCTCTCCCAGTCCTTGCAACCAGCTTCTTCTCTAGTGCTCTCCCAGTCCATGCAACCAGCTTCTTCTCTAGTGCTCTCCTAATCCATGCAACCAGCTTCTTCTCTAGTGCTCTCCTAGTCCGTGCAACCAGCTTCTTCTCTAGTACTCTCCCAGTCCATGCAACCAGCTTCTTCTCTACTGCTCTCCCAGTCCATGCAACCAGCTTCTTCTCTAGTGCTCTCCCAGAACTTGCAACCAGCTTCTTCTCTAGTGCTCTCCCAGTACATGCAACCAGCTTCTTCTCTACTGCTCTCCCAGTCCATGCAACCAGCTTCTTCTCTAGTGCTCTCCTAGTCCGTGCAACCAGCTTCTTCTCTAGTGCTCTCCCAGTCCATGCAACCAGCTTCTTCTCTAGTGCTCTCCCAGTCCATGCAGCCAGCTTCTTCTCTAGTGCTCTTCCAGTCCGTGCAACCAGCTTCTTCTCTAGTGCTCTCCTAGTCCATGCAACCAGCTTCTTCTCTAGTGCTCTCCTAGTCCATGCAACCAGCTTCTTCTCTAGTGCTCATTTAGTCCGTGCAACTAGCTTCTTCTCTAGTGCTGTCCCAGTCCGTGCAACCAACTTCTTCTTTAGTGCTCTCCCAGTCCAGGCAACCAGCTTCTTCTCTAGTGCTCTCCCAGTCCATGCAAACAGCTTCTTCTCTAGTACTCTCCCAGTCTGTGCAACCAGCTTCTTCTTTAGTGCTCTCCCAGTCCGTGCAACCAGCTTCTTCTCTAGTGCTCTCCTAGTCCGTGCAACCAGCTTCTTCTCTAGTGCTCTCCCAGTCCATGCAACCAGCTTCTTCTCTAGTGCTCTCCCAGTCCATGCAGCCAGCTTCTTCTCTATTTCTCTCCTAGTCCTTGCAACCAGCTTCTTCTCTAGTGCTCTCCCAGTCCATGCAACCAGCTTCTTCTCTAGTGCTCTTCTAGTCCTTGCAACCAGCTTCTTCTCTAGTGCTCTTCTAGTCCTTGCAACCAGCTTCTTCTCTAGTACTTTCCCAGTCCATGCAACCAGCTTCTTCTCTAGTGCTCTCCCAGTCAGTGCAACCAGCTTCTTCTCTAGAGCTCTCCTAGTCCTTGCAACCAGCTTTTTCTCTAGTGCTCCCCTAGTCCGTGCAACCAGCTTCTTCTCTAGTGCTCTCCCAGTCTGGGCAACCAGCTTCATCTTTATTGCTCCCAGTTCGTGCAACCAGCTTCTTCTCTAGTGCTCTCCTAGTCCTTGCAACCAGCTTCTTCTCTAGTGCTCTCCCAGTCCTTGCAACCAGCTTCTTCTCTAGTGCTCTCCCAGTCCATGCAACCAGCTTCTTCTCTAGTGCTCTTCTAGTCCATGCAACCAGCTTCTTCTCTAGTGCTCTCCCAGTCCATGCAACCAGCTTCTTCTCTAGTGCTCTCCTAGTCCTTGCAACCAGCTTCTTCTCTAGTGCTCTCCCAGTCCTTGCAAGCAGCTTCTTCTCTAGTGCTCTCCCAGTCCATGCAACCAGCTTCTTCTCTAGTGCTCTCCTTGTCCATGCAACCAGCTTCTTCTCTAGTGCTCTCCTAGTCCGTGCAACCAGCTTCTTCTCTAGTACTCTCCCAGTCCATGCAACCAGCTTCTTCTCTACTGCTCTCCCAGTCCATGCAACCAGCTTCTTCTCTAGTGCTCTCCCAGAACTTGCAACCAGCTTCTTCTCTAGTGCTCTCCCAGTCCATGCAACCAGCTTCTTCTCTAGTGCTCTCCCAGTACTTGCAACCAGCTTCTTCTCTACTGCTCTCCCAGTCCATGCAACCAGCTTCTTCTCTAGTGCTCTCCTAGTCCGTGCAACCAGCTTCTTCTCTAGTGCTCTCCCAGTCCATGCAACCAGCTTCTTCTCTAGTGCTCTCCCAGTCCATGCAGCCAGCTTCTTCTCTAGTGCTCTCCCAGTCCGTGCAACCAGCTTCTTCTCTAGTGCTCTCCTAGTCCATGCAACCAGCTTCTTCTCTAGTGCTCTCCTAGTCCGTGCAACCAGCTTCTTATCTAGTGCTCTCCTAATCCTTGCAACCAGCTTCTTCTCTAGTGCTCTCCTAATCCTTGCAACCATCTTCTTCTCTAGTGCTCTCCCAGTCCATGCAACCAGCTTCTTCTCTAGTGCTCTCATAGTCCATGCAACCAGCTTCTTCTCTAGTGCTCTCCCAGTCCATGCAACCAGCTTCTTCTCTAGTGCTCTCCTAGTCCGTGCAACCAGCTTCTTCTCTAGTGCTCTCCCAGTCCGTGCAACCAGCTTCTTCTCTAGTGCTCTCCTAGTCCGTGCAACCAGCTTCTTCTCTAGTGCTCTCCCAGTCCATGCAACCAGCTTCTTCTCTAGTGCTCTCCCAGTCCATGCAACCAGCTTCTTCTCTAGTGCTCTCCCAGTCCGTGCAAACATGGCTGAGTCAAAAAGTAATTGAAGTATCAATTTTGAGCTTTTATGTTTGCACTAAAATATATAACTGATTATTTTCCTGCATTCTGCTTACAGGAATGTTTCCCTATGGTGAATGACTCCCCCACAGGCACCCCCATATAAACAGGTACAGACTGGGTGAGCTCCGTGGTGCCGCAGTTGTGCAGTTTTGTAAATGACGCTTTATGCGTTCCTGGAAAAGGCTGTTTGTCTTTGTTCTATAGAACGTAAGCGCTGAACGGTAAGCAAACAATTTCTCACACTGCGCTGATGGCTGAGATAATAAGCTCGGGAACTTTTCATGCTGAGTCGTGAACATTTGTTCATATTTTGCAATACCCAGAGAACCACGCAAATACGTCTCCGTTAGCACTTCTGAGTAGTCAACACCACAAATATGAGAAATAAAGATCAGCGGCTGATTACAGCCAGTAAGTGCTGTTTAGAGAAAAATTATATATGGCTGTCTTGTGCGTTGGGATCTTGTATTAAAGGGGTACATTCATATCACTAGAATAGTCCATAACATTAAAGGGCACGTGTCACCAGATTTGGGGTCTATAAGCTGCGGCCACCACCAGTGGGCTCTTATATACAGCATTCTAACATACTGTATATAAGAGCCCAGGCCGCTGTGTAGAACGTAAAAATCACTTTATAATACTCATCTAATGTTGGTATATGCAGCAGATGAGGACTTTTTAGTTTGTGTGGAGGATTTTATGCTGATCTAACAGTAGATGGCAATGTTGTGTAAAGTTTCCTTACTCACTGTATTGTAAAAAGTCTCTTGTTTCTTCCTGGTTTTGGGTTCTCTTCCTGATGCAGTGCTGTATGACTGTGCATTCTTTTACCTCATGTTCTCAGAAGTAAAGAGCTTGTTATCCCATATAATCTGCTCTGTGAACTTTCTTGTGCAACTGGGAAGCTAGAAGCTGTGCAATACCTAAGGGGCGGTGCGGTGCAGACTGGTCAGATGGGAGTCTCTGTGATCTAGTACTTACCTGCACGCAACCTCCGATGATCCTCACAAGATCTCCTTTTCTTCTTTCCTCTTATCTCCTTTTCCCACAATCGCATAGAAAATTTCTCCCGTGCCTCCCCCATACTCTGGAATTCTTTACTCCAATATATCAGACCCTCGCGTACCATGGAAACATGCAAAAGGAACGTAAAGATCGACTTCTTCCGACAAGCCTATAATCTGCAATAACTCTCAGTTTACTATACCACTGGATGACCAGCTCTGCCCTCATCTACTGTATCCTCACCCATCCCCTGTAGACTGTGAGCCCTCGCGTGTAGGATCCTCTTTCCTCCGTCCTTAGATTTCTACAATGTACATTTACTGATTTTCAGATCTGCTGGTTAACCCACCGCTTGCTGTCTGCCTATTAACTCATTAATCTTGTTAACTCGTTAACTCATTGTTTGCTGTAAACATCATGAATTGATATTTAGAGTCTATTTATATTACACTACATTCACATTTCCAAAGTCATGAGATTTCTACAATGTGCAATTACTGATATTCAGATCTGCTAGTTCACCCACTGCTTGCTGTCTGCCTATTGTCTCGTTAATTTCATTACCTCGGTTACCCATTGTTTGCTGTAAGCATCATCAATTCATATTTAGGGACTATTTATATTACACTGCATTCATATTCTCAAAGTCATGAGATTTATACAATGTACACTTACTGATTCTCAGATCAGCTGGTTAACCCACCACTTGCTGTCTGCCTATTATCTTAATAATCTCGGTACCTCGTTAACCCATTGTTTGCTGTAAGCATCATGAATTCATATTTAGATACTATTTATATTACACTGTATTCATGTTTCTAAAGTCATGAGATTTCTACAACATACACTTACTGATTCTCAGACCTGCTGGTTAGCCCACCAGTTGCTGTATGCCTATTAACTCATTAATCATGTTATCTTGTTAATCTATTGTTTGCGGTAAGCATCATGAATTGACATTTAGAGACTATTTATATTACACTTAATTCATATTTCCAAAGTCATGAGATTTCTACAATGTACACTTACTGATTCTCAGACCTGCTGGTTAGCCCACTAGTTGCTGTCTGTCTATTATCTTGTTAAACCCATTACCTCGTTAACCCATTGTTTCTGTAAGCATAATGAATTACGGTAATATTTAGAGACTATTCATATTACACTGCTTTCATATTTCTAAAGTCATGAGATTTCTACAACATACACTTAAGGGTGCTTTACACGCTGCGACATCGGGGTCACGTCGTTAGTGACGCACATCCGGCGCCGTTAGCGACATTGCAGCGTGTGACACCAAGGAACAACGTGCAACGATCGCAAAAATGTCTAAAATCGTTGATCGTTGACACGTCGCTCCTTTTCCAAATATCGTTTCTGGTGCATGCCGCTGGTTGTTCGTCGCTCCTGCGGCACCACACATCGCTGTGTGTGACACCGCAGGAACGCGGAACATCTCCTTCCCAGCGTCCACCGGCAATGAGAAAGGAAGGAGGTGGGCGGCATGTTCCGGCCGCTCATCTCCACCCCTCCTCTGCTATTGGCCGGCTGCTTAGTGACGCCCCAGTGACGTTGCTATGACGCTTAACGCACCTCCCCCTTGAAGGAGGGATTGTCGGCGGTCACAGCGACGTCGCTGAACAGGTATGTGCGTGTGACGCTGCCGTAGCGATAATGTTCGCTATGGCAGCGATCAACAAATGTCGCATGAACGACGGGGGCGGGTGCTATGGCGCTCGACATCGCTAGCTGTTGCTAGCGATGTCGCAGCGTGTAAAGCACCCTTTAGACCTGCTGGTTACCCCACCGATTGCTGTCTGCTGATTAACTTAATTTGTTAACCCATTGTTTACTGTAAGCATCTTGAGTTGATATTTAGAGACTACTCATATTACACTGCATTCAGATTTCCAAAGTCATGAGATTTCTACAATATACACTTACTGATTCTAAGATCTGCTGCTCAACTCATTATTTGCTGTAATTCTTCTTAGGCGGACGTGTCAAAGGTGCGTTTTGCCCTCCGTGAGCCGTGTTTATGGCACATGTGTGTTCTCCGTGATAACACGGAGAACGGGAACTTTCTGCTCACCTGTCCCTGGCGTCGCTGTCCGTGGTGCTGATCTTCGGTCTCCGGTCCTGGCGACTCCCCGCTGCTGCTGTTTCTGGCCGCAGTGAAGTGAATGTTCAATGAGCATAATGAGCGGCGGTCGGAAGCAAGTGACAGCAGAGACAGGAGGGCTGGAGAAGGTGAGTAATGTTTTGTTTTTTTTTCTCGCAGACACATGTGATTTTTCCGGTGCGTGTCAGACAGAACACATCCGTGTGGTCCGTTTGCGTTACGTGTGACCTGTTTGCGTTCCATGTGACACCTATGATGCCGGAGAGAAAATGGACATGTTGCCGTGAGGAACACACGTATGTACGGCATGGACACACGTTCCGTGCGTAAATACATACGTGTATCCGAGTCCATTAAAAAAACAAGGACTACGTGTGTACGTGTCTCCGGTACGTGAGAAAACTGCCAAACACGTACCGGAGGCACGGACGTGTGAAAGAGGCCTTAGAGACAGTTCAGATTACTTTGCTATTGTCAGTGCAGTTATCTCCTGTTGTTTCTTTGACCTGCACCTGTAAACTGATTCAGACATTCTGTTAACCTTGTACCTGTTTCTCCTTTGTGTGTCTACACTCCTGGCTCTTGGGCTTTTGTGGTGTACTGATCCTCTTAATGGCTTTTCGTTCAGCATTGCCCATTTTCCAGGTCTTCGCTGCTTGGTTTTGGATGTTCACCCTTACCTGTGGCTTAGTGGATCCATCTCACCTGGTGAGCACAGACTGGTGCCTTCATCTAGAGTGTTCTTGGGTGGTCAGCTCTGAGCAGTTTCTTCATTAGTTCCGTAGGATTTCAGCGTTGGTTTTCAGCATGACTGTATTATTTCTCATCTCGCAAGAACCTTCTACTAAGTTGTCCTCCCATGAGTGATTTCTTTACAAGATGAGACAGAATCCCCACTGTGACGGCCTGAAGATGTTGGGAACACATTGGATGTCAGAGTCTGATAACTCGCACTGTGTAACTACCAGATCAATGCGAACAGTGTCAGAGGTGGATCACGAGACAAACATTGGGTTTGTTACATGTAATAATGGGGTGTGGATGCGACTCTTAGAGGAATGCAGAATTAATTCTATTTATTTCGAGGTGGGAGGACGTTACATGGAAAGACAATTTATACTGTTCACTTTGTTGACGTGAAGTCTTTGATTGTGTGATCCTGAAAGTAACACAAGTGTTTAATCCAGAATGGCCAGTTCACATATGTGCCGCCCCCGTGGCAGCAGCCGGGCTGCTCGGATCCGGGTTCTCAGTGGCTTGAAGGTCTCTGGACCCGGGGGTCGTGCAACCGCTCAAATGAAGGGGGTATTTACAAGGGATTATAGAGTTCGTGACGCCACCCGTGGTGTGTGGTAATTAGGAGTACCACCGCTGCAGTTGGGAGTACCCGGTGGCGATGGAACGGGGCAGCCAGGTGTTAGAACTCTCCATGGGTAGGGGGGATGCTCTCGGATTCAGTGTGGGGAATAAGGCCGTGGGATGCAGGGGTCACTCTTGCACTCACTCAGTCTATTAGGAGACACCGACAACCAAGTAAACCAAATCTCTGAACACCGCTGCCGCTGAGGGGAGCTAGTTCTGGTCCCGTCCACAATGGTGCTGCCTGATGATCCGTGACCTGCCTCCTGGCACTAAGTTTACTTCTCTGGTGGTCCCGGTAGTGTGAAACTTGCCGGGTCCCCCTCCCCACTTTGGCTAAGTGTGGGAGCTTGCTCTCAGGGCTCACGCTTGGGAATTTCTGGACCGTTTTGAATGGAAAGTGCTATCCCCCTCATTGTGCTAGTGACCCGATTTTGGAGCGGTTGGTAATGAATCTTGAAGACTCCGTTCTCCACGGGTAAATTATCGGGTTGCATGCAGCTACTCCCCAACCTAGGGTCCACGTACCCCGTTTTGCCTTGGTCCCAGCCCGGTGATGGTGCAAGGTCGTCGGCTGTCCTGCTCGACAGACCCGAGCCCCTTGCCACGATCCCCTGTGACCGGGGGTCCAACTGCTCTAGGCCCAGACCACCGTCTGCCACCTAGACAGTCTCCTTATGGGAGTCCCCGCTCCCGACCTCCTCAGAGCTCCTCACAGCTCGAGGGCTACTCTTCAACTCCTCTCTCCTACTACCACCGCTCTACTGACTACACTCCTCACCTCCCCTCCCTGACCCCCAAGTGGGTGACTCTATTCCACTCAAGCCGTCCACTGGTGTGTCTGGTGGGTGTGGTGCAGGGTGTATTTAGGATTTGATTAGCTGATGTAGGCAAAACCATTTGGTTAGGGACCCATAACCAAGAGGGAGGTAGATACTGCACGGGAGGGTAGATTGTGCAGTACCCTGTGACGGCCTGATAGTCCAGGGGCGTCACACATACACGATTTACGGAAAGGTTGAACCTGAGTGTACTTAGTGAGCTAGTGTACTTATTTTGAAAATTCATAAATAGCATAGCCGTATAAATTTGATATTCCAGCTAACGTGTAAGAGAGTTTGACTCAAAAAATGCTAATTTTATCGTAACAAATATACTGCCATTTTGGGGTTTCAAAGTAAGCATACCAGCCTCATCAGGTCTAAGAGATCTATTTAGGAATGTATGTATCTGGTAAAGGATCTACTTTAAAGACAATACTCATTATGTCTACAGAAGAACTACCCATTCATTCTCTCGCTAGATGGCAGTCATGTGAGGAAGGAGGGAACAGCCCTGTATAAACCAAAATATAGAAATTCAGTCTTAGTAATTGGAATTTAAAGTGCAGGAAAGGGTGGCAAAAAAGGTGTTTTTAGTACCCATGCCCCCTATTATAGGACACACCGTTATTCCCCTCCCTCTTAAGAGGAATCTGTCACCTTTGGCTTTCACCCCTCCTAAATCCTTCTGGGCTGTCGATCAGATTCAAGCATGTCTCCACCAAAATCTGATCCCAGGTCTCTTCTCCACATTCTCAGTGTTGGTGTATACTGGTCGGCTCACTTGGGGATGTATACAGCTTTTTCTTTACCTTTACCGACAAGTTTTGGATTGGATTGAGGTCTGGGGACTGTGGGGACAATCCAGCATCTCTACTACATTGTCATTGAGCCATTTCTTCCCCATTCTTGCCGTTTTCTTTGGGTCGTTTTCCTGCTGGACACTATGTCGTCCTTTTCATACCCATAGTACTCGAGTGAATGAAGTATCTCATCTTGTAGGATACTCACATATAGCTCAGCATTGAGACCACCATCCATCCTGGTCAAGTAACCAATGCCTTTGGCTGTGACACATCCCCATATCATCAGGCTTCCTCCACCGAACTTGACAGTTCCTCCAATGTCTCAATCCATTTGCCCCTTACTTTCCTTGTTTCTTCCAGACCATTTTCCCCCATCAGAGCTGTCTATTGACTTTTGTATCATTGCTCCAAATCACCCGTTTCCAATCTTCTACTTTTCATACTTTTTTGCAAACTCGAGCCAACGCTTCTTGTGATGATATTGAAGTTGCAGCTTCTTCACCTTTTTTCGGGCCACCATTCCAGACTTGTGTAACGTTCATCGCTCCGTTCTTGTTCTTGTTCTCCACTGCCGGGTTTATTACCAGAACTGATAGACCTTGTGATGAGCCGACTTGTTGATACCAATATTTTGCTTGGACGTCACCTCTTGGCTTTTGAATGTATGGACAGTCTTCATTTCTTATTCTTCCACCTGTCATGGCCTCACATGATGCAGTTCAGTAATTTTCTTGGTCGAGAGATCGCCATCGATGAGCTGGATAATACTGTGTCTCTTTTCTTGGGAAATCGTCTTCATGGCTGCTCTTCAATTCGAAACCAATGTCTTTCACTTGGGAATCAACCTAATAACACACTTATTATTACACGTATTAGGAAATGTGAGAACAGGGTGTAATTAGTGATGGGCGAGCAGTACAATGCTCGGTAATGATGGGTGAACACTACGATGCTTGAGTCAAGCAGGTCAGACGCTCGGATGGGCTCAACTCGAGTAATGAGTATAATGAACATCAGTGATTGGGCAGTTCGGGTCTCCACCCACCCAGCTTTTCCGGGGGGAGTTAGGGCTGGGTATTGTTTTGGACACTATTTCCGAAAACTTTGTCCTAACCCCCAATGAGAGCCATTCAGAGGCTGCAAGTGGCTCTCCCTGAGGTGCCGGCTCCCATTCAGTGAAGCGAGCCGGTGTGTTGTCTTCGATGTTTCATGATGAACAACACATCCGAGCACCGAACGTACCCGATCACCTTGATGCTCGATGAAGTGCTTTGTGTTTGATGTTTCTTGGTGAGTGACACATCCGAGCACCCACAATACTTGGCCGGGCACCGAGTGTACCCGAGCACCTTGATGCTCGATCAAGTACCGAGCAGTGTCGAGTCATGAGCAATCATGGGTGAAATGGTGCTCGATTTTTACCTACATTCCCTCATATCAATAAAGGAAAATCAAAAGGAAATTTTCAAATTGTACAAGACAAGCGTCGTCCCATAAGGCATCTTATAAAAATACACTTCAAACCTATCGTGCAGCTGACCTGGACTTACAAAGCGGAAACATAATGGAAATTCAAAATGCTGCAAGCCCATAATTTCCCTGCAGATTTCCTCCGTTTTTCTCTTCCAGCGTTGAGGATGATTTTAACAGACCACAAATGTAAGTTACTATTAAATAGAAGCACAGAATCAAATTTAGAAAAAAACCTAATTACTTCAAACCCAACCGGTTTTTCCATCTTCAGACTTCAAGAATGTTCTGTGGCGCGTTACGAGCTGGAAAGTGATAGCCCAAACTACCATTTCTCATTTTAACACCTGACCACTTTCATCTTTTATGAGGACCGATGTCTATATATAAATATACTGTAGTAATATACCAACATATGAAATGGATAGCACCAATTATGTTGGACAAATGTGTTGGATGAAATATTCTCTTCAGAACATTTTTGATTCTTCTACGAAATATTAAAAAACTTGTTTAAAAAATGGGTTAATTTGACAAAGTTTTCATTGTTTCTTAAAATAGTAGAAGGTGTCTGTTCTCAGATTTAGGCCAGATGTTCAGGTTCTTCCAAACTTAACAAACTCTCTCGGAACATCTGTGAGGGTTCCGGAACGAGGGAAGACCCCTAGGAATGTTGGCAAATTTCCAACAAAGTCTCCCGAAGCCTCCTGCATAGCCACACTTCTGGAAGGTTTCTTTGGAATGAAACTATTGAGATATATTTTTGAACATATTCAAAGAAGTTTGTAAAAAGTTTTCGTTGTTTGTTAAAATATTCGAAAGTGTCTGAGCTCAGATTTATCCCGAATGCGCAGGTTGTACCAAAGTTGCCAAATTTTTCATAGCATTTGTCGTGCTCTCGAAAAGTGAGAAAGATCCCTAAAGTGTTGGTTGGAATATTCCCTGGTTAGGACCAAATGCCAACTGAAACCTCCTGGAAAGCAACACCTCTTGAAGGTGCCTTGTGTGCTGGAATTTGTCTAAGTGTATATTGTGGGTACATGAGGGGGCTGATAGAGATAAATGACTGTCGTCTTAAAAGGGACTATGACTGTGAAACATTTTGACGACACAAGTAAGATATGATCAGTAGCCTACGAGAAAAATATATCTACATGTCACTGAGTATGTAATGACACAACAGGGTCTCCTAGGCTGGCCCTCAGACCCGAGACCTGGTGCTGTTCCTTATCTTGGATGTAGGCTTTATGGTAGCCAGGTCAGAGCCCCCAGCGTGACCCTGACTCCTGTCCATGCCCTGATCTTACTCCCCTTCACCCCCACAATTGGGGCATGCCGGAAAACACAAAGACAAAACCCCACAAAAACGAAATGGGAGAACGAAAACTCATACACACTGCACTCAAAACATACAGCAGAGATAATATGTGTACAGGGGAATAAAAAAGAAAGGAAGTTAACGCACAACAGGGGAACGTCCACACCACTCAAAACTGCAACACAGATCACCATATACAAGTTCACCACAAAGACCGAGATCGCTGGAGCTTATGCTAAAGCTATTATCGGCACATATTGGATGAAAACCGTGCTATAAATAGGAAGGAGGCAGCTGCATGTGGCAATTAGCAACCTGAGCTCCTAGTTTCTGCCCATCAGTCTGCAGGCATTAACTCTTGCAGAGCTGAAAACCAATGAACCTGAATCAGCCGATGCCCGGCTCAGGCTGAAGAATTCTGAAGCCTCAGGTTGCTTGTCAGACTATGCAATGTGAACACAGTCTGACGCCACCGTGCCACCAAGTGTGTGCAGAGCTGAACATCGCATGACATTACAACTATGGATACTACAGCGCTATAAGGAATGCATAGACTTCTTTGGTGCCTTAAAGGGAACCTTTGATGTTGTTTTTGATATTAAACTGCCCCCAGTGTGTTCTGAATGATGCAATGTGCATCAATAACTTGGTTTTGGAGAGAAAAATTCTATGTCTTTATCTTGAAAAAATTCTTTATATGCTTAGGTGAATACCGTACATACCTTAGGTGTCAGTCATAGGGGCGGAGCTTTTGCTGGGATCAGTCACTCAAATTCAGGTATGATTTTTGTTTGAACTTAGTCATGCCCCCAGCATTGTAATTGATTACACCACATGTCCTTCACCAGCACTTCTCTGATGAGCTCCACCACACAATCGTGACATCAGCACAGGTCCTTCACTTCCACTACTCTTCTGCTGATTACCACAGGTCCCTTCAACATCAGTTCTCTGCTGAACTCCGCCCATTAAGTTCACATGATTATGACATAAATAGTGTATAAAAAGCTGGAGGGAAAAAAGTGCAATAGGGTCTTACCCAGTAACACAGAATAAAAGTAATAAGGAAATGTGCTTATCTTATTGGGTTGTGTATCCCACAACCAGATATTAAGCCTGTAACCAGCTGCTGCAGAGTCCACATGCTAAAAAAGCCAGTCACTAGTATAACCACCTAGGGGGCGAGCACCACTCGGGGTAGAAGTAGGAGCAACTCTTACACAAACTTCAGTCAAGTCGGGACTTAAGTTCTGGCAGTATTGGGGGGTGCTACTGCTATGGACAATAAGAAACACGCTGCCACTTTAAGAGACAGAAACCTCCCCGTGTTGAGGGGTAATGGAATGTTCTGCTCCCCCTGCAGAAAGTGTGCTAATGGACAGCCCGAGCGTAAGAAGAGAAGTGAGTTTCTGTTTTGCTTTTAGAAGCGTGTGAAGGAACACACAGCCGCTGTGTCTCGGAGGATTGGAGTTTTTCTTCTGAATCGAGAGAGAGACTTGCAGATAACAGGGAACAAGCGAGGAATCTGAAGCAAGAAGAAGATTTTGATCTCCTTACCCCGGCCCAGGAGACGTGCGCACCTTCAGATGAGACTGCTGTTGGGGGCCCCCGGGACTGGATCCACGTCCCCAGCATCACTGTGAGTTGAATATTGTGCACATACTAGGGGCTAAAGTAGGCTTCAGTAGGTAGAGCACGGCATCCGTGTGGCCCGTTTAGCAGAGGCCAGAGAGGTTACGTGTAGAGTAGCATTGTACCTGACTGTTTTTTGTGTTTCTTGAACCTGTAATAGTTGGAGCACCGTGCTATTGAGCGTACCAGCTAGAGAATACAAAAGTGTTGTTAAATCCCGTTTTGCCACTGTATACCCCGTGCCTGAACCTGCCTTCTCCACATCTTTCCCCGCCTGTTAATAAATACACCCTTGTTGTTCGCACCTCGTCTTGTGTACTGTAACCTACTCTGCACCGCGGTGGTCCTCTCGGCCATCGCTTCAAGTGGCGCTGCGAGCAGGGTACGGTCACCAAGATGGAGGCAGCAGACAGCAACGGCGGGGATGCTAATATTAATGGGGGTGCTGTGGGCAATGGTGGAACCCTTGCAAGGACACTTCCAATGGGCACCATATTTAGTGTGCTACCAAAATTCGATGGCAATAACATAGCACTGTGCGACTGGGTGTCCCGGCTGCAGAGCACCCTGAAAGTGTATAACATCGGCCCAGAGCTTGAGGTGGACATCGCTTTGACTGCCCTAGAGGGAGAAGCACGTAGAAATGTCTGTCTACAACCAGAACCCACCCGTAGTACCCTGAAAGAGTTAGTTGGATTCTTGGAAGAGATCTATGGCGAGACTGCTAGCGCAGGACATCTTCGCGCCAAATTTTTTTCGAGGCTGCAGCGGGAAGAAGAAGGGATCTCTCAGTATGCAACAGCACTACAAGAAGTGTTAGCGGAGGTCCAGAGAAAGGAGTCAGATGGACTCGGCGGCATAGGCTCTACCGACCGGATACTCCGGTAACAGTTTATTCTGGGATTGCATAGCGTATCCTTGCGGCGAGCCCTGGCAGAACGGGTCCGAGCGAATCCGGCTCTTACTTTTCGTCAAATCCTAGCAGAAGCAGTAGCCCGAAGTAAAGAAGAAAGTTACGCATCTGGAGTGGCATGCGTCCAAACCGCCACCTCCAGAGTGGACCCAAACTGCCAGGTGGGACTGGTCCAGGTGGTGCAAGATTTACAGAAATCCGTTCTCAACGTACAGGAGAAGCTGACCCAGATGGAGCAAAGAATGAGGGACTTGTCTGGTGAACATCCCTACCCAGCTGCATCCTCCTCCTTCCAACCTGACCCATCATACTCACGCAATAATTCCTCGGCTCTACCAATGGGGGACTGGAGGCTGCAGGCTTCCTCTCGTCAGCCACCAGAGGCACGAGGTATTCCCCAGCGAGGAGAAGACATCCACTGCTGGGGATGTGGAGGTCGGGGGCATATTGCCAGGGGGTGCCGAAATAACACTCGAAGCCATCGTTAAACTACCAACCCCCGCAGTAGTGTGGCACTCTGCGGGGGAGGCGAGAAGGGATGCCGCTCCGTATCATAACGAACATTTGATCGCTGGTTGTCCCATCCTACATGCTGAATTCGAGAGTGTCCCAGTGAATTGCTTGATAGATACTGGGTCACAAGTGACGACGATGCCAGAAGCATATTTCAATCAACATTTCCAGACACTGGCCAGGCCAGAGAAAGAGACCCTGATCCGGGTGATTGCTGCTAATTAACAACCGATCCCGGTCACAGGAGTTGTGTGGATGAATGTTCGAATCTGTGGGCAAGAAGTGGGGAAAAAAGGGATCCTAATAGTCCCCAAGCCCATCAACGAAGATGTACCTGTAATATTGGGGATGAATGTCCTACGTGAATTAGATCAGATTATGTTCACCAAACGGGGACCCGGATACTGGAAGCAAGCTACTACATATAAGCCTACACAGGAAGCACTTCAACGGCTGATCCGCGTCTGTGGGACGCAGAAGAGTGTCTTACACCAGTGGATTAGACTGGAAGTTCGAGGATCAGTGTTATATCGTAAGAGACAACAGCCAAAAGATATAGAAGCAAGATGGCAGGTGGTCATCCCCGGAAAAATGGCTCAAGAGGTAGCTAAGGAAGCTCACGAGTTTGGCGCTCACTTTGGACCTGCAAAGACCTACCAATGGCTACAGCAGTACGTGTACTGCCCCAGGTTGGAGTCTGTGGTGGAAGAGGTTTGCCGGCAATGTCGAGTATGCGACCTCGTTAAAAGCACCAAACAAAGGGCACCCGTTCAGACCATACAGACCAAAGAACCGCTAGAACTGTTGATGATTGATTATCTCCTCGTGGGACACTCCACTCGGGGACTACAATACTGTTTGGTTATGACCGACCATTTCTCCAAGTTCGCTGTAGTCACCCCGACTAGAGATCAGACTGCTGAGTCGGCGGCACGGGCCATCTGCCAAGACTTCATCCGGGTGTATGGATGCCCGAAGCGGATCCACTCCGATCAAGGTGCATGTTTTCAAGGCAAGGTGATGGAGGAATTATGTCGTATGTATGACATCGAGCGATCTTGGACTACACCTTACCATCTCCAAGGCAATGGAGCATGTGAACGCTTCAACCGAACTCTACTTCAAATGCTGAGAACATTAGAGGAAGATAAGAAGGCATGTTGGCCTGATTACCTGGCAGAACTGGTCTGGGCCTACAATAACCGAGTTCACTCCACTACAGGTTACACCCCATATCTACTGCTGTTTGGAAGAGTTGGGCGAGAAATCATCGAGCTGAATTTGGAGCAGCCAGAGGATTTCATGGAACGAACTGTCACTTCGTGGGTGAAAGAACATCGACAACGATTACAGACGATACGTCGGTTGGCTTGTCAACAGCTACAGAAGAAAGAACATATGAGCCCTAAACCGATTCAAGAGATACCGCTTCAACCTGGAGATTGAGTGTTAGTCAGAGAGAAACGCCCCAAGGGTAAACTGAGTGAAAGATGGGAAGTTCAACCCTACAGAGTAATCGAACGGGTGTATGCTGACGGCCCGGTCTACAAGGTGCAAATTGAGAATGGAGCGTCCGGCCCTAGAGTACTACACAGAAATATGTTGCGACCATGCCGGTCGGAAGCTCTTTCTACGCCAAGATCTCCTGCAGTCTCTGCCCCACTCCCTGAACATACGTCATCTGTGTGTGAAGTCGATGATGACTGGTGGACAGCCCCCAATGCAGGGGGGGGATCCTCAGCCTTCCGGAAACGGAGATCCGATGGATGAGCCACTACCGCCACGGGAAGAAGAGACCAGCCAAGATTCCACTGCAGCTCCCGCAGCAAGTGTTCCGCCGGAAGCTAGTCAAGCCGGGCCTGATAGTCAAGATCTTAGAAGATCTCAGAGGTCTACTGCAGGGGTTCTACCAATCCGATATGTTGAACAATGTACTAGGTCTGCTGTACTGCCATTGTTGTCTCCTCTACAGGTTTGAACCTTCCTTCAAAACACAGTGGGCTCGAAGCTGTGATGGCCGAGGACAACCATCATTAAGTGGGGAGGCATAGTGGGGGGTGCTACTGCTATGGACAATAAGAAACACGCTGCCACTTTAAGAGACAGAAACCTCCTCGTGTTGAGGGGTAATGGAATGTTCTGCTCCCCCTGCAGAAAGTGTGCTAATGGACAGCTCGAGCGTAAGAAGTTAAGTGAGTTTCTGTTTTGCTTTTAGATGCATGTGAAGGAACACACAGCCGGTGTGTCTCGGAGGATTGGAGTTTTTCTTCTGAATCGAGAGAGAGACTTGCAGATAACAGGGAACAAGCGAGGAATCTGAAGCAAGAAGAAGATTTTGATCTCCTTAACCCGGCCCAGGAGAAGTGCGCACCTCCGGATGAGACTGTTGTTGGGGGGCCCCCGGGACTGGATCCACGTCCCCAGCATCACTGTGAGTTGAATATTGTGCACATACTAGGGGCTAAAGTAGGCTTCAGTAGGTAGAACACGGCATCCGTGTGGCCCGTTTAGCAGAGGCCAGAGAGGTTACGTGTAGAGTAGCATTGTACCTGACTGGTTTTGTGTTTCTTGAACCTGTAATAGTTGGAGCACTGTGCTATTGAGCGGACCAGCTAGAGAATACAAAAGTGTTGTTAAATCACGTTTTGCCACTGTATACCCCGTGCCTGAACCTGCCTTCTCCACATCTTTCCCCGCCTGTTAATAAATACACCCTTGTTGTTCGCACCTCGTCTTGTGTACTGTAACCTACTCTGCACCGCGGTGGTCCTCTCGGCCATCGCTTCAGCAGCACGACACCAAATTCTTCCTTTCTTTTCTTCACGGAGCCTGAGATTTGGAGCAGGAACCTCAGCCCGGGTTCCTCACTTCTGAAAGGATACTTTCAAATGCCGGTGGCTACCTCTAACTTATCCGGGATCGGCTGGAGCCCATCACGGCAGAGACCGGTACCCCCGGGCAACCGAAGGACATTGAGTAAAGACCTAAACCGCAACCACCATGTCCGTACTTTGCCGGTGCCAGCGCCCCAGCCTTGGCGCCAACGGTCACTACTACCACCGTCATCATCCTCCTTGGGGCCTAGCTTCGCCTGCAGGAAGCTGAAATACTAGCTGCAACACCATAAGCCCCAGAGAACTGTGACCGCAGCGGCGGCTAATCCCTGACCGCATACCCCAGGTGGCGTCACGAGACAGCTCCTATCATCCTCATCATCACCTATCTTCATCCCATCCTCCATCCACTTCCCTTTTATTGTACACCTCGGGGCCACGAAACTGGGCAAGAGCCACCCGTGACATCCCCCTGACCTGACATCACCGGCCCGGCGACGAGTGCAGTTAACCCCTGCCCCGTGGGTGCTACACTTTTTAAGCTAAATACATGGAATTTTTTTAACCATATTAGTGATGCACATTTCACATTCACATTGGGGGTGGTTTAATATAAAAAAAACAACATGACAGGTTCCCTTTAACTTTTTGTATCATCCCTAAATAACATCACAATACACATGGCACTATCAAAAAGAACCACTTGTCACTTTGTGTGTTTCCTTACAGACTACACAATTTTCAAAAAGAACAAAAAGTTACCTAAACAAGTAGGACAGAGCCATGTTGTAATATGGTCGGTGACTTTTGCCCCATACAGTACCTCTAAGTTTTAATGGGGGTGCCTAATTTAACACAATTAGAGATGGGTGGATGAGTTCATGGAACTCCAGTCTATTGGCCTGGTCTGTAGTCTTTGGCAGCTGGATGGGAGGCTTTCTTAATTTTTGAGATCTCTGGCATAACTCTTGATTAGTCAAGCTAAGGAGAAATCATCTTTGGGTCACGACACAATGATGACTTCATGCCAGCTTAATTAATCAAAAGCCATACCAGAAGGTAAGAATTTTGCGCATGTCCTGTCCAGTGGCCAGAGACCACAGAGCAGACTCATGGACCAGAGTCCTGCAAATTTGTGGATATTAGGAAGAAGATTCACACTACCCAGGTCCAGCGTCTACTTCTGGACTCCGTGGAAGTCGGAACAGGACAGTGTGAACTTCCTCAGCCAGATCTCAAGTTCTGGAAACCTGTGAACCTCTGGTGGTTATTAGGCACCCAAGATAACATGACCTTGTGCGGGCCTGGAAATTATAAGAGGTGCCCAAGATGTCGACATTCGAATACCGATTGAGCAAGCTCGTATTGCTTCCCACTCTTCTACGGTCACCCTTGTTTTCTTCTTCCCTTTTACAAGGATGCAGAGGTGAATTCCGAAATGAAGGCGTTAAATACAATGGTTCTTATATTAAAGCTCATCTATGAAGAGTTTCGTGTCAACCTGAATTATTGATGAGCCCCACGAATTATTAAACATAGGTGACCTAAATTTATGTGTAATGGCCTCCCGTGGTGGTTTCAGGGCTATGTTGGGTGCCTCCTCTACTTTGATCTGATAATGCATAAACCAGATAATAAGATGGAAATCAATAGACAGTTGTGTGGTGGGAGACCCCTGAAGTGGTTCCTGAGATGACTTTGTACAATCTACGAACTCATCAACTTCTACATGCGACATGTATATTCCTAATATGAGAAGCAGTTGTTTTTATCTTGTCATACATAGGTTGGATGGATGTGGACCAGCCAGTGTAGAAGCCCTGATACTTTGGGAGAGGCTTCCTAGATGGATCACACCCGGAATGGAGAGGCTTACTAGAAGGATCACACCCAGAGGAAAGAGGCTCCTAGAAGGATCACTACCGGAGGGGAGAGGCTTATTAGAAAGCTCACACCCAGAGGGGAGAGGCTTCCTAGAAGGATCACACCCAGATGGAAGAGGCTTCCTAGAAGGATCGCACACGGAGGGGAGAGGCTTCCTAGAAGGATCACACCCAGAGGGAAGGAAGAGGCTCCTAGAAGGATCACTACCGGAGGGGAGAGGCTTATTACAAGGATCACATCCAGAGGGGAGAGACTTAATAGAAGGTTCACACCCAGAGGTGAGAGGCTTCCTAGAAGGATCACACCCAGAGGGGAGAGACTTACTAGAAGGTTCACACCCAGAGGTGAGAGGCTTCCTGAAAGGATCACATCCAGAGGGGAGAGACTTACTAGAAGGTTCACACCCAGAGGTGAGAGGCTTCCTAGAAGGATCACACCCAGAGGGGAGAGGCTTCCTAGAAGGATCACACTCAGATCAAACCCCAGAATTGCTGATCACTCAGTGTTCTTTGCTACCAACCCCAGAGATCATCTGTAATCTGTAAGAGAATCAGGGAGAACGGTTTGAGTTTCCCTGCAGCACCTCCGAAGGTGACATGAGGTATTACACAGTTGTGTCCTACAAGCCTAAAAACACTGTTTGCAGACACTTTTCAATATTAATAAAAATTGAGGGAATGGGGGACCCTCTATATTGATTCAGAATGCCCTAAAAATGTGTTTGCAGTAGGTTTTATTAACCAGACATTCCCTTTAAATCCTTAACCACTTTCTAGTCTTCATCCAGCAGTTAATTCTTCAGGGACACAACTATGACCCACATATGAAACAGTACAAGGATTGTGTTTGCTTCCAGCTTCAGAAATGTACAGCTATAGAGTGTAATCGGGAGGTGGCTATCTCTAGGGGGTCATCGTAACGTCCCTAACTTAAATATTCGGCTCGGGTTTGGCTTCATTTGTTGTAATTTGTTTTCCTTGTGTCTGTTCTGTTGGGATGAGGGCTACACATGCATTGTGATGTGTGATCAGCGTTATGTAGTCATGTGCCAGGCAAATATTTGTTGACATACAAATAATTTAGCACACAATGGTCTCCTGAGGACGGATTCCCAGCAACTACTGCGAAGACGACAGCAGACATGGAGCTACATAGTCTGAGGGAGGAATAATGAGTCCGTCTAGCCGGATGTACACACCGAAGCTATACCATGGAGAGATAGATAGATAATAGGAGGAAAGGATAGAGAGATAGATAGATATATTTGGAGATATTGACTGCCTCCTTTTCTGACTGCGCTCCTTCCCATCAGTTTAAGATTGTTTTTAATAATGAAATGACAGACAGTGGCTCCTAGGCTGACTCTCAGACTTGAGACCCTGCGCTGTCCTATATCTCAGAGGTAGGCTTGATGGTAGTGAGGTCTGAGCCCCCAGCGTGACCCTGACTTCTGTCCGAGCTCTGATATTACTCCACCACTCCCCACCCTTGGGGTGGGCTGGAAACAAAATAACTGAACCCCTCAGAAATAACATGGACAAGGGAGAAAAAAAAACTTGTAAACACTGCACTCAAACACAAAGGAGAGACAATATGTGTACAGGGGAATAAAGAAAAGGAAAGAAGTAAATGCACAACAGGGGAACTTCTATTCCACTCAAAATAGCAACTACAGATCACCAAAAACTGGATCAACATAAAGGATGAGAATTGCTGAAGCTATGCTGAAGCTATTATCGGCTCAGAACCATAGGCCCATACCATACGTGTTGCCAGTGTAGCGCCCAGAGAAGGGGGTCCTCGGTCCCGGACAGTAACACATGGCAATGTCACTCTGGTGGCCGTTGCCCGGTCACGTGCTCTGGGCCCCTTTTGTTAATGGGAGTATTTACAGGGGAGTAAAGAGTTTTCATCATGTGACGCGACCTGCAGGTTGCGGTTAAGGATGGAGAACCGCCGCTGCTGAATGTGGGTACTCCCAGGTCTGGTGGTAGTGGCAGCTGTGATGGTAGGCCATCCACAGGTAGGGCTGTGCCTGGGAGATGTAACGGGGGCAATAACGCATACCAATCTGTAGATTGTATTAAACAGTCCTTACTCACTGTGGACCCTCGGCCGCTGGTTGCGGTCCCTGTATTGACAGTGCCACTTGGTGACCTGGTGCTCTATCCCCGGCACTCTCAGTTTAGTTGAGACCCTGAAGCCAAGAACTTTGGGAGACCCCAGCTGTGATACAGCGGTCTGTCTGTTCGGCTGGCAGTGCGGACCCTGCGGGGAGGTAAGTGTCCGAACCCCGATCCTAGTTTACTGTGCTGATGCCCCTGGATCTGTAAGGTCAGTGAGGCCCCTGGAGAGCCCTCACCGTGCAGGTAATTGCCAGGCCGTAAAAAAATGCCGGCTGACCTAGGGCCCTGTGCCCCACGCGTGCCCAGATTCCAGTTGTGCTCACTCGTACCGTCCCTGGGGTCTTGACTCCGGCCCAGAGGTACTCGTTTGCCCTCTGCTGGCAACCTGACTCCCGTGCCCCCGGTTTACCGTTATACAGACCCAGCTTGAGGCACGTCTGCTCCCTTCACTACATTTCTCTGCAGACTGCTCCCTGTTCTTCCTGTCCCCTCCCACCAGGCTGACCAATCCCAGGGACTTGTTCCCATGTCGACCATCCCCTTACGAGGTTAACCCTCTATGCCCTGGTGTGATGGCTACTGGGAATTTAGGTGTGTGTTGCTGTTGCTGGCACTGGTGTTGCAGGACTGAGGGGGTAGGTCCTGCATCCCCGGGAGGATGCAGTTCACTGTCGTGCCCTGAGTGGCTCAGGTGTGCTGCACCAGCAGAGGGGGCAGATCTGTAATGAAATCCATAGATATATCTCTCTTGGGTTTGCTAGGCACTGCTAATAGTAGCAAACACCCAGACAGATGAGAGTGCTAAGGTTTGGACCCCGCACAGATGGTACATGCGGATACATAGAGGCCACATCCCTACAGATCCTGGGCCACCAAAAATGACGTAGCAGGAAGTCTAATGCACCCTTCATCCCAGGGTGACCAGCTAGGACAAAATTGTGGTGCTCCCTCAAAACTTTAAGCCAAAGGTTCAGGGGAACAAATTACTTGTTCCCTGGAACACCTGATGGTGCCTCATCCTGGACCCCAGCAATCTCAGACTCCACCTCAGTACTGAGAGCTGACACAGTTACTCCTTTTTGAAGTATGGGCACCGGTTCCTCCTGAGGATCTCCCCCATGGAAACACCTGGACAAGGCTTCCACCTTGGTCTTCTTAGAACCAGGGCAGTTATTTATAAAAAGTTGAACATGTTAAAAAACAAGGACCACCGAGATTGCCTTCAGGAAAGGCTCTTATTGGTCTCGAAATACAAGAGATTCTTGTGGTCGGTGATCACTATAACCGGGTGGGTGGCTGCCTTCAGGAAGTGTCGCGATTCTTCAAATGCCTTCAAGTTTGATACCTATGTCATAATTATTTTCGGCAGGCGAGAACTTCCTGGAAAAGAAGGCACAAGGGCAAAGTTTACCCAATGATGGACCCTGCGACAACACAGCCCTAACCACCATGTCAGATGCATCCACCTCTACTGTAAACGGAAGAGACACATCGAGCTGTATAAGTATTGGTGCTGATCTGAAACACCTTTTAAGACACTCAAAGGCGTATAAAGCACTCTCAGACCAAACGGAGAAGTCAGTCTCTTTCTTAGTGATATTGGTCAGAGGTCTGGCAATGGTAGAGAAATGTTTAATACATTTTCTGCAATAGTTAGCAAACCCTAAGAACCACTGTAGCACCTTAAGCTTCTCAGGACAAGCCCGATTTAATATAGCCTGCACCTTAGAGGGATCCATCCTGAACCCAGACATGCAAATAATGCAACCCAAAAAAAGGTAACTCCTGAACCACAAAGACACACTTTTCAAGTTTAGCGTAAAGCTTTTTTGCTCTAAGTACCTGTAACACTTGTTTAATCTAGATCTTGTGAGTAAATAAGGATGTTATACAGGTAAATAGCAACAAATCTACCTAACAGGTGAGCAAACACATCATTAATAAAATGTTGGAATACAGTAGGTGCGTTGGCTATCCCATAAAACATTACCAGATTCTCATAGTGACCTAAAACTAGGAGACCTCAGGTTGCCTGTCAGACTCTACAATGTGAGTCCAACGCCGTAGCGGCACCCCATGAGTGTGAAACCGAACACCAGATGACATTAGTGCTGGACCCTACCTGCCCTTTATATTTGTAGCTTTTAGCCGGGAGAGGCAGATCTGCTAAATATTAGGTTTGGGGTCCCAGAAAATGAAGATCATATTGCTGTAGTTGATGGGTTCTTATGAATTTGCCAGTTTATGAAGTACCTTCATTTTTTATGAATGGAGAAGAAAGAAAGAAGGAAAGAAAGGAAGAAAGAAAGAAAGACAAAGAGAAAAGGGAAAGAGAAAAAGAACATAGATAGATAGATAGATAGAAAAGAAAGAAAGAAAAAGAATGGAAGACATAGAATATAATAGAAAGAAAGAACGAAAGACAGAAAGAATACGAAAGAAAGAACGAAAGAGATAAAACACGAAAGAATGAAAGACAGGTGTTATATGAAAGAAAGAACGAAAGACAGATAAAATACGAAAGAAAGAATGAAATACAGATAGAATACGAAAGAAAGAAAGAACGAAAGACAGATAAAATACGAAAGAAAGAATGAAATACAGATAGAATACGAAAGAAAGAACGAAAGACAGATAAAATACGAAAGAAAGAAAGAAAGAAAGAAAGAAAGAACGAAAGACCGATAGAATACGAAAGAAAGAAAGAAAGAAAGAAAGAAAGGAAGAAAGAAAAGAAGAAAGAAAGAACGAAAGACAGATAAAATACGAGAGAATAAAAGACATAGAATACGAAAGAAAGACAAAACACAGATAGAATACGAAAGAAAGAAAGAACGAAAGACAGAATACGAAACAAAGAAAGACGACACACAGAATACGAGAGAAATAAAGAAGAAACACAGATAGAATATGAAAGAATAAAAGACAGGTAGAATATGAAAGAAAGAAAGACAGAATATGAAAGAAAGAAAGACAATATGAAAGAAAGAACGAACGAAAGAAAGAAAGAGAAAGAAAGAAAGAAAGAAAGAAAGAAAGAAAGAAAGAAAGAAAGAAATACTCTATAATGGCACTTCCTAGTTGTCAGCACTGGATATGTTCTGTGGTTCTGCAGTAAGATTATTCATTATTATATTTTATACATTTCTCTTTGTTATGAGATCTGTAAATTGATGATCTCTTTTTCCTGTAGAGGAAAGTCGTCCTGCCCTAGATTCCCAATGAAGTGTGATAATAAAGGGGCCTGGCAGCCGCGGCTCTGATCTGGGCTTTGATTCCACATCTCTCATGATTTCCATACATGTCTTGTGCCAATTAATTCAAGTGTCCGTGCAAAATTAGAAATAGATAATGTCATTTTCCTGGAATGAAAAACATGCAAAAAATTCTGGAAACATGTCTATAAGGCCCCTTCACACATCCGTGTTTCCAGTCTGTGTGGTGTCCGCTGTCACACATACCGGAGATACGTTCGCACACGTACTCATTAAAATCTCTGTTGATCTTCACACCTCCGTGTGTCCGTTTAATCCACAAGGAGACATGTAAGTTTTTTAATCACCAACCAAGGTAAAGCAGGCAGCTGGGGGCTGTTATTACCAGGCTTGGGAGGTCCATTGTTATTTGGCCTTTCCCAGCCTAAAAATAGCAGCCCGCAACCGCTTCAGAATTGGCGCATCCATTAGATGTGGAAATTCTGGCACTTTGCCTTTCTCTTCCGATTGCCCTGGTGTGATGGCAATTGGGATAATGGTTTTTGGGGTTGATGTCAGCTGTGTAGAGTCAGCTGGTATCAATACCAGGGATTAGTAATGGAGAGGCATCTATCAGACACCCCAATACTAACCCGGTATATTGTTCCCACACAGGGGCCTCCTCTTCTGTCTGTGTTCACCAGTAGCCCTAGGTGTATATCGTAGAGATAAGTAAATTGTGTCTAAATCAGGTCGCATTCTAGGAAATGGCAAATTTGAACAATTTGCCTTTCAAATTGTGAAATTATCCAAAATATTGCAGAAGATCTCATCAGCCAGAGAAGACTCACATGGCCTCAAGGGCACCATAATGCCTTACAGCAGTCACATCACATGGTATAGCACAGCCAATCACGAGGGACTATGATGAGCCAGTATAAAAGCAGAGGCAGGGAATGCAGCAGACAATTTGCAGTGAATCTGGATAGTGAGAATACGTCACAGCTTACCAATAGAGATAAAGAAGAAATCAATAAAACACAGAAGAAACATAAAAGATAGTGTGTGACAGCACAGCAGTGGAGAACAGTAACCATCCAAGTCACTCGGATATTACTGGGGATATATTTGAGTTAAAGAGCTTTAAAACTGTTCAGTACCATTGCAGGAGACATCGTAGAAGCATTACACACCTTTTAAGGACAATTGAAGTCTTTACCATTGTCTTGAGGATACCTTGACGGAGAGTGGTCCCTCCTATTTCTGGTGTCAGGAGAGCACAGCTCCGGGCTTCACACACTTGTTCAGATTAATACTGCTGGCTGTGAAGATTCTCCTTTATCCAGTGCTGCTAGGGTTAAGTAGATTCCCTGGTCTCCTGAATTCTGAATGAAAGCTATTGCCAGCTGTTCGCTATTGCTAATTAGTTCTCCTACAAAGTCTTGCCTCCTAGCCCAGGTTATTGATGGTGATAGTTTCTGCTTAGCTTGCCTCTAAGTGAACCTGTGAGCTGTGGACCACGAAGCATTCAGAGAACATTTACTGTGTGAAAGCTGTGTTGTTTTCCCTTCCTTAGTCCTTTTTGGTCCGTTCCTCATTATTACCTCTTGTTGTTTGGAGTGCACTGTATGATTGCTGTTTATTTTACCCCTGTCTGTCTAATCCTCTCTGTGTCTTTAACCTAGAGTGGGACTAGTGTTCCTGCTGCCCTGCGCACTATCCAGGGCTGAGCCCAGGCAAAGACAGGGATAGGCACATGATTGGTGATGGGGTGACAAGGAGTGCAGGGATCAGATTCAGGTGAGTTTACGAGGTGACCCTGCTCCCCATTCCCTAGCGCAAGGGCCCACTGTTGTAACTTGTACCCTGTGTGTTGCGGTGCTTGACGGGGGTCCCCGTGTATCTGTCGGAATCCCGGTAGTAACTAGTTGACAGCCGTACTTAAAATTTGGATCTAATCATATTTTGGGGTAAAAAAAATAGATACATCTGACAAATTAGAATTTTAAAAGATTTTTTCATGTAAATCGCAGCATTAGAACATTCAGACACATCTCACAATACAGTAAAAAAAAGAACAGTGTGGAATTATTCTTTCTTTCGAGGAGAGACCACCTGGTAAACGGCGAAATATAAGCTCATTTTTGCAAAGTTACGAATGCAACTCCATGTAATTACACTATTTGTTACAATAATTGGCCCGAATTTTTTACTTTTGCAGACATAACAATCGTTTGGGAAATGAAATCTCTCCAGAAGTCAAACATTGAAGTTTTGCCAAATCTTTCCCTTCTACAATGAATCTTATTGAGTGTGTGGGCAGCGGAGAAGGCTGCAGAAGTCAGGTAGAAGAACAAACAAACAGAAAGTCATTATTTCTGCTACTTGTGCAGGATAAGATGTATGACGGCCGGAGAAATGTAGCACAGCGGAAAGTATTCACATTCTAGTGAATCGGGGGGGGGGGGGGGGTTACGGGGAATATCCTGCAGACCTGGTCTACATCTTCATGTGCTTGGGTGGTGGTGCATAGAAATGCAGTCATGCTGGCACATGGAGAAAGTAACAACTGAGAAAACTCATTGACTTGTATGAAAAAAAAATGCAGAGGTCACAGTGTAGAAAGGGAGGAGGGAGATGAAGCTGCACACATCTATTGTTGATGGCAATCTATCAAGAGGAGGCTTCCGCTGCGTATTCTGAGAGCAGCATGATGTATGGGCAGAAATCCTGATTCGAGCAATATGTTGCTTACTAGACTCCTGGGTACAGCTTTGAGGTCCTCTTACTATGCAGATTCATTACAAAGTGGCAGCTGCATTCCCTGCCTTTGCTTTTATACTGGCTATGGCAGTCTCTAGTGATTGGCTTTGCTATACCATGTGATGTGATAGCTACAAGACACTATGGGGAAGCTCTTGCCCAGCCATGCCCATGGTCATGCTTTCCTTCTTTTATTTAAGGCAACTGACGCAAAGCTTATTGCATACTGTTCAATTTTATTTAGTTAAGCAAAATCCTAAAAATTTAACACAATTAGGAAATTTAAAAGAGTGAAACAGGAAAGCAAAGGGTCTGTGGTGCGCTAACACTAGGTTTCGTTGGATACACTAGTGGAGGAGAAGTGAGATGAAGAACACTAGATGTCACTAGATACACTAGTGGAGGAGTAGTCAAACAAGCCAAAGGTCAAAAGCCGGGAATTCTCAACTGTTCAAAGGGAGAGAGCAAAGCCGAGGTCAGGCTACAAGCTGGGGGTCTGCAAGCCAGGAGAACATGACAGGTACAAAGCGAGAGAGCGGAGCCGAGGTAAGGATACAAGCCGGAGGTCAAGAAGTCAGGAAGACACATCAGGTACAAAAGGAGAGAGTGGAGCCGAGGTCAGGATACAAGCTAGACGTCAGAAAGTCAGGAAGACATGTCAGGTACAAAATGAGAGAGCGGAGCTGAGGTCAGGATACAAGCTGGGGGTCTGGAAGTCAGGAAGACACATCAGGTACAAAAGGAGAGAGTGGAGCTGCGGTCAGGATACAAGCCAGAGGTCAGCAAGTCAGAAAGTCAAGTCACGGTCAGAGAAACAGGCGGGGGAGGGTACTAGGAAAGAGGTAGCAGGACAAGATCAGGACGGTCACTTACAGGAGCCAGCAACAACTGCTGCAACACAGGCTGAAGTAGCTCCAAAATAAAGCAGAGCAATCACCCAGAACGAGGCTTAAACAAACAGGTCTCTCTCACAAGGCCCAAGACCGGGAACAACCAGACCATCGGGAAATAATACAAAACCACGCATCAGCTCTGCATGAGAGCAGGGCACCACAAATCAGAATCATGACAGGGTCAGGACATAATGAAACTGGGAGATACCGCGAGTGGTCTAACACAACAACCCTGGGGTTCAAATGATGATATCATCAGACTATGACATGGTGAAAGTTGGGAGACCACAGTGATCAACAATAGATGGAGGTTTCAAAATGGCCAAAATCCTACAATGCTTGGGGCAAATAGTTTTAGAGTCGCCTGTCTTAGCGAAATCGCATCACATCAGTGATTCACCAAGAGCAGAATTTCATAAATACATCATACTGCCCATGACTGCATAATTCTTCGCCTTTCCCACATTAATAGAAAACCAAACATTGAAAGTATCAACCCTGTGCAGATAATAAGTATTTACTTAAAACTTACAACCAAGAACCCGAGACTAGCCGTCCTATTCTGCTTTATGGCATCCCATACGTCACATTCGGTTCGGCTTCGCACTATCTACAGAAGACCCTGCAGTCAAACACGTCAGATCATTCGCCATGAATACGATACTCACTATAACTTGCCCTTGAAATGATATTTTTCATTTGAAGTTATGAAAATTAATATTTTTATTGACATCTACAGTTTTTAAATAGTGGAATACCCATAGATGGTGACTCCAAAGTGATGTGGGTGATCTTACTGATAGCTTTTTTGGTTATTTTGTAATTTTATTACTATGTTAAACAATTATAAAAAAACACGCAAAACAAGAATGCCGCGGAGACACCATCACATGTTTCTCAACGCTGGCAGGAAACTAGCCAGGTCTTTCACCGGGAAGGAACAACCACGGGAAGGGCATCCTCCGGTGAAGGAGACCGCCTATGCCAAACATGGTATCCATCCACAGACAGCTGTTTCGGGGTATTTGCCCCTCATCAGTGTGGAGTAGGAAACTGGCTAGTGGGAGCAATGCCTAGTAGAAGACTACATAGCTAAGGATGGCTGACCTCGGGGAGATCAACATCCAACACCGCGGAGACACCATCACGTGTTTCTCAACGCAGTGACACTAGAACAAGGCCCCCTAGGAAAATATGCAAAACAAGAATGCCGCGGAGACGTCATCACATGTTTCTCAACGCTGGCAGAAAACTAGCCAGGTCTTTCTCTTGTTTTGCATATTTTCTTAGGGAGCCTTGTTCTAGTGTCACTGTGTTGAGAAACACGTGATGGTGTCTCCGCGGTGTTGGATGTTGATCTCCCCGAGATCAACCATCCTTGCCTATGTAGTCTTCTACTAGGCATTGCTCCCACTAGCCAGTTTCCTACTCCACACTGATGAGGGGCAAATACCCCAAAACAGCTGTCTGTGGATGTCTACCATGTTTGGCATAGGTGGTCTCCTTCACTGGAGACTGCCCTTCCCGTGGTTGTTCCTTCCCGGTGAAAGACCTGGCTAGTTTCCTGCCAGCGTTGAGAAACACGTGATGGTGTCTCCGCGGCATTCTTGTTTTGCATATTTTCCCAGGGGGCCTTGTTCTAGTGTCACTGCGTTGAGAAACACGTGATGGTGTCTCCGCGGTGTTGGATGTTGATCTCCCCGAGGTCAACCATCCTTACCTATGTAAACAATTATAAAGGACTGGAGATGAGAGAATACATTTGAGTGGAATTGAATTTTACAAAAATCTGGATTCACCAAAATGCGGATTTTTAATAACTCATAAAAAATCCCTATACTCATCTCGCCATTAACCTATCCGCTCCTCACCATCACCCGTCTGGTCCTTGTTGCATCTCCTGATCCCCTCCGCTCGTGCTCCGAGCCTCTGGATGACATTGTGTTGTTAGAATTTGTTAATACTGTATGACCTCTTTGTTTGTTTTTTTTTCTTTCAATTCTTTCATGTAATCCTACATTTTAATTGTGATCATGAATATAATAGATGCTGTATGTCACGCCTGGACTTGGGGAAGTTCCAATATGAGGCAAGACACACAACAAACAAGGGGTACACCAGGGACACTTAATCAATGGTGGCCCCTGGTGCTAAGGACCTCCTGCACTCACCTACGGCTACACCTTTCACTCCTTGCAAGCCCTATATAGGTTCCGCACCTGTTGCCAAGCAGGACACCTGAAACCCTAGGAGGCCCTGCGATAAGTCTGACTAGTGAGCTGGTAGGTGAGGATCGCCAGTCTCAACACTGTGTTAAAACAACATGATAGACAGGGTAAACAATAAAGGATAAAGTCCAACTTCATGGCTGCAGTCAGACACCAAAACTGCAGCTTACTCCACTTCACACAACAAGGGCTCAGCAGCTCCTTCCACCTTGAGGCCTAGCTTCAGAATGGATTCAGAATAACTGGCCCCCTCTACTGGGAGATTTGACCTTATATAGGGGAAGGGAGTGGTCACCAACCAAAAACACCTGAGGCCTGGAGTCAGAAGCTGCTGGAAAGCAAAATTGACATTAACCCTTTCAGCATCAAAGGAAAGATGGCAAAGAGAGACTCCGGCCCAAGTCTCTTAAATGCAGAGAGACGGCCGTGACACTGTATCTCCAAAGTAAAACAGTTAATTCTCCCACATTGTCAGGGTGCTGAATGATTCTGCTGGAAGCGAAAATCTGCAGCGGCCTTAAAGTATCATCGTTGGTTATATGAAAAATAAAGGAAAAGGTGCAACAAACTCGGAACAAGGAGCAATACGAGGCGGTGCATCTATTCATCCATAGTGTGGCGCATCAAGCATATTGGTCTGTGAAAACAAAACATTTCTGTACATTATTTAGCAAGTGTTTTTTTCGATTCCAGCACATGGAGATATGGAGAATAGAACGGAACAGAGAATCTTGTAGCCATTGTCTCTTGGGGCAGGGAGGTTAAATGAGGAACGGAAGGTGAAGTTTTATTGTTTTCACTAAAGCCGCAATAAATGTCGCCTTCCCTCTAGAGAATGTGCCTCTTAAAAATAAGCTGAACATTCAGCCGAAAGGTTTTTTGTTTGCGGACGAGGACACGGATAATAAACATCCTCTGCTCTGCCGAGCTCACATAAAGGGGAATGTCACAATTAGAACGATGATTAATGAAATCACAGGTTGAGCACTGGGTTCAGTGAAGTGAGGAATGTACATCATTGTTTGGAGACGAAAAAGCCCAACGGGGACCCGTAATTTCCAAATGAGTTACGTAAATGAGACTGTGATCGTCAAATGAGCAGCCACGATTTCCAAACTTCTCCAGATCTTGGTTCAAAACTTCCTCCAAGTACGGGGAAGTACCAAGCAAGCGGCGGAAGGTAAGGGAAGGGGACCCCTGCTTCTAGGCAAGGGGGAGATGGGTGACCCCTGACCAAACCTACCACTGGTCCCTTGATTCCCTCACCACCCTAGATAGGTTCTGCACCTATGCGCCAAGCCGAATATCTGATCCTAGGTATCCCTACTGCTGGTCCTTGGGGTTCCTCACCACACTAGATAGGTTCTTCTCCTATGCGCCGATCCAGATATCTGACACTAGGTATCCCTACTGCTGGTCCCTGGGGTCCCTCACCACCCTAGACAGGTTCTGCACCTATGCGCCGAGCCGGATACCTGAGCCTAGTTATCTGTAATGCTAGTCCTTGGGGTTCCTCACCACCCTAGATTGGGTCCACACTTATGCGCCGAACCGGATACCTGACCCTAGATATCCCTAGTGCTGGTCCCTCACTACCCTAAATAGGTTTTGCACCTATGCGCCGAGCAGCATACCTGACCCTAGCTATCCCTAGTGCTAAACCCTAACTAGGGAACAGATGGGATGAGCTCTATGTCAACCCCATGAAACGCTAAAGGAAGAAACAAGGGGACACTCGGGAGAAAAACTACTTATCCTCAGATGACACAAACAGTAGTTCAACAACAATAATACAGATGAGAGCAAGCAACCTGCTTGGAGCCAGAGCTAGAATGAACTGAATAATATCACCAGCACCAGTCCAGGGAAGAAGGGAGTAGTTAAGCACCAAGGGAATACTGATGATCAGCAGCTGGGTGGAAGGCAAGCTCCTGCTGGGTCTAAAAGGAGGAGAGATGAAAACCCAGCAGGAAAGGTACCTATACCAATGAATATTGACAGCAGGAACAATAGAAAGTCAGGGAGCATTTTGCGCAGCCAAATGCTGTGACCTTCTATAGCCAGAAACCATCCATGACACAACCGTGACACAGCAGATAAGGCTGGACTTTCTTAGGGCAAGACGTCTTCACTGGGCGCTGCACATCTACTCAACTTGTAAAAGTTTTTATTCTTCAGCCAAGACTTTGTTTGATATCCAGATAGCCAACAGAGTGTAGAGCCCACCTGTTACCATAGGTGTTCGCTTCACCTAAAGTATGTGTGAACAATGTCAATCTGTGGGGCTATGCACTCAACCAAGGAGGATGAGATCTCGGTCAACCATCAGATATGGTTGGCTTAAAAAGAATAGATAAAAGGAAGTCTTCAAATACAACAATTGTTTCTCTTTAATCTTAGTAGACATCCGAGAAGGTACTCAGCATAATAGTTACACATCCATAGAGGTACACAGCATAATAGTTACACATCCATAGAGGTACACAGCATAATGGTTACACACCCATAGAGGTACACAGCATAATGGTTACACATCCATAGAGGTACACAGCATAATAGTTACACACCCATAGAGGTACACAGCATAATGGTTACACATCCATAGAGGTACACAGCATAATGGTTACACTTCCATAGAGGTACACAGCATAATGGTTACACTTCCATAGAGGTACACAGCATAATGGTTACACTTCCATAGAGGTACACAGCATAATGGTTACACATCCATAGAGGTACACAGCATAATGGTTACACTTCCATAGAGGTACACAGCATAATGGTTACACTTCCATAGAGGTAAACAGCATAATGGTTACACATCCATAGAGGTACACAGCATAATGGTTACACTTCCATAGAGGTACACAGCATAATGGTTACACTTCCATAGAGGTACACAGCATAATGGTTACACTTCCATAGAGGTACACAGCATAATGGTCACACATCCATAGAGGTACACAGCATAATGGTTACACATCCATAGAGGTACACAGCATAATGGTTACACTTCCATAGAGGTACACAGCATAATGGTCACACATCCATAGAGGTACACAGCATAATGGTTACACATCCATAGAGGTACACAGTATAATTTTTACACATCCATAGAGGTACACAGCATAATGGTTACATTTCCATAGAGGTACACAGTATAATGGTTACACATCCATAGAGGTACACAGTATAAAGGTTACACTTCCATAGAGGTACACAGTATAATGGTCACACTTCCATAGAGGTACACAGCATAATGGTTACACATCCATAGAGGTACACAGCATAATGGTTACACTTCCATAGAGGTACACAGCATAATGGTTACACTTCCATAGAGGTACACAGCATAATGGTTACACATCCATAGAGGTACACAGCATAATGGTTACACATCCATAGAGGTACACAGCATAATGGTTACACTTCCATAGAGGTACACAGCATAATGGTTACACATCCATAGAGGTACACAGCATAATGGTTACACATCCATAGAGGTAAACAGCATAATGGTTACACATCCATAGAGGTACACAGCATAATGGTTACACATCCATAGAGGTACACAGCATAATGGTTACACTTCCATTGAGGTACACAGTATAATGGTCACACTTCCATAGAGGTACACAGTATAAAGGTTACACTTCCATAGAGGTACACAGTATAATGGTTACACATCCATAGAGGTACACAGTATAATTTTTACACATCCATAGAGGTACACAGCATAATGGTTACACATCCATAGAGGTACACAGCATAATGGTTACACTTCCATTGAGGTACACAGTATAATGGTCACACTTCCATAGAGGTACACAGTATAAAGGTTACACTTCCATAGAGGTACACAGTATAATGGTTACACATCCATAGAGGTACACAGTATAATTTTTACACATCCATAGAGATACACAGCATAATGGTTACACTTCCATAGAGGTACACAGTATAATGGTTACACATCCATAGAGGTACACAGTATAAAGGTTACACTTCCATAGAGGTACACAGTATAATTTTTACACATCCATAGAGGTACACAGTATAATTTTTACACATCCATAGAGGTACACAGTATAATGGTTACACTTCCATAGAGGTACACAGTATAATGGTTACACTTCCATAGAGGTACACAGTATAATGGTTACACTTCCATAGAGGTACACAGTATAATGGTTACACATCCATAGAGGTACACAGTATAAAGGTTACACTTCCATAGAGGTACACAGTATAATGGTTACACATCCATAGAGGTACACAGTATAAAGGTTACACTTCCATAGAGGTACACAGTATAATGGTTACACATCCATAGAGGTACACAGTATAAAGGTTACACTTCCATAGAGGTACACAGTATAATGGTTACACATCCATAGAGGTACACAGTATAATTTTTACACATCCATAGAGGTACGCAGCATAATAGTTACTCATCCCTAGAGGTACACAGCAAAATGGTTCACAGGCAGTGACAAAACAAAATCAGATTCGAGTCTACTCCTAGTCTGAATTGGGACCTGTGGATTGCAAGGTTCACACCTCTTCTGGTTTGTCCATTCCCATGTAAATGATAGGGCTTAGTCATAACACCTTGTCTTTTTTCTTTTGGTTTGAATTTGGTTTTACAACTGATCCTGATCCAAATCTTGACCACCTACTCTTAACTGTTCGTCGGACTCTGTTCATACTACAGAGTGTGGCAAGCAACCTGATGCTTCTGAATTGTTTAGCCAGAGCCGGGTGTCGGCTGATCCAGGTTCACAGGTCTTCCAGTATGCGTCGATGATAGGTTCAGCATAAGCTCCAGCGATCCCGGTCTTTTTGTTGAACCTGTTTATGTTGCTTTTTGTTGTGATATTGAGTGGTGTGGACGTTCCCGTATTGTGCATTACTTTCTCCCCTTTCCGTTGTTCCCTTGTTCATATATTGTCTCTCCTATGTGTTTTGAGTGCTGTGTGTTTGAGTTGTCGTTCTCCCTTGTCCATGTCGTTTTTGTAGGGTTTTATAATTGTGTAGGGTGGCGGAGAGGGGGAGTAAGATCATGGATCGGACAGGAGCTAGGGTCTCACTGGGGGCTCGGACCTGGCTACCATCAAGCCTACCACTGAGATAAGAGGCAGCGCAGGGTCTCGAGTCTGAGGGCCAGCTTAGTGGCCCCTGTTCTGCCATTACATGCCCCGTGACACAAAGTCTACTAATATTGTTACCAGTCACGTACAATCTAAAGCCAGTGCTACGTCTTGCATAATGCAATGCGGCGTATAGCACCGTATGATTTCCCAATCATGTAGATATCGTCATTAATAATATTTAGATGTAAAAACATTTCTTACAAAAAATCCTGTTCTTATTGAGATCATTTATTTTTGTATTCCCTAGCTAAAAATCCAATTAAATCTGAATTTAGATCTCACAATTCCATCAATATGTCTCACTTTCACGCTCCGTGTCTGACGACACCTTAATTAAAACTTGTAATTATTTCCCGATGCATTGTGTAATACAATGGCGGTATTAGTTCGGTAACTGCTTTGCATAGGTTGATTATTACAGTTGTCATTTAGGGATAATTACTGTACATCTCTCCATTGTCACTTTTCAGAAGTTATTGCTTCTAATTAGTGTTTGTTTACTTTTACTAATAATGTACATAAGCCATATTTGCCAATTCTCCGGGATGTCCAGTAGGTTCTTAGAAAAAGAGAAGACCTTAGGACTTCCAGAACTGTCATGTCTCCCAGACACCATGTCCTGACTCACTTCTACTCTTTATTTCCATTCCGCCTTAATCCGGGTTGCCGCCACAGGCAAAGGACTGCACTGTAATCTGATTTACTGTGTTATCAATCTAAGCAGAACCAGAGGAAGGGCACTGGCCATCTGCCTTTGATGGTGGCATTTAGGAAGTGGGTAGACAACTGCTTTAAAATCACTTTTTAGGGTAAGCTTTCATATATGTATTTGCGGAATAACACTATTTCTGGCCTTCATATGACCTCTTTTCCTGAATTCTTCTGCAGTTTCTCCAGTGGCTCTGAGCTAGTGGGTAGAGAATAGCTGCTGTTATGTCTCCCATACACAGCACACATAGACATGAAGTATTCCTGCTCTCCTACCTCTATTTAGTACATGATCAGAGGCACCAGAAGCCGCTTGGAGGACATTATATGGCAGTACTTAGCAGTGTAGCAGTGATTCCTAATAGCAACAGCAAAGAGAACATTATACAGAAGTACTGAGCAGTGTAGCTGTGAATCCAGATAACAGCAGCATGGAGGACATTATACAGCAGTACTGAGCAGAGTAGCTGTGAATCCAGATAGCAGCAGCAAGGAGGACATTATACAGCGGTACTGAGCAGTGTAGCTGTGAATCCAGATAGCAGCAGCATGGAGGACATTATACAGCAGCACTGAGCAGTGTAGCTGTGAATATAGATAGCAGCAGGATGGAGGACATTATACAGCAGTACTGAGCAATGTAGCTGTGAATCCAGATAGCAGCAGCATGGAGGACATTATACAGAAGTACTGAGCAGTATAGCTGTGAATCCAGATAGCAGCAGCATGGAGGACATTATACAGCAGTACTGAGCAGCTGTGAATCCAGATAGCAGCAGCATGGAGGACATTATACAGCAGCACTGAGCAGTGTAGCTGTGAATATAGATAGCAGCAGCATGGAGGACATTATACAGCAGTACTGAGCAGTGTAGCTATGAATCCAGATAGCAGTAGCATGGAGGACATTATACAGAAGTACTGAGCAGTATAGCTGTGAATCCAGATAGCAGCAGCATGGAGGACATTATACAGCAGTACTGAGTAGCTGTGAATCCAGATAGTAGCAGCATGGAGGACATTATGCAGCAGTACTGAGCAGCTGTGAATCCAGATAGCAGCAGCATGGTGGACATTATACAGCAGTACTGAGTAGCTGTGAATCCAGATAGTAGCAGCATGGAGGACATTATGCAGCAGTACTGAGCAGCTGTGAATCCAGATAGCAGCAGCATGGAGGACATTATATAGCTGTACTGTGCAGTGTAGCTGTGAATCCCAATAGCAACAGCAAGGAGGACTTTAAACAGTAGTACTGATCAGAGTAGCTGTGAATCCATATAAAAGCAGCATGGAGGACATTATACAGCAGTACTGAGCAGTGTAGCTGTGAATCCGGATAGAAGCAGCATGGAGGACATAATACAGCTGCACTTAGCAGTCTAACTGTGAATCTAGGTCTAAAATGAGGACAAAAAAATGCTTATTACAAAACAGCTGGTCTTTTTGCTTCCCACTCTACTTTTTTCCTTTGTTTTTGCTTTAATATGCAGCTGCACTAGATGTATGCAGTTTGCTAAAATGACACTGACCACCAAATTCCCATAGGTACCAAATATGCAGGTTCCCGTTTTAGTTCAGAATACGGCACTAACCCTTAAGGACAATGTGTCACTTGATATAAATATGTAAAAAAAAAATGACCTGGTGTAATTTCCACTGTTCTCCTGAATCTGGCAATGTTTTTCTTTTGTTTCTGCGCCTATCCATTCCGGAGATATGGCCCCTTCTTGTCTGTATAGAAAGTTAGTCTTTTTAGACAAAAGGGTGTGTTCCTCTCCTTGGGGTTCACGCCCAGTTGCCTAAGAAGACTATATTTATATACAGGAAAGAAGGGGCCATATCTCAGGAACGGAGAGGCGCAGGAAGAAAAGAAAAACATTGCCGGATTCATGAGGACAGGGGCATTTATACCTGGTAAAATATATTACATATATACGGCAAGTGCAGGTCCACTTTTAGGAATGTTTTACCCCATATTAATGATTGGATATCCTGATAAGAGTCATTTATATTCCACAGGCATATTCCGCTCAGTGCTCATGATCCAGAGTTCTTAGACCAGACCTTATAACCATTTAATTGGATATTTACGCTTTTGCTATATTAAACATGATTTCATAGGATAGAAATCATCATGGGAACCTTTCTATTTATCCGACAGATAATCTATCTCCCCGGAATGGCGAAGGGCGAGGAGGAAGTAATAGCGCGGAAAATGTCAGTTTGGTTGTAGGGATTTTTGCTTCTGAGAATCTGAAGCACCTACTGAGAATATTGAGATTGCATATGCAAATTCTACGTCCGTGACTTCACATGAACTTTACTTTCTTATTAAGCATTCGACTATATTAAAGCCTTGTCTTATGAGCATACAATAAAAAAGACATATGGAAGATATCTCAAAAGACGTGTAAGGAAAACCATAAAATAAGCCATAATGTGCTCTTATTGATAAATGGAAAGTGATGTCACGGTGTCATGGTGGCATCAGGATCTGTGGAAACTCCAGATTTTTGCACTTTGCCTGCTAATTTCTCTGATGTCTGTGATCAATACAGGGAGACTCGGAAGTCGACCCACGAGACTCAGGCATCTCCACCATTAGCGGTAATCCTGAGGCCAACGATAACCTAGGGTCCCGATAATATTACAAAATTAGCCATATTAAGATGCATCAGTGAGGTTTTTTTTTCATTCAATGTATAGTCATCATGAAATTAAAAAATAAAATAGTGCAAATACCCTAGATAGTGAGTACTAATTAAAGGTGAAGATTTACTATAAACAGGTCTCATCAGAAAACAGCTGACTTTGGAAAGGAAAGCCGCGGCTGACTGCTGCAAGGGAAATGCAGAATTGCATGAAAACATAATGAAAATCTCAGCAGAGCTCGGCACAGATATATCTTCAGAACTAGGAGGACGGATGGAAGCGGTGGACTATGGTGAACTATCAGAACTGAGGAGACAACGGAACAATAGGAGCGAAGCAACAGGAAAAATATCATGTAAAGGTAATAAGAGACAATACGAGTCTTGGAAGAGTCAGCAGAACCTACCATGTATGAAGACAATGCAATAGTCTTTAATTGCTTTCCTCTTTCTTTTCCTTTATTTTTCCTTTCTTCCCTTTCTATCTGCTTCCCTCACTTCCTACATCTTTTCATTCATTTCTTCCCTCCTTTATCTTTCATTTCAATCTTCCCTTTTTCCCCTCTCACTCCTTCCTTATTTCGTCCATATTTCTTTTCTTCTTTCTTTCCCTTTCCTGCATTTAGTATTTCCTTATATTCTTCCTTCAATTTCCTTGCATCCCTTTTTCTTTTTACTTTCTCTCCTTACTTCCTATTTACTGTACCTCCTTTATTACATCCTACCTCCTTCCTTCTTCCTTTTATGTGCTTCCTTGCTTCACCACTTCCTCTTTCTTTTTGTCCTTATCGCCCTCTACCCTATCTCCTTCATCCTCCTTCCAATCCTCATTCCTTAGTTCCATAATCCTTACTTCAATCCTTCATTTTTCCCACCTTCCTTCATTATTTCCCTGTTTACCAGTAGCATTTTCCCTCTCCTTACTCATTATCCTCCCTCTTTTCTCATCTTCTTTCTTATTTTTCTTCCTTCACATCACTCCATCCCACTCCCTTCCTTGCTTCTTTTACTCCTCACTTTTCTCCCTTCTTCTTCCCTTTTACCCACTATTATTATCACTCTCTCCTCCTTTCTTCTTTTAATCACTTTCCTCTATCCTTACCTGCCTTCTTCTTTTCCTCCCCTCCTTCATTCCTTTCCATCCCCACCTACATATTTCATCACTTTTCTCTATCCCTACCTGCCTCCTTCTTTATCTCCCTTCATCCCTTTCCTTCCCCACCTACATGTTTCATCACTTTCCACTATCCCTACCTACCTCCTTCTTTTCATTACCTCCTCTATCCCCTTCCTTCCCCAACTACCTATTTCATCATTTTCCTCTATCCCCACCTGCCTCCTTCTTTTCCTCCCTTCCCTTCATCCCATTCCTTCCCCACCTACCTATTTCATCACTTTCCTCTATCCATACCTGCCTCCTTTATTTCGTCCCCTCCTTCATCCATTTCCTTCCCCACCTACCTATTTCATCACTTTCCTCTATCCGTACCTGCCTCCTTCTTTTCGTCCCCTCCTTCATCCCTTTCCTTTCCCACCTACATATTTCATCACTTTCCCCTATTCCTACCTGCCTCCTTCTTTTCCTCCCTTCCCTTTATCCCATTCCTTCCCCACCTACCTATTTCATCACTTTCCTCTATCCATACCTGCCTCCTTTATTTCGTCCCCTCCTTCATCCATTTCCTTCCCCACCTACCTATTTCATCACTTTCCTCTATCCGTACCTGCCTCCTTCTTTTCGTCCCCTCCTTCATCCCTTTCCTTTCCCACCTACATATTTCATCACTTTCCCCTATTCCTACCTGCCTCCTTCTTTTCCTCCCTTCCCTTTATCCCATTCCTTCCCCACCTACCTATTTCATCACTTTCCTCTATCCGTATTTGCCCCCTTTTTTTCGTCCCCTCCTTCATCTCTTTCCTTCCCCACCTACCTATTTCATCACTTTCCTCTATCCCTACCTGCCTTCTTCTTTTCGTCCCATCCTTCATCCCTTTCCTTCCCCACCTACCTATTTCATCACTTTCCTCTATCCTTACCTGCCTCCTTCTTTTCCTCCCTTTCCTTCATCCCTTTCCTTCCCCACCTACCTATTTCATCACTTTCCTCTATCCCTACCTGCCTTCTTTTCCTCCCTTTCCTTCATCCCTTTCCTTCCCCACCTACCTATTTCATCACTTTACTCTATCCCTACCTGCCTTCTTCTTTTCCTCCCTTTCCTTCATCCCTTTCCTTCCCCACCTACCTATTTCATCACTTTCCTCTCTCCCTACCTGCCTTCTTCTTTTTGGCCTGTCCCTTCATCCCTTTCCTTCCCGACCTACATATTTCATCACTTTCCTCTATCCCTACCTGCCTTCCTCTTTTCCTCCTTTTCCTTCATCCCTTTATTTCCCCACCTACATATTTTATCACTTTTCTCTATCCCTACCTTCCTCCTTCTTTTTCTCCCCTCCTCCATCCCTTTCCTTCCCCACCTACATATCTTCTTATCTCCTCCCTATTTTCTTCTATCCTCTTTCGATAACTGATACATATTGTCTTTCATTACTATTGGGTCTGAGGAGCAAAGAATGACACGGGAATGGTGATTAATGAATCCCTTATTAATTGCTTGCACCTACTCCTTGTATCCTCAAGCGTATTTAGGCCTATGCTTCTGCTGGGTGTTCTCAGCCTAGTAAGTGTGCCCTGATGCTTCTCCTCCCCCTTTCACAGCATGCAGTCTCAATGACACACAGAAGGAGCTCTGCAGCTGCATCTCCCCCCTCTCCCCCTTTCCCTTTTTTAATATTAGTTTGATTTTTTGGTGACTACAGAACATGTACGAAGATTTCACAGTCATGGAAGAGTCATGATTCTCATGAACTACAGGCTGATGATAATTTACAGGATAGTTTACAAGATTTTCTGCTTCTATGGCTTCGGAATATATTGATAGGTAGGCTTTACTTCAACGTGAAGAAAAGATCCACACATATCCTTCTACTTATTTCCAGCACTGGTGAATCATGACACGCAAGTGTTGGAAAATTCCTGACCTACATTAAACCTTTCTTTCCATCACAGATGGCCATGTCAATGAGTCCCATTGACATTAACAATACAACCCGCCTACATATTTTTTCCAGCGCTTAGTATCTGTTAAATAATTGATGACTATGAGACAGTTTGTCAATGTTTCCTATAGTAATGTGTAAAGAAAATACAACGCTATGGCCGAATGTAACTGATTAACAAAGTGGCTCAAAAAGTAAAGGACGGGGATTGGCTTCTTCCAACATAACATTTCGATAAAAACTCATTACACCTCTCAGTTACGTCCCATCTTATATTGACAGTTGTATATAAAGAAGAAAAGATAGAAGGACATGTATGAGCACAAGGAGTAAACGGAGATGTAGTCAGGTGAAAATCCGACGGTCAGAAATCCAGGAGAGCACGTAATAGGTTCAGGGAGAAAACAGAGATGTGGTCAGGTAATGGTCCGAGGACAATAGACAGGAGGTCACGGCTGAAACAACAATCCAGGGTCAGAACACAAAGATCAGAACACTGGCAGAGGCAACAGCACAACTGCAGAACCAGAAAATACAACTGGCAAAGTTCAGCCTGAGCAATCACGAGAAAGGAGGATCACCTGAGCATGGAACAAGCTGCTAGTTCCGTAACTCAGGAAGGTGCAGTAGAACATCTCCAAAGGCAAGATGCTCTGCAGAGAGGAATCATATAACTGTCAGGAATGTAATTCAAGAAAACGCAGCAGAGCATCTCTAGACTACAAGATGCTCTGCACGGAGAAATCGTGTCAGTAGGTCTCCCACCATACAAAATGTTTTGGCTTTGGTCCTCCTGATACTCTGACAATGAGTCTCTGCTTAAAAATTCTGTTCAGCCTTTTCTTGTATCAAGTCTCTTCTGTATAAGAGGAAGAAAAATTAACAGTGATCAAAAAAGCGCAGTTGTCAATGAGAGGATTTTCTCTCCAATGTCCCTTGAAAAAGTATTACTTTCCATATTTTTTTTACATTACACCCACAATCTTGACCAAAGTAGAACTTTTTGGGCTAAATGCAAAAAACTATGTTTGTCGGAAAACTAACACTGCACATCTCCCGGGAAACACCATCCCCACTGTCACATATGGTGGTGGCCGTATCCTACTGTGGGGAGACTTTTCTTCAGCAGGGGCAGGGAAGTGTCACAATGATTGCCCCTCCTGAAGCACTAACTACCTGTCACGATGACTCTGGGATAGTGAGAAACACGGACCCTAAGCTGTCCCTCAAGCTAGGGAGAGCTATTCCTAATCTCAGGGATACCCTTAAAGGTGGGGATATCTGGGCCTCCTTCCAGGCCCTGCTACTGACCAGTCCTGATCTGTTTACCCCTGCCCCAGGGAGGGACCGATCAAGAGTGTAATGAAAGTCACAGATAAAGACAGACAAGGGAAAAAAACAAAACTCCATCACACAGCACGCAGAAAAGTAAAAACAATTAGAGGTTCAGGAGGAAACACAAGAGAAGTAAGGAAGATACAAAATAGGAATAAAAGTCCACAACCACAACAAGCAAATAACCCAATTTTCACTAGAGGATCTGGGACACCACACCACACCACACAGAACAACATAGAAACTATAGCAGGCATGTGTAGAAAATGTCATCCTACTTAAATAGGAGGAGAGAAGATGTGATAGGACTCCCCACCACATGTGATCATAAGAACCTAACAAACAGACAAGCAGAGATTAACTCCTGTAAACCTGCTTATGAGTCAGCACACAGCAGGTCGATGCCCAAGTCGGCTTGTGTTTATACCAGAGATCAGAGAAACCATCGGGCGGAGAGTGAGAATCTGCAATTTGAACAGAGTCTGATGAATCCATTACAGCTGGCAAAGTTTGTGCAAAACTCCATGTGACAGGCAGCTGGTTAGAGTTGATGGGGCGATGGGTGGATGCAGCTAAACACACGGCAATCCTGGGGGACAATCTGTTAGAGGCTGCAAAGGACTTGATAATGGGGCGTAGGTTCACCTTCTAGCAGGACAAAGACCCTAAACACCCTGCCAGAGCTATAATGGGGGGTTTAGATCAGAGCATATTCATCTGTGTGACCGGCCCCAGTCACAGTCCAGACCAAAATCCCATTGAGAAACTGCTATATTTTGATTATGAGTCTCCTGACTAATCCAGCTCTGCTCCACATACTGGGCTCTGCTATATTTCGGTTGTGAGTCTCCTGACTAAACTAGTTCTGTTTCACATGCGATACACTGCTATATTATGATTGTTAATTTCTTGACAAATCCCGTTCTAGTCCACAAACGGGGCTCTGCTATATTTTCATTGTGAGTCTCCTGGTTAATCCAACGCTGATCCACATGCTGGGCTCTGCTACATTTTGATTGTCAGTGTGACACCCTGGCCTATGAGGTCGTCACAGGGTAATGTGCAATCTGCCCTTCTGTGCGATATCCACCTCCTCCTTGGTTATGGGTCCCCAACTTATGGTGTTGCCAATACCAGCCAATCAAAATCCTAGGAACACTCTGCACCACACCCACCAGACACACCAGTTGACTGCCTGAGGGGAATAGGGTCGCCCACTTATGGGGTTGGTAAGGGGAGGTCAGGAGTGTCAGGAGTAGGTCAGTGAAGCATGGAAGTGAAGGAGAGAGGAGGTTAGGAGACAGGCTCCTTGGAACTAACTAGGTGGCAGACGGTGGACTGGGCCTGGTAGGAGCTGCACCCCCGGTCGCAGGGGATCATGACAAGGAGCACAGAACTGTCGAGGAGGACAGCCGGCTGTACCATCACCGGGCTGGGACCAGGGCATGACTGGGTGCGTGGACCCTAGGTCAGGGAGTAGCTTCAGGCAACCTGACATTTCACCCGAGAACGGAGCCTTCAAGATCCGCTCTCCACCCGCTCCAAAATCAGGGTACTAGCGCAACGAGGAGGATAGGACTTTCCACAAAAACGGTCCAGAAAATCCCAAGCGTGAACCCTGAGAGAAAGCTCCCACAGTTAGCCATACAGGTGAGTGGACCCGACTAGTTTTACACTATAGGGGCCAACTAGTAAGAGAACGCAGTGCCACGGAAAAGGTCACGGATCATCAGGCAACACCAGTGAGAATGGGACCCAAAACTAGCTCCCCTCGGCGGCAGCGGTGTCCAGAACTTTGGTTTACCAAGTTGTCAGTGTCAGCTTTGAGGACTGAGTGAGTATGCAATTGACCCTTTCACCCCCCAACGGCACTTCCCAACTCCATCACCAAGTCTCGGGGCATCCCCATACCCGTGGAGGGTCACAACATCAGGCTGCCCCCGTCATCACCCTGGGTACTCCCCAACAGCAGCGGTGGTACTCCATCTTACGACACACCACGGGTGGCGTCACGAACTTTCACTATACAAACCCCCTGTAAATACCTCCTTTTTATTTGAATGGCCGCATGACCACTGGGTCCGGATACCCCTCAAGCCACCGCGGATCTGGATCCGAGCAGCCCGGCTGCTGACGTGGGGGCGGCACATGAGACTCCTGGTTAATCCAGCTCTGCTCCACATGCTGGGCTCTGCTACATTTTAATTGTGCATTCCATGCTCCACATTCTGGGGGTCTGACATGACAACAGATGTATTATGTGATCATTGCGCGTTATTACCACTCACACAAGCTGATTTTTTTACAACATTGACATATGGTTGGATGTCTATGAGGAATCCAATGGGAATTATCAGGATTTTGGGCTGTTTTTCACCTATGAAGTGGACAAAGTAGACCAGGTCCCACCAGAAGGGCCCTTCAGAGTAAGGGACCACAAGTGACTCAAGGTTCTTATGCATAAACAGGTCCTTGTAACGATAACCCTATTTGTGAGCTAATCTGGATCCCATTACTGGCTATATATAATATAGATTTCTTTGGATCTTTGCCAATGCAGTCGTCTTGAGTATGGTTTCTTCAAGGGATGGGCACGGCTCTTTTTCTGAATAACAGGTGATTTAATAATCTCATGTCAGCGAATGCTCTAACCAAATTGTGTAACGCATCAGTGAAAAACATTGGGTTGTAGAAAACTGTTATTGAGATTGATCTGTGGCTGCACGCCTGAAAGAACTCGCTGATAAGAGTAAAAGTGATAGACTAAAGAATGCAATATTACTATTACCAGGATAAAAAGAGGGATAAAAGATGAATATCACTGGCTGGCCCTTGAACTCAAGACCCTGCGCTGTCCCTTATCTCAGAGGTAGGCTTGATGGTAGCCAGGTCCGAGCCCCCAGCGTGACCCTGACTCCTGTCTGAGCCCTGATCTTACTCCCACTCTCCCCTACTCTCAGGGAACCCAATAATGAAATCCCACAAAATGACACGGACAAGGGAGAATGGAAACTCGTACACACAGCACTCAAAACACACAGGAAAGACAATATGTGTACAGGGGAACAAACAAACATCGAATGAAGTAACGCACAACAGGGCAACATTTATACCACTCCATATCGCACAACAAAGATGACCATCAAGACCGGTATCGCTTGCAAAAGCTGAAGCTATAATCGGCGCTGAGTAGTGAGATCCAGGATCTTATATAGGAAGTAGAAGATTTTAAATGGCAATTGGCAACCTGAGCTCGTAGCAGAGTTCCCTAGGAATTAACTCATGCAGGACTCAGGAACAGAGCACATGAAACAGCTGATGCCCGGCTCTGGCTGAACAAGTAGGAGACATCAGATGGCCTGTTAGGCTCTGCACACCACTGTGACACCTAATCAGTCTGGTCCTGAACACCGCATGACAATGAAATGAAAGAGCAGGATCTAGGACTTGTGCCCAATTGCCGGACTTTAGGTTCCATCGCATCTTGGAATCTGGTATAGGTTTCCTGGGAGGACCTACACGGAAATCACAAGGTCATATTGTAAAACTGCACTTCACCCCAAAAGGAGATTGGTCTGTCCCCACCAAGATCTTTGACGATCGGAGATCTACAAGCTTTGGTGCGCAAAATCCAAAAGAACATTTACCAAACCAAGCTCTTCCACCAGTTTAAGGAATAACGTTTGGAACTCCATTCTATGTCTGAACTGGGTGCAAAAAACCTAAAAAACATCACTATGGGGAGATAAGGTATGCACACCAGTGACTATGGAAGGGGCATACATGGAATAGCAGAAACTGCTGTGTGAATACTGACATGAAAAATTCAATAGCTATTTGTAAGAATGAAATGTGAAAAATGGAACCTGCATTACTGCCATGAATATATGAATAAAGAGAAATTTAGCTACTGAATTGATCAATGCAGAATATTGAATTTTTCATGTCAGTATTCACACAGCAGTTTCTGCTATTCCATGTATTCCCCTTCCATAGTCACTGGTGTGCATACCTTATCTCCCCATAGTGATGTTTTTTAGGTTTTTTGCACCCAGTTCAGACATAGAATGGAGTTCCAAACGTTATTCCTTAATGTTAGTAGTTTTTCGTTTGTGAACCCTCCCCATACACACCTATTGCCAATCCACATCGTATATATAGCCTGGGTCTCAGCTTCCCATACACGGTAAGTTTTTTAACTGCATGAGAGGACACACACAAGCTAGGGACCCCAACGTAGAGAAATACTTTGGCGTAGTGTTGGGGCTCTTCTGCATTGATCAATTCAGTAGCTAAATTTCTCTTTATTCATATATTCATGGCAGTAATGCAGATTCCATTTTTCACATTTCATTCTACATATAGCTATTGGATTTTTCATGTCAGTATTCACACAGCAGTTTCTGCTATTACATGTATTCCCCTTCCATAGTCACTGGTGTGCATACCTTATCTCCCCATAGTGATGTTTTTTAGGTTTTTTGCACCCAGTTCAGACATAGAATGGAGTTCCAAACGTTATTCCTTAATGTTAGTAGTTTTTCGTTTGTGAACCCTCCCCATACACACCTATTGCCAATCCACATTATACGCATATATAGCCTGGGTCTCAGCGTCCCATACACGGTAAGTTTTTTAACTGCATGAGAGGACACACACAAGCTAGGGACCCCAACGTAGAGAAATACTTTGGCGTAGTGTTGGGGCTCTTCTGCATTGATCAATTCAGTAGCTAAATTTCTCTTTATTCATATATTCATGGCAGTAATGCAGGTTCCATTTTTCACATTTCATTCTTACAAATAGCTATTGAATTTTTCACGTCAGTATTCACACAGCAGTTTCTTCCACCAGTTTAGTCTTTCAGTATTTAATATACCCATGAAAAAAGTTGCCAACAAAATGGTCCATGCTGTAATATTAGCGTGTCTAATGATGGAAAGAACCCTTTAGAGAAATATCCTCATCCTGCCGGAATAGGAAATCACTTTTGGACTTGGCAAATGTCAGGATTTTGCCAGAACAGTCTGGCAAAATTGGCCGCAAAAGGAGAGGAAGACTTGTAAAATCACTGCCAAAAATACAAGGCTTGGATTAGGTCTTCTGGGCATTTTGGTGATATTCCTGAGAGGTCCATAGAAGGGGCTTTAGGATTGGTTTGTATGACTTTATACTCAATGGTTGAATTCCCAACGATAGTGCGAATTAAGATGCTGTCCCACAGAAGTGAATGGGCCAGTGCTGCAATGAGTGGCCAAGGGTGCAAGAAAAAATCACGAAGGGGAATACCTTCAGTATAAGGGTGCAGTCACATGGCTTTATAACTTGTTCAAGGATTGCATCGTAATACTTGGACTCTCCTAATCCTGTCCGCTGTATAGAAATACACAACCTACATGCTCAGGTCAGGAGAGCCACCGACCAGTCCGAGTATTACGATGTGATCCTCGAACTAATGATACAGCCGTGTGACTGCGCCCTTAAAATCAATGTGGGTTCCATCAACCATAAACTGATGGGAAAGCCTACCAATATGAGAAAGGATGACCTCTTTAAGGCCTTCTTCTTGCAGAAGAACTTCAAGCTGCAGGAACCACCTAGAAACAAAGCTCCATCATCAATGAATCATGAAACTGTTTATTTTTCGATTTAATCTGTGGAGGCCCCTAGACATCTATTAGTGGCCAAACATGGCTCTCGTTGTATAGCTGCAAAACAGCAATTTGCATAAAGTCTAAGGAGCTTGAGATACAACAACATTTTTTTTCTAGCCCATAAAGCAAGTGATGAGTATGCCAGGAGTAGTACTTTCACGATGACTTAAGGTCAACAATACCATTGTTATAAACTGGGGTCTGAGATTTAATGCGAATCACTTCAATACTGAAGAGCAAAAGGGTAACAATGTTTTGCACTTTTGACTTTCAAGCTCCATATCTTACCATCCAATATAGCTTCAACCGTGAGACGAACTTCATTTTATAGACAATCATCCTGGCTATCTCATACATAAATTTGACTTTCTACTATTTAGTATATGATTAGTTATGCAGATTCTTCTCATGTCACTGCATTGTTACTGTTTTCCTCCTAAAAATGTACATTTTAATTTTTATTATTTTGTTAGTATTTTGTAAATCCATCTTTTGCTTTCACCCTCCTGAATACTTCTGGGCTCTCCGTATGTCTTGATCGAAATTTTATCCCAGGTCTCTTCTACACATTCCCAATGTTGGTGTATACTGGAATGTATACAGTTTTTTCTTCAACTCTACCCACAAGTGTTGAATTGGGTTGAGGTCTGGGGACTGTGTGGGCAATCCAGCACCTCTACTTCATTGTCATTGACCCATTTCTTCTCCAATCTTGTCGTATGCTTCGGGTCGTTGTCCTGCTGGATCACTGTCGTCCTTTTCATACCCATGGTACTCGAGTGTATAAAGTAACTTGTCTTGTAGGATACTCACATATAGCTCAGCATGGAGACCACCATCAATCCTGGTCAAGTATCCAACACCTTTGGCTGTGAAACACCCCCATATCACCAGACTTCCACCACCGAACTTGACAGTTCCTTCAATTTCTCAACCCGTTAGCCCCTTTTTCCCTTGTTTTTTCCAGACCCATTTACCCCAATCAGAGTCGTCTATTGACTTTCATCTCATCACTCCAAATCACCCGTTTTCAATCTCCTACTGTCTAGGTTTCGGATTTTTTTTTGCAAACTCGAGCCAACGCTTCTTATGACGATATTTAAGTTGAGGGTTCTTCACCTTTTTTTGGGCCACCATTCCAGACTTGTGTAACGTGCGTCGCTCAGTGCTTGCATGGACATCTTTGATCTCACTAATATGAAGCACATGCGCCGCCTCCACTGCCGGGTTTATCGCCCCAGAACTGATAGACCTTGTGATGAGCCAACTTGTTGACTCCAATATTTAGCCTGGACGTCACCTCTTGGCTTTTGAATGGATGGAGGGACTTCATTTCTTATTCTTCCATCTGTCATGGCCTCACATAATACAGTTTGCCAAATTTCTTGGCTGAGAGACCGCTATCAATGAGCTGGATGACCAGTTTCTCTCTTCTTGGGAAACTTCTTCATGGTTACTCCTCGCTTTGAACCAGTGACCTTTCACTTGGGAAGCAACTTAATAACACAATGAGCTATTAGGGAATGTGAGAACAGGTTGTAATTTGTAGTATACAGGAGCAAAACAGTAACAATGCAGTAACATGACAAGAATCTGCATAACTAATAATATGCTGAATAGCTACAAGTCAAATTTATGTATGAGATAGCCAAGATGATTGTCTATAAAATGAAAGTAGTCTCACATTCTAAGCTGTAGTGGATGGTGAGATGTGGAGCCTGAAAGTCAAAAGTTCATAACATTGTTACCCTTTTGCGCGTCATTGTACCTCCAAGGCTGGTGGGATTGTGCATTATGATGAGCTGTTGGATAGCAGAGGGCCAATATACTGTCCTTGCACAGGGACCCTGTTCTTTCTGCGCCGACCTCTGGTGGATAAGTTGAGGACTACTTCTCTATCCCATACCGCTATGCTTTTTTCCACGACGGCCAGAAGATGATAAAACTGAGGCGTGATTTGCTTATTTCTGCAAATAATTACTTCAAGGATATGAGAAGTTTCTCGGAGCTGCCACTGGGTGGTATATAAACACCTCGTTGTTTTAGTTTGACACTAATTAGATGCATCGAGAAAGCCAAGCAACATACGTTCTCGGCTCTGGTATCCGGGGCTGAGTCACTTCTTAATAATTTCACAATCGGATTATAAATACTAATTATGAACTTAAATGGGCTGGCTGTTTCCAGAGCGAGCGGGATGAAGTCGTTCCATAGACTGTTTACCACACACGGCTTCTTCTATGTAAAAACATTAATCCCACAGCTGTTCCATGATAGCTTTATATTGTTCATAGCTGGCAAATATTTCCTGATCCAATGCAGGTGTGTAATGAGAGGTTCTCGAGGGGTTCCCCATCAGCTCCTTGACACGCATTTTAGGTCTTGGTTCTTAGGCTGTTGTACTTTTTCCTCTTCACTCTCTGGCAGGTGACCACTCTTCTTAGCTTTACATAGCTACCCATCGCAAATCCTGACCTCTGGTCCTCAGATATGGCCTCCAGTCTTCCGTACCTCTCCATTGAGGATGAGGACTTTCCACCAGGAATAGACTTTTGGCACTCAAGGCCAGCACCTCACACAATTGATCCATAGTCCTCTGATTGTCGTCAAATGTTCTCCTTATACGATCACTCCTTTATACCTTGTGGACTCCGTAGTGGCACAGCATAACACCATTAGGCTTTTCTTGGGCTCTCATTCCTCAGACAGTTGTATCATCACAAATGGACCGACACCATGGGTGTAACTTCCAATTATCTCAATACTGTCTTAATGTTTCGTTATGATTGGAGTCACCCTTTTGACCAACCATCAATCAAAAAAATTCTGACCTAGTCAAAAATGTTCCAACTCTCTCCGAGATTTTCTGTATTGATAAGTTTGTCCAAGACCTTATTCCCTACAGGAGAGGAAATTTTAGGGCAAGAGTGTCATATTTAGGACCATCATTTCATCTCAGTCTCTGGATGACTTTACTTGTCCATGCATTGTCCATGTGGGGGTTTGAATCTCCAGTTTGGAACTCCTACAAATTACAGAAGACTGTTGAGTGGCCAGATGAGGGCAACCGGTAATTATGGTAGCTAATCATTGAAGACCCAAAATATTCCTTTCAGGGAAACAGTTGGAAGATATGACTAAACATAACTGCCTCCTCATCTTGGTTCCTTTGTCAGTAATTCAGGTCTGATGAATGGACCAACATGTCAAACTCCGTTGGTTGCCTGGATCTTCTTCCACCTAGGGGTGGTGGGAAATATGGTGCTGTTCATCGAGGTCGAAGAAAAGATTGTGTACAGCTCCTGTTCCGGCACTCTCTAAGTCACGGGAGACTCTTGTTCCTCATCCCATTCACTACACTCACAGGCCCACCAAGCCCAAAACTAGCTCATCTCTGGTGTGTTGAGGTTGGGACTAAGCAGCAGAGACCAGATTAGGGCCAAAATGGTAGGGATGATGAGCATCAGTTCTTAAATTATTTCTAACCAGTCTGAGAATTTTTAGCTATAATTTTGAAGCCATAAAACACTCCTTTAACAGGTTGGAAAACGTCCTACAAAAATTTATGTGACGCCCTGGGCAAGCCAGGGGTCACAGGTCACAACACAACACGGACCCCACATTCCCTGCAGGTACACCAAAGTCAAAACTTAAATCCTTGTTGCCTTCCTCCAGGGGCTGGTGTCCATACCAGGGGGTGGGCCAGGCGGTTGGCTCCGCCCACCGAGGAGTTCACAGCCCTGGAGGCGGGAAAACCAGGCAGTTAGCTCAGGGAAGAGCTTGAGTGAGGAGTAAACAGTGGTAGAGGAGTAAGTGACAGAGTGGAAGTAGAAAGTGAAGAAAGTGACAGCAAGAAGCCTGAAGTTAGTCCGGGTGTGTGCCCCGGACTGAGACAGCAAGGTTGGCAGACGGCGGTGACCGTCTGCAGGAGAGATTGCTCGGAGGTTGCCGAAAGGACCGTGGGCGGGTGGTGACCCGGCGGTACCGGGGTGGTATACAAAGAACAGTCAGCACCAGGGCAGGGGCCTTTCGGAACCCGGCAAGGCTAGGAGTCGCCATAATTTGCCAAATCCATCAGTGAAGGGGACCACTGGGTGTCCCAACAACCAAGTCCCGATTGAAGGCAACCGTCCAACCGTAAAGGGGAGACATCGCCACCGCCAAGGCACCAGTTTCCCAGGGCCAGCGCCTGCGGGCAAGAGAGGGGCTCCTCCGGCTCATATCCAGGTCGGGGAGCGGGTTACCGGTGGGAATCCATCGCTACCAACAAACAACACATAGGTGCAGGAAAGAGACTATCACCGCTAACGGCAGGGGACATCAGCAACGTAACCGTCTGAGGGACCCGTCCAACCAGCCATTTGTTTACCGAGAACTGTGTCGTGTTTACTGGCTGAGTGAGTACCTCCGTGCCGTGCGGCACAGCGCTGCCCCTGCACCTCTACAGGCCCCCTAGCCCGCCTGTCCACCATCCCAACTCCATCACTGGGCCCCGGGATCACCAACCCCTACCCACGGAGGGGCAACACAACAACTGGCTGCTCCATACCATCACTCCCGGGATCCCCAGCCAGAGCAGCGGTGGTGTCCACATAAACACCACAACCGTGGGTGGCGTCACGGACAATAAACAATCCCTACACCCAAACCCCTTTCACTCACGGGCGAGGAGCGCCGCTAGAGTCCCCGGGATCCGGCCCATCGCTCGAGCCACCGGGCAGCAGCAGGCCGCAGCAGCCGCGGCAGCCGGACCTGAGCAGTGGGAGAGCGCGGCGTCCTCTCCTCCGCCCGCGACATTTACACAAGCCTAGAACTTCTCACCGATCTCTCAGAAGGTTTTTGCTCCATATTTCCACCCCCAAAACATTCTTTTGTCCCAATGTAAAACTTTTTGGAAATTGTTATTTATACGCACCCAAAAATTTTAGTAGACGTAGAAGGCATTGGGGCAACGGCAAATGGACATTAAATTTAATCGTAATTTCTGAGGCGAAGACAGAGACATAAAACTGATTTTATTATGCGCATACACTTACCATATTATTTAGCAGAACAATATGCTATCTTTCCGAGCAGCCACGCTGGGGGCTGATAGTTTTTTCGTTAATTAGGTTTGACTTTGGAAAGTGAATTAATTACCTTCCCGAGACTAAAAGAGTTTTCAAAGAGAAAAAATAATGAGTTTGGAGAGACCGTTTTATATTTTATGTGGACATTTTCTCCGCAGAGGAGGCGGCCATTTTATTGACATATTATTCATGATATTGGAATGAACAGGAAACACGAAATCACAAGGTGGGAAAAAGATATCCCGAATCCGCTAGAAGACATTGTGGTTAGAGATCTGATGTGGGAAATACTCATTTTCTATTGTAGGACTTCAGCTAAGTAGAGGGTCCACCAAAGTGGGTGCAACACACCTTCTTGACCAGGTACAATGCCATGATTGTAGCCATGGTCGCAACAGGGATTACAGCTCCAAGTGCTCAGTTCTACTCAATATAGGCCGAAGTTTCCATTTTTATGCTTTAAAGGAGTTATTCACTACTAGGGAAACCACTTCTCATTCCCCCAGTTAATATAAAAAACTGGGTACTCACCTCCAGTTCTGGTGCCATTACATCACCTGTGGTATATGGCCAGGGATCGGGTCGCTGCTGCAGGGTCTCTCACCAGGGCAGATGTTAAATGCAGTCGGGATGGTCAGGGCCGGCTCCAGGTTTTTGTGGGCCCTGGGCGAAAGAGTCTCAGTGGGCCCCATCCACACACAGACCCGCACATACACAGATACATACAGGCATATGTACGCATACTTATTTAAAGAGAAGTTCACAAAAACACATAAATAGACATAAATCTAGACACGGTCATATACACTGACATACATAGATACACATCATACATGCACACACACACACACATTATTTTTATATATTTATCCTGTATATATATTTCTAATATTGGGAAGCCGGCAACAGCCTCACTCACCTCCCGGCTTGTCTAACAGACATGGCCGCACATAGAGCACACTAACACTGCTGTATATAAATCACAAGAGAGGCTGGGGACAAACACATTACTGGGGGAATATATATTACTGAGGAAAGGGGTATACAGCAATGGGGGGCATACAGCTCTAGAGGAGGGCAGTGACTGAGGTGGGGGGATAAACAGCTGTGGGGTGGGGGGTGACATGCAGCTCTGGGGGTATACAGCTCTGGGGGGTATACAGCACCTGGGTGGAGGGGACATACAACTCTGGGGGGCATACAGCACCTGGGTGGAGGGGACATACAACTCTGCGGGTATAGTAGTTTGCAGCCCCCATATTGTGTTATGAAGCCCCCATTGTCCTCCATATAGTATTATGTAGTCCCCATATGCACTATGCAGCCCCCATATTACATTAAGCAGCCCCCATATAGCACAATGCAGACCTAGATAGCATGTAGTATATAGCCCACTTATAGCACAATGCAGACCCAGATAGCAATAGGCACCCTCATGTAGTATACAGCCCCTAAATACCACAGTGCAGAGCCAGATAGCATTAGGCACCCTCATATAGTACACAGCACCTATATACCACAGTGCAGACCCAGATAGCATTAGGCACCCTCATGTAGTATATAGCCCCTATATACCACAGTGCAGAGCCAGATAGCATTAAGCACCCTCATGTAGTGCAGAGCCCCTATATAGTACATTGCAGAGTCAGATAGCATTAGGCACCCTCATGTAGTATACAGCCCCTATATACCACAGTGCAGAGCCAGATAGCATTAGGCACCCTCATATAGTACACAGCACCTATATAGCACAGTGCAGAGCCATATAGCATTAGGTATCCTCATGTAGTACACAGACCTGTATAGTACAGTGCAGACCCAGACAGCACAGTGCAGAGCCAGATAGCATTAGGCACCCTCATGTAGCATACAGCTTGTATATAGCACAGCCTGTATATAGCACAGTGCAGAGCCAGATAGCAATAGGCACCCTCATGCAGCATACAGCTTGTATATAGGCTATATATAAGCTGTATGCTACATGAGGGTGCCTATTGCTATCTGGCTCTGCACTGTGCTATATACAGGCTGTGCTATATAACATAGCACAGCCTGTATACAGCACAGTGCAGAGCCAGATAGCAGTAGGCACCCTCATGTAGAATACAGTGATTAATACTCAGTGGCGTAACTAGAGTTTGATGGGCCCTGGTGCAAAATTTGGACCGGGGCCCCCCTCCACGTACACCGACACTTAGGGTACGGAATAATTATGTAGTCCCATAGACCTCCATGTATCATGCAGCCAGCACCCCCAGGCCTCCATGTGTCATGCAGCCAGCAAAATAAAAAAACAAGTACCTCTCTTCTCCTTCCGACCCCTGCGACCGCGGTAGTTACTCCCCTGCCCCCATATCTCACACACCCTGCTCCCCATACAGCCTGCACCCCCATATCACACACACTACACCCCCATATCTCACACACCCTGCTCCCCATACAGCCTGCACCCCCCCAGATCACACACACTACACCCCCATATGTCACACACCCTGCTCCCCATACAGCCTGCACCCCCCAGATCACACACACACTACACCCCCATATCTCACACACCCTGCTCCCCATACAGCCTGCACCCCCCCAGATCACACACACTACACCCCCATATGTCACACACCCTGCTCCCCATACAGCCTGCACCCCCATATCACACACTACACCCCCATATGTCACACACCCTGCTCCCCATACAGCCTGCACTCCCCAGATCACACACACTACACCCCCATATGTCACACACTCTGCTCCCCATACAGCCTGCACCCCCATATCACACACTACACCCCCATATCTCACACACCCTGCTCCCCATACAGCCTGCACCCCCCAGATCACACACACACTACACCCCCATATCTCACACACCCTGCTCCCCATACAGCCTGCACCCCCATATCATACACACTACACCCCCACATCTCACACAGCCTGCACCCCCCAGATCACACACGCTACACCCCCATATCTCACACACCCTGCTCCCCATATCTCACACAGCCTGTACCCCAACTTACCCCTCTCAAACACTCTGCACCCTTCACATCCTTCTGTCACAGTCTGCAGCCCTCATATGCCACTCACCCTGCAGCCCCCTTTCCCCTCATGTCCCCTCTTTTCTTATTACCAGTCATGTGTCCAAATCTCCTTCAGGATTCAGTATCTTGCTTTCTGCCCGGCCTCCTGTGTCTCCTCCCACACAGTCACATGGCCGTGACGTCATCGCAGGTCCTGCAGGATGGAGTATTCCGTCTTCTGTGCAGGTCAGGAGCACTCCTGCAGCTCAGAAACGGCTGGTGGCCTCTCCAGGTCAGGGGCCCCTCTACTGACACTGGGCTCCCCTGACTCACAGGCCGGCCCCCTGACGGTCGCATTGTCGGCCACTACACAGCGGCACTACACATAGGGGCCCGGCAGCCGGCTCTGCAGAGCGGCTGCCGGGCCCCTATGTGTACTAGTGCCGCTGTGTAGTGGCCGGCCTGTGAGTCAGGGGAGCCCAGTGTCAGTAGAGGGGCAGCTCACTCGTTCCCCCACTGATCCGGTCTCCTCGGCGCATCGTCCATTGCTGTCGCTCGCTGACCTCTCAGCAGGCGCGCAGTGATGACGTCACCGCGGTCCTCTGCAGAGCTGTCAGAAGAACGCCGACAGTCACAGCGGGGAGAATGATAAGAGAGAGAGCGCCGCTCACTCTCTCATCATTGCTCTCAATTGTATCGGCATCTGCGATGCCGATGCAATTGAAAGCGCGATCCTCGGCGGGGGGCGGTGACAGCACGGCCACCGGACCCCCCTGAGTAGCGGTGCGCCACTCCTGCCACCACGAGTGGGCCCCCCCGGCAGCTCAGGGCCCCGGCATTTGACCGGGTTTGCCAGGTGCTGGCGCCGGCCCTGGCCCTGGGGATGGTGTCGCTCCCAACAGGCAGAGCAGGATTACCACGGGAGGATGGTGGGGGTGGTGGTAGTACCCGTTAGTGCTGCAGCGCTGGGGGCAAGCGCCGGTAAAGGAGAGGCAGAGGAAGGGGCTGTGGTTCCAAGTCTTTTTACTCACAAGTATTTCAGGCGCTGCCCCAGAGTACCGATCTCTGCCACGATGGGTTCCAGCAGATCCCGGATGCGTCGGCGGTCACCGCCGGTGCCCATGAAAGTCTGTTAAGTGAAGTGTCCCTCTGTAGCTATCCGGAACCCGGGCCGAGCCTCCTGCTCCAAGCCACGGGCCCACAAAGAGAGAGAATCACTAACTCCAGTTGATGTTATCACAAGCTGTGCCCAGGAAGGTTGTGTCTAAAGTGTGTTGGTTGCACCTACTTCTACCCCATGTGGTGTCCGCCCCGGTGGTTGTCCTAGCGATTGGGGAAGTCCCATGCTTTGTGATGGCTGGCTACCCTGTCTGCCCTAGTCCAACCCCCTGTGAGTAAGCACCTGCTGTTGTTTGTGTATGTTTTGTGAAGGCACCGGCAGGTTAACCCCCTCCTGACCCGGGATAGATATTATCCCAGAAAAGTAATGTAATACCCTGCGGTGCCTGAAGCCCAGGGGTGCTACATATGTATGTATGTGTGTATGTATGTTGTGGAGACACGGGGCTCAGTGGGTGCTCTCCTGTGGAGACACAGGGCTCAGGGGGTGCTCCTGTGGAGACACGGGGGTCAGTGGGTGCTCTCGTCCGCTAAAACCCACCGCCTTTAGAAAGACAGCATGGCTCAGGGCTCATCCCAACTGAACGCCGGCCTCCTTAACCATGGGCGTAACACTACTCAGACAACACAGGGTGAGGGAACCACAATAATTAGACTTTATTGGATGCCCAAACAATTAACGGCACATAACACATAACCAGCAAAACACACAAATGTAACAGGCAACAGAGTCTCACCCTTCGTCTGACTCACCAGGGATTTAGAATGTCCATGCCTCAGAGGTTCCAGGGCTATTCACTCCAATCCAGCAGCACCCCGCTTTTGGCGGGCACCCACTGAGAAAGGAATAATGCCAGATTTAGGAAGCTGTGTGAGGTCTGCAAAGTCTGTAGCAGGTGACTGAACTGTCCCAACCTGAGTGTCCTCCTTAGGTAGTCCTGGTATGATGATACAATCCTGGCAGCCGGAGTTGAAATCCCTAGGCTGTGGATTTGGTCTCCAACCGGAACCGGAGTCCCTAGATTGAAGCCATAAGATATCCTGATCCTCTAGTCAGCTCCTAAGAGCTTAGACTGGATCCATCAGCATCTATCAACAACAACCTGGTGGCTTAAAGAAATCCTTTTTATAGCCACAGCCTTCCACTTGGATACACTGCGTCCTCATCGGATTGGTTGGACAAGATTGCTTCTCCCATTGGATGAATTTCAAGCTGCATGGATAATGTTCATTTAAATGGTGTGCATAGAAAGACTGAGGATATCTACATGAAGTCTGCAAGTCACAGACTCGACAATGGCTACTAAGGTAATCACATTAGCAATACACAACTACATTACAATGGTTACTGGAAGGGTCTGGAGAAACAATAGCTAAGCAAACATGAGGTAATACACAATAGAACAATACGTCTGGCTGAATGTTAAGAAACCTTAACCCATGAGAGTCCATGTCGTCACATATGTTTGTATCTATGTATGTGTGTGTGTGTGTGTATGTATGTATGTGTGTACGTATGTGTGTATATGTATGTGTGTACGTATGTGTGTAAGTATGTGTATATATGCATGTATGTGTGTATGTATGTGTATGTGTATGTATGTATGTGGGTACGTATGTGTGTATATGTTTGTATGTGTGTGTGTGTGTTTATGTATGAGCATGTGTTTATGCATGTATGTGTGTGTGTTCATGTATTTATTTTTGTATGTGTGTATATATGTACGTGTGTGTATATGTCCGTTAAAGAAATCTGCACCATTACATTTACAATCACAACATTTTGCACAGCCGCTTCATTTGACTCAGGGAACATCATAGATTATGTTTTGAATGGAAAATGCAACCCTGCACTTTACAGTTATTCGCCAAAAAATCTGCTTACATTAATGTCAATGGAGCTGAGACAGATGTGTTATTAGACTCCTATTATGGACAGAGAAAGAAAGACACACACACACACAGAAAGAGACACACAAACACAGAAAAACATACACAGAAAGAAACACACACTCATAGCTCTGCTTCTACATTGCTACAGGTCATTAATAGGAGCTCTGATTGGTTGCTATAGGAAGGATATTCATACTGTAAGACAGCTTATATGTCTGTTAATATGATTTCAGTGGAGATACGAATAGAGAGACAGACAGAAAGTCAGATAGACAAAGAGAGAGACACTGAGAGAGAGGCAGACAGGGAGAGAGGCAGACAGACACAGACAGAGAGACAGAGTGTTACAGAGAGACAGACAGAGATAGACGGAGAGACAAAGACATACAGAGAGGGTGAATGAGAGAGACAGAGAGAGACAGTCATTCAGAGAGTGTTACAGAGACAGAAATAGACGGAGAGACAGAGACATACAGAGAGGGTGCATGAGACAGACAGAGAGAGACAGACAGAGAGTGTTACAGAGACAGACATAGATAGACGGAGAGACAGAGAAATACAGAGAGGGTGCATGAGAGAGACAGAGAGAGACAGACAGAGAGTGTTACAGAGACAGACAGAGATAGACGGAGAGACAGAGACATACAGAGAGGGTGCATGAGAGAGACAGACAGAGAGTGTTACAGAGACAGACAGAGATAGACGGAGAGACAGAGACATACAGAGAGGGTGCGTGAGAGAGACAGAGAGAGACAGACAGACAGAGAGTGTTACAGAGACAGACAGAGATAGACGGAGAGACAGACACATACAGAGAGGGTGCGTGAGAGAGACAGAGAGAGGCAGACAGACAGACAGAGAGTTTTACAGAGACAGACATAGATAGACGGAGAGACAGAGACATACAGAGAGGGTGCGTGAGAGAGACAGAGAGAGACAGACAGACAGAGTGTTACAGAGACAGACAGAGAGACGGAGAGACAGAGACATACAGAGAGGGTGCGTGAGAGTGACAGAGAGAGACAGACAGAGTGTTACAGAGACAGACAGAGATAGACGGAGAGACAGAGACATACAGAGAGGGTGCGTGAGAGAGACAGAGAGAGACAGAGAGTGTTACAGAGAAAGACAGAGATAGACGGAGAGACAGAGACATACAGAGAGGATGCGTGAGAGAGACAGCGAGAGAGAGACAGACAGAGAGTGTTACAGAGACAAACAGAGATAGACGGAGAGACAGAGACATACAGAGAGGGTGCGTGAGAGAGACAGAGAGAGACAGACAGAGAGTGTTACAGAGAAAGACAGAGATAGACGGAGAGACAGAGACATACAGAGAGGATGCGTGAGAGAGACAGCGAGAGAGAGAAAGACAGAGAGTGTTACAGAGACAAACAGAGATAGACGGAGAGACAGAGACATACAGAGAGGATGCATGAGAGAGACAGAGAGAGACAGACAGAGTGTTACAGAGACAGACAGAGATAGACGGAGAGACAGAGACATACAGAGAGGGTGCATGAGAGAGACAGACAGAGAGTGTTACAGAGACAGACAGAGATAGACAGAGATAGACGGAGAGACAGAGACATACAGAGAGGGTGCGTGAGAGAGACAGAGAGAGACAGACAGACAGAGAGTGTTACAGAGACAGACAGAGATAGACGGAGAGACAAAGACATACAGAGAGGGTGCGTGAGAGAGACAGAGACAGACAGACAGAGAGTGTTACAGAGACAGATAGAGATAGATGGAGAGACAGAGACATACAGAGAGGGTGCATGAGAGAGAGAGACAGAAAGACAGAGTGTTACAGAGACAGACAGATAGACGGAGAGACAGAGACATACAGAGAGGGTGCATGAGAGAGACAGAGAGAGACAGACAGAGAGTGTTACAGAGACAGACATAGATAGACGGAGAGACAGAGAAATACAGAGAGGGTGCATGAGAGAGACAGAGAGAGACAGACAGAGAGTGTTACAGAGACAGACAGAGATAGACGGAGAGACAGAGACATACAGAGAGGGTGCATGAGAGAGACAGACAGAGAGTGTTACAGAGACAGACAGAGATAGACGGAGAGACAGAGACATACAGAGAGGGTGCGTGAGAGAGACAGAGAGAGACAGACAGACAGAGAGTGTTACAGAGACAGACAGAGATAGACGGAGAGACAGACACATACAGAGAGGGTGCGTGAGAGAGACAGAGAGAGGCAGACAGACAGACAGAGAGTTTTACAGAGACAGACATAGATAGACGGAGAGACAGAGACATACAGAGAGGGTGCGTGAGAGAGACAGAGAGAGACAGACAGACAGAGTGTTACAGAGACAGACAGAGAGACGGAGAGACAGAGACATACAGAGAGGGTGTGTGAGAGTGACAGAGAGAGACAGACAGAGTGTTACAGAGACAGACAGAGATAGACGGAGAGACAGAGACATACAGAGAGGGTGCGTGAGAGAGACAGAGAGAGACAGACAGAGAGTGTTACAGAGAAAGACAGAGATAGACGGAGAGACAGAGACATACAGAGAGGATGCGTGAGAGAGACAGCGAGAGAGAGACAGACAGAGAGTGTTACAGAGACAAACAGAGATAGACGGAGAGACAGAGACATACAGAGAGGGTGCGTGAGAGAGACAGAGAGAGACAGACAGAGAGTGTTACAGAGAAAGACAGAGATAGACGGAGAGACAGAGACATACAGAGAGGATGCGTGAGAGAGACAGCGAGAGAGAGAAAGACAGAGAGTGTTACAGAGACAAACAGAGATAGACGGAGAGACAGAGACATACAGAGAGGGTGCATGAGAGAGACAGAGAGAGACAGACAGAGTGTTACAGAGACAGACAGAGATAGACGGAGAGACAGAGACATACAGAGAGGGTGCATGAGAGAGACAGACAGAGAGTGTTACAGAGACAGACAGAGATAGACAGAGATAGACGGAGAGACAGAGACATACAGAGAGGGTGCGTGAGAGAGACAGAGAGAGACAGACAGAGAGTGTTACAGAGACAGACAGAGATACGGAGAGACAGAGACATACAGAGAGGGTGCGTGAGAGAGACAGAGAGAGACAGACAGACAGAGAGTGTTACAGAGACAGACCGAGATAGACGGAGAGACAAAGACATACAGAGAGGGTGCGTGAGAGAGACAGAGACAGACAGACAGAGAGTGTTACAGAGACAGATAGAGATAGACGGAGAGACAGAGACATACAGAGAGGGTGCATGAGAGAGAGAGACAGAAAGACAGAGAGTGTTACAGAGACAGACAGATAGACGGAGAGACAGAGACATACAGAGAGGGTGCATGAGAGAGACAGAGACAGACAGAGAGTGTTACAGAGACAGACAGAGATAGACGGAGAGACAGAGACATACAGAGAGGGTGCGTGAGAGAGACAGAGAGAGACAGACAGACAGAGAGTGTTACAAAGACAGACAGAGATAGACGGAGAGACAAAGACATACAGAGAGGGTGCGTGAGAGAGACAGAGAGAGACAGACAGAGAGTGTTACAGAGACATACAGAGATAGACGGAGAGACAGAGACATACAGAGAGGGTGCATGAGAGAGACAGAGACAGACAGAGAGTGTTACAGAGACAGACAGAGATAGACGGAGACATACAGAGAGGGTGCGTGAGAGAGACAGAGAGAGACAGACAGAGAGTGTTACAGAGACACACAGAGATAGACGGAGAGACAGAGACATACAGAGAGGGTGTGTGAGAGAGACAGAGAGAGACAGACAGACAGAGAGTGTTACAGAGACAGACAGAGATAGACGGAGAGACAGAGACATACAGAGAGGGTGCATGAGAGAGACAGAGACAGACAGACAGAGAGTGTTACAGAGACAGACAGAGATAGACGGAGAGACAGAGACATACAGAGAGGGTGCATGAGAGAGACAGACAGAGAGTGTTACAGAGACATACAGAGATAGACGGAGAGACAGAGACATAGAGAGGGTGCATGAGAGAGACAGAGAGAGACAGACAGACAGAGAGTGTTACAGAGACAGACAGAGATAGACGGAGAGACAGAGACATACAGAGAGGGTGTGTGAGAGAGACAGAGAGAGAGTGTTACAGAGACATACAGAGATAGACGGAGAGACAGAGACATACAGAGAGGGTGTGTGAGAGAGACAGAGAGAGACAGACAGAGAGTGTTACAGAGACAGACAGAGATAGACGGAGAGACAGAGACATACAGAGAGGGTGTGTGAGAGAGACAGAGAGAGACAGACAGACAGAGAGTGTTACAGAGACAGACAGAGATAGACGGAGAGACAGAGACATACAGAGAGGGTGTGTGAGAGAGACAGAGAGAGACAGACAGACAGAGAGTGTTACAGAGACAGACAGAGATAGACGGAGAGACAGAGACATACAGAGAGGGTGTGTGAGAGAGACAGAGAGAGACAGACAGACAGAGAGTGTTACAGAGACAGACAGAGATAGACAGAGAGACAGAGACATACAGAGAGGGTGCATGAGAGAGACAGACAGACAGAGAGTGTTACAGAGACAGACAGAGATAGACGGAGAGACAGAGACATACAGAGAGGGTGCATGAGAGAGACAGACAGAGTGTTACAGAGACAGACAGTGATAGACGGAGAGACAGAGACATACAGAGAGGGTGCGTGAGAGAGACAGAGAGAGACAGACAGACAGTGTTACAAAGACAGACAGAGATAGACGGAGAGACAAAGACATACAGAGAGGGTGCGTGAGAGAGACAGAGAGAGACAGACAGAGAGTGTTACAGAGACATACAGAGATAGACGGAGAGACAGAGACATACAGAGAGGGTGCATGAGAGAGACAGAGACAGACAGAGAGTGTTACAGAGACAGACAGAGATAGACGGAGACATACAGAGAGGGTGCGTGAGAGAGACAGAGAGAGACAGACAGAGAGTGTTACAGAGACACACAGAGATAGACGGAGAGACAGAGACATACAGAGAGGGTGTGTGAGAGAGACAGAGAGAGACAGACAGACAGAGAGTGTTACAGAGACAGACAGAGATAGACGGAGAGACAGAGACATACAGAGAGGGTGCATGAGAGAGACAGAGACAGACAGACAGAGAGTGTTACAGAGACAGACAGAGATAGACGGAGAGACAGAGACATACAGAGAGGGTGTGTGAGAGAGACAGACAGAGAGTGTTACAGAGACATACAGAGATAGACGGAGAGACAGAGACATACAGAGAGGGTGCATGAGAGAGACAGACAGACAGAGAGTGTTACAGAGACAGACAGAGATAGACGGAGAGACAGAGACATACAGAGAGGGTGTGTGAGAGAGACAGAGAGAGAGTGTTACAGAGACATACAGAGATAGACGGAGAGACAGAGACATACAGAGAGGGTGTGTGAGAGAGACAGAGAGAGACAGACAGAGAGTGTTACAGAGACAGACAGAGATAGACGGAGAGACAGAGACATACAGAGAGGGTGTGTGAGAGAGACAGAGAGAGACAGACAGACAGAGAGTGTTACAGAGACAGACAGAGATAGACGGAGAGACAGAGACATACAGAGAGGGTGTGTGAGAGAGACAGAGAGAGACAGACAGACAGAGAGTGTTACAGAGACAGACAGAGATAGACAGAGAGACAGAGACATACAGAGAGGGTGCATGAGAGAGACAGACAGACAGAGAGTGTTACAGAGACAGACAGAGATAGACGGAGAGACAGAGACATACAGAGAGGGTGCATGAGAGAGACAGACAGAGTGTTACAGAGACAGACAGTGATAGACGGAGAGACAGAGACATACAGAGAGGGTGCATGAGAGAGACAGAGAGAGTGTTACAGAGACAGACAGTGATAGACGGAGAGACAGAGACATACAGAGAGGGTGCATGAGAGAGACAGAGAGAGAGTGTTACAGAGACAGACAGAGATAGACAGAGACATACAGAGAGGGTGTGTGAGAGAGACAGTTACTATTCCCGGTTCTACAGATAGTTATATTTAAGAGTGAATGGTGGAGTCAAAACTTCGACTTCTTTAAAAAACAAAACCACATACGGTGATTCCAACAAACAATGTTAAAAGTTAAGGTTCTTTTAAGGAGTTGCAGGAAAACAAAGGTGCAAAAGACTAAGATCTGCTGCGTCCCTGAGGGGTTAATTGAGGGGTTGACGTAAGTAATTTGGTGCATTTGGAAATCTATTTAGGCGATAGATTTTCTTTACATGGAAAAATTCCAACTTTATAGAAGTAAAAACAGCCATTATTTCTCGGTGCCAATTACACGCAGTACCGTGTGAGGCCTCCGAGTACATTAGGGCCGAGTGTCCTGTTTAATTGACAGTAAAATACATTGCACCTGCCGGTGCGGCAGAGCCCCCTGTCTCGCGCGGCCATGTAGCAATCAGAAGCTGATTAAGCGATGATAAGTGAATTCCCCTCGGGTGAAGAAAGTCGCCATTAGACAAAGGTCCTCTAATTCGGTCAGATTAATCGTACGCACCAGACCATTTCTTTCTGAGCCGGTGACGCCAAGGAGGATGTAACACTTCATTACATCAGACACAAATCTTATAGACCGGTTTGGGTGACTGTAATTCAAGCAACAGATGATTCAGGGGTAAAGACACCGCCACATTTTCCTTGTCTACGACTCAGTGGCTCACGACCCTGTCTATATATTATTAATTCAGTATTTGCTGTATACATTAGCTATGCACTTAGAGTAGCCATTGGAGACCCATCCCTGACCACATCCACCAACAAGATCCTTTTGTCCTTAGAGATCCATATCCAATTTTCTTCTGTCCTTCCATGTGCCTAAAGAATTGAAGCCAGAAAATCAACACTAAATTGAGATTGGCCTTTTTGATTGCCAGTTGCTGCCTCTTCTTATCTCAGCAAACCTGGTATCTTGAGATCACAAAGACACCATAGCAAAATTGTGAGCAGCCTCTTACCTCAGTTTTAGATCAGATAGAAAATGTGAATAGCAGTATTAGCAGCCTCTTCTTATCTCAGCCCTCCTGGTATCTCTAGTATTTGATCAGATAGGATGGACAGCAGTGTGAGCAGCCTCTTCTTATCTCAGCACTCCTGGTATCTCCAGTGTTTGATCAGTTAGACAGGATGGACAGCAGTGTGAGCAGCTTCTTCTTATCTCAGCACTCCTGGTATCTCTAGTATTTGATCAGATAGGATGGACAGCAGTGTGAGCAGCCTCTTCTTATCTCAGCACTCCTGTTATCTCCAGTATTTGATCAGATAGACAGGATGGACAGCAGTGTGAGCAGCCTCTTCTTATCTCAGCACTCCTGGTATCTCCAGTATTTGATCAGATAGACAGGATGGACAGCAGTGTGAGCAGCCTCTTCTTATCTCAATACTCCTGGTATCTCCAGTATTTGATCAGATAGACAGGATGGACAGCAGTGTGAGCAGCCTCTTCTTATCTCAATACTCCTGGTATCTCCAGTATTTGACCAGATTGACAAAATGGACAGTAGTGTGAGCAGCCTCTTCTTAACTCATCACTCCTGGTATCTCAGGTATTTGATCAGATAGACAGGATGGACAGCAGTGTGAGCAGCCTCTTCTTATCTCAGCACTCCTGGTATCTCAGGTATTTGATTAGATAGATAGGATTGACAGCAGTGTGAGCAGCCTTTTCTTATCTCAGCACTCCTGGTATCTCAGGTATTTGATCAGATAGACAGATTAGACAGCAGTGTGAGCAGCCTCTTCTTACCTTAGCATGCCAGGTCTCTTCAGTATAAGATCAGATTGTCACACAGAGCTTTGCAAAAACTTCGGTGACTGTCATGGCGGTATTGGGCTCTATTCAGATTGCAGATTCTGAAACTCCACCTGATGGAGTCATCTGTCTGCTGAGTGCTGATTCATAGGCAGGCTAGCAAGAGTTAATCTCTGCTAGTCTGCTTGCTCCTTGAATCACATGTTGTGGGGAGACCTATCACATCTGATCCCCTTCTATTTATGCTGGTGGAATCCTTCTGCACATGCCAGCTATAGTATATTCTATGTTGGTTTGTGAGGTCTGGTGTCCCAGACCTACTGGTGAAATTTGTGCTTAAGTTGTGCTTATTCCTTGAAGTAGATGTGGAGTTTACGCCTGTTGTTTTTTAGCTTCCTTCCTGCTGTTGTTTTTCCTCCCGAATCTCTTATTCTCTTTACCTTGTGTGTGAGTGATGTGTGACAGAGTTTTGGTTTTCCCTTGTCTGTCTTTACCTGTGGGCTTCTACAAACTTCTGTGCAGACCCTATCTGGGGGAAGGAGAGGGGGAATCAGATCAACACTGGTCAGAAACAGAGCCATGAAGGAGACGCAGGCATTGACACCATTAGGAGTATCCCTAAGATTAGGGATAGCATAAAATCCCCTAGTTGGGGGACAGCCTAGAAGTCCCAGTTCCCCGCTATCAAAAAGGCAATGTGACACAGATACACAGAGTGGATAGCAGTGTTAGCAGCCTCTTCCTATCTCAGGACTCCTAGTTTTTCCTGTATATGATCAGAAAGATAGGACTGACAACAGTGTGCGCACCCTCCTTTACCACTTAGACAAGGTGGACAGCATTGTGAGCAACCTCTTCTTCCCTTAGCTATCCCAAAGGCAATGTGACACAGATACACAGGGTGGATAGCAGTGTTAGCAGCCTCTTCCTATCTCAGGACTCCTTGTTTCTCCTGTATATGATCAGAAAGATAGGACTGACAACAGTATGAGCACCCTCGTTTACCTAAGCACGTCTGGTATCTCAGGTATTAGAGCACATAGACAAGGTGGACAGCAATGTGAGCAACCTCTTCTTTCCTTAGCACCCCTGGTGTCTTCAATTTTAGATCAAAATATCTACTGTTAGCACATCTTCCACATATAGGTGGAGCAGCTCTAATCTATAATGCTGATATACCACTAGGGTAGGGTTTCTAAAAACTCCACATATGAGTCAGTTGTTCAGGTTGGGAGTGAGGTCTTTCCCAGGAGGGACCGAGACCTGGGCTAAAATGTCTCACAATTACCAATAGTGATGTCCGTAATATTGTTATGTCTCTCTCTGTACAACTGTGGTTGTGTACAACGTCGGTCTGGCCCACCGGGACACCGGACAATGCTCTGGTGGGCCCTGGTCCTCTGTGGACCCCAGAGCCGGATGTAGAGGTGGCCCACTATACTGTTTATAGGTAGCAATGTGTGGGCTCATATTGTATATAGGAGGCTATGTATAGGCTCATAGCCTTATACTGTTAATAGGGGGCTATGTGTGGACTCATCCAGTATATAGGTAGGCTTTGTGGGAGCTAATACTGCATACAGGGAAAAAAACGCTACAAAAACTCTGAAAGAATTGACATGGTGCAGTTTTCAAACTGTCTCTTCAGCGAGGAAGGAGACAAACTCTAGCCCCACCTATTGGAGGCAACAATCCTAAAAATCAAAAGTGACCCTTTATCGAGCCTTGTCATATGACTTAAGATTTATGCCAGATCAGACCCTCAATTTACAGACATGGTGTTTTGGGGTGATTGCCCCTCATCAGTGCAAAGTATGAGATCTGATCTGGCTGTATGAGAGGCTAAGATGGGGTATAAAGGGAAAGCTATGCTCCTTACAAAGACTGTCACACCCATCCAGCATTCTAGGGGTGAGGAGATTTTTAGCCGCAATGCCCCTGTGGGAAATAATAATATTTCCCAGAAGAGCATTGCGGCTTAAAGTCTCCTCACCACTGGCATGCTAGATTGGTGTGTCAGTTTCCGCAAGAAGAATAGCTTTCCCCTTAGACCCTCCAGTTTTCAAAAAAGCAGTAGTTTTCCAATGCAGTATTTCTGAAACCTCACAGCTTTTGCTGGTATCCTAAAAAGCAGTTTTTCATTTGCATTAAAAAATGCAATCTGTTAACATAGCCTTACTGTGCAGTGCACACTGTCGCTTTTTTTCTTTATCTGGGGCAGTGTAGTGTGAAGTTGGGGAAAAAGTGGGAAATGTGCTCTAGAAGTGATCAACTACAGAGGTCTATATGTTACTTTCTGCAGAGATGAGTCCAGGCTGTAAGAAGTGATAGCGGTCTGCTCCTGATGAAGAAGAAAAGTGAAGATGAATGACTTCAGACTTCAGTGTATTACCACTTACAATATACACTATGCAGTATATACAGAGCTCCTGTGTATAATGTCACTATATATTATCTTTACATTATATACTACGTAAAGAGCTCCTGTGTATAATCGTGGTAATATTAGTGTTAATATTATTGTAATTTCTATTTATGATCAGTATTGTATTATTCGGTCACTATGTTGTGATATCATGTGGTCTGGTTATGGTGTGGAGATACTTGTCCCTTGAATGTGGTTTTATTCAGTCACCATGAGGTGGTAATATGTGGTCCATCATCATGTGATGGTATTTTTCCCTTGTATTTGATATTATTTGGTCCTCATGTGGTTGTAATACGTGGTCTGGTTAGAGTGTGGTGGTATTTGTCCCTTGCATATGGTATTATTCGGTCACTATGTGGTGGTAATATGTGGTCCGTTATCATGTGGTGGTATTTTTCCCTTGTATGTCATATTATTCGGTCACATTGTGGTGGTAATATGTGGTGTGGTCATGGTGTGGCGGTATTTGTCCCTTGTATGTGGTATTATTTGGTCACTGTGTGATGATAATATAGGGTCTGGTCACAGTTTGGTGGTATTTTTCTCTATTATATGGTACTGTTTGGACACTGTGGTAGTAATATATGGTCTGGTCATAGTGTGTCAGTATTTCTCCTTTGTATATGGCATTTGGTCACTATGTGGTGGTAATATGTGGTCTGATCATAGTGTGGAGGTATTTCTCCCTTTTCTGTGATATTATTTGGTTATCATGTGGTCGTAATAAGTTGTCTAGTTATAGTGTGGTGATATTGTATGTGGTGTCCCTTGTATATGGCATTATTTGGTATTATTCAGTCACTATGTGGTGGTGATATGTCATCTGGTTATAGTGTGGTGGTATTTGTCCCTTGTATGTGGTATTATTCTGTCACTATATGATGGTAATATGTGGTCTGGTCATGGTGTGATGGTATTTCTCCCTCGTATGTAATATTCTTCAGTCACCATATGGTGGTAATAAGTGGTCTGGTCATGGTGTGACAGTATTTGTCCCATGTATGTGGTATTATTCGATCACTGTGAGATTGTAAAATTTGGTCTGGTCAAGGTTTGGTGGTATTTTTCTCATGTACAATGTACTGTTTGGTCACTGTGGTAGTAATATGTGGTCTGCTTATAATGTGACAGTATTTGTCTCTTGTATGTGCTATTATTGGCATTTATATAGTGGTTGTGTTGTGTATTGAGGTCAATTGTTCTATCTGATATTAATTAAGAGAAGATTATTTCCATCAGAGATTAAATACTTGGTAGTTTAACCCCTCCCTGTCCTGTGACTATTACACAGCCACAGAGATACATTTACATTGGTTCTCTGGTGAAAACAAGTAATTACCTCTCCACAGGATGTGATCAATTGATTGTGGGGGTACGACTGCAATTCCCCCTGTGGCCCCAGACACCCCAGTCCGACCCTGCTTGTGCACCATGGAGCCTTATTACAGCCATGTCCATGAGGTCAAACAATGTATAACTACCAAACACCCTGATTTGTGATTTTCCCGTGAATTCATGGTACAAGATTCACAGTCTATAAATAAATCCACAAAGATGGAAAGGAGAAAACAGTGTAAACAGGCGTCCATTTCCCGGGGATATTACCATATGTTCCTTTTATGTATAGATTTTACATTTCAAAGTAACTCATTATTAATGTGAATTTCATGTGCTATTCTGTGATGATTACAGAAGTGCTACGTACAATAAAAAGCAATTAAAGACCAAATTATAAAGAGTTTTAATGGAACCGGAAGACACAAACCATGTATGTATGCTTACATGAGTGATCATTTAAAGGGTAATATAAGTGATTGTGGATTAAACCTCAAAAGTGGCCATATTTAACTTCAGCAATTTCTCCTAATCCTCTATACACATGCATACCTCCGGCAGCGACTAAACTCCCCTGAGAAGAAAAGATTGGGCATGTCGTAATCCAACATGTCCAATCCTTCTTTTTCCTGAGAACTGCTTATTTCCTGACAGAACAGTCTATTTGTAAGTAGTTTGAAACAGGCTGGTTGCTATGGCCTGCCAAGTAGTGCCTCCATAGTAACAAGGCTTGCTTATATGTACTCACTGGTATATGCGCCTCATGAGGCCTAATCATGATGTAGCATGAGATACAGTCATGTTGTCTCATGGCCATGGTATCATTTCAGCCCTAATCATGACATCACATGAGGTCTAGCCATTACTTCACATGAGGCCTTGTGATGATGTCATATGAAGCCTTGTCATGACATCATTTGAGGCCTTGTTATGATGTTGCATGAGTCCTAGTCATAACAACCCATGAGGCCTAGTCATGATGTCATATGAAGCCTTGTCATGACATCATTTGAGGCCTTGTTATGATGTTGCATGAGTCCTAGTCATAACAACCCATGAGGCCTTGTGATGATGTCATATGAAGCCTTGTCATGACATCATTTGAGGCCTTGTTATGATGTTGCATGAGTCCTAGTCATAATAACCCATGAGGCCTTGTGATGATGTCATATGAAGCCTTGTCATGACATCATTTGAGGCCTTGTTATGATGTTGCATGAGTCCTAGTCATAACAACCCATGAGGCCTAGTCATGATGTCAAATGAGGACTTGCCATGACATCATATGAGGCCTTGTTATGTCACATGGGGCCAAGTTATGATGTTGCAAGAGGTCTAGTCATACCATTCCATGAGGCCTTGTCATGATGTAATATGAAGCCTTGTCATGACATGATTTGAGGCCTTGTTGACATGCCCGCACCGGAGCCTGCGCATATGTACCAGGCTTCATAAGAATAGGCTCTGTTTTGAGCTATTTCCAGTTACATTGTTATATAGATGCTATGTTTTTCTCCTGATGAGCTATTAAGGCGAAACGCGAAGGGAGGCGCCTGGATGATGTGCAAGGGTCAGTCACAAAAGGGCCAGTTGTGGACTGGCCTTGTAAGCTAGTAGGGAGATAAAGGGTCAGCTTAGCGCCCGGACCTCCGTCACCGCTTATTTTTGAGGGTATTTGGACTACAGACTGCGGGAGAAACCTGATCTGCCATGTGGAATACGATGACTGTGGTGAGATCATTCCAGTTTTAAGTGGATGTATATATGCATATGTGTGATCCTATATTTGGTATCTTTTGTGATATTGGGCATTCAATTATATTGTCAGTAATGGTTTAATCTAATATATAAAGCTGAGTGTGTGTGTGTGTGTGTGTGTGTGTGTGTGTGTGTGTGTATGTGTGCATGTATGTCCACTAAAGGAATCCGCATCGTTGCATTAACAATCACGAAATTTTGCAGACACCCCATGTGTCACAAGGAACATCATAGAATATGTTTTGAAGGGAAAATTTAACACCGCGCTTTACAGTTACTCTCCAAAAAACCTGCCTCCATTAAAGTCAATGGAGCTCGAAGACCCAGGTTATTAATAGCAGCTGTGAGTGGTTGCTATAGGTGCTAGAGATAAAGGGTCAGCTTAGCGCCCGGACCTCCGTCACCGCCTATTTTTGAGGGTATTTGGACTACAGACTGCGGGAGAAACCTGATCTGCCATGTGGAATACGATGACTGTGGTGAGATCATTCCAGTTTTAAGTGGATGTATATATGCATATGTGTGATCCTATATATTTGGTATTTTTTGTGATATTGGGCATTCAATTATATTGTCAGTAATGGTTTAACCTAATATATAAAGCTGAGTGTATGTGTGTGTGTGTGCGCATGTATGTCCGTTAAAGGAATCCGTATCGTTGCATTAACAATCACGAAATTTTGCACAGACACCCCATGTGCCACAAGGAACATCATAGAATATGTTTTGAAGGGAAAATTTAACACCGCGCTTTACAGTTACTCTCCAAAAAAACTGCCTCCATTAAAGTCAATGGAGCTGGAAGACACAGGTTATTAATAGCAGCTGTGAGTGGTTGCTATAGGAACGAAAGACATTCATAGTATAACAAGCTTATGTGTGAGGTAATATGATATCGGTGGGAGACAGATAGAGAGAGACAGACAAAGAGACAGAGGCAGACAGACACAGACAGGGAAAGAGACAGGCACAGACAGACAGGGAAAGAGAGAGATAGAGACAGACAGAAAGACAGAGAGACAGACGGGGAAAGAGACAGACAGTGACAGGCAGACAGGGAAAGAGACAGACAGAGAGAGGGAAAGGCGGGGAAAGACAGATGGGTAAAGAGAAGGGGAAAGAGACAGATGGGGAAAAAGACTGATGGGGAAAGAGACAGACCTGGAAAGAGACAGACAAGGAAAGAGACACAGAGATAAAGACAGATAGAGACAGGCAGACAGAGAAAGAGACCGGCAGCAAAAGAGACAGACAGAGAGACAGACAAAGATAGATGGGGAAAGAGACAGACTGGGAAAGAGAAAGATGGGAAAAGAGACAGACAAGGAAAGAGACAGACGGGCAAAGAGACAGACTGGCAAAGAGACAGACCTGGAAAGAGACACACCTGGAAAGAGACAGACAAGGAAAGAGACACAGAGATAAAGACAGACAGAGACAGGCAGACAGAGAAAGAAACAGGCAGCAAAAGAGACAGACAGAGAGATAGACAAAGATAGACGGGGAAAGAGACAGACAGGGAAAGAGACAGACAAGGAAAGAGACAGACGGGCAAAGAGACAGACTGGCAAACAGACAGACCTGGAACGAGACAGACCTGGAACGAGACAGACCTGAAAAGAGACTGACAGACAGATAGAGACAGGCAGACACAGAGATAGAGAGAGACTGACAGAGACTGATACAGACAGACAGAGAGACACACAGAGACAGACAGAGACTGGGAGAGAGACAGAGATAGTTACTATCCCGGGCAACGCCTGGGTACTACAGCTAGTATCCTATAATCTTAATCCGCACTCATTTTGGGCATTGATACTTTGATTTATATACCGGTAGTAACTGTGTGGTAATTAATTTGGATCATTATCCCAAGCGCACATTGGTGCCTTTTGGTTTATACCACGGTCACGCTGATTGTCATGTATACCCCATGATTATGTGTTGTATAATAACATAAACATATGTATATGTGGGGAAGATATTTCTTATTTTTGTTTTCCATATATAATTTACTGACATTGTATATGCCAAAATGAGGCCACAACTGATAAATCTGGTTGATGAATGTCGCTAATTAGGCCTTAAAGGGAATCTGTCACCTGGTTTTTGCTTCCCCATCTGAGAGCTGTATATTGTAGGGGACAGAGCCCCTGATTCCAGCAATGTGTCACTTACTGAGCTGTTTGCTGTCATTTTGATAAAATCAATGTTTTCTCTACTGCAGATCTAGCAGTTATACAGAGCTCATGAATATACTGGACTACCTGCAGCACGACAAGTGGTCCTGTAATGATAATCTCCTGCTGATTAATCAGTTATTTTATGAAAACCACACTGAGCAGCCCAGTAAGTGACACATCATTGGAATCAGGGTCTCTGTCCCAATGTTATGCTGCTCTCAGACTAGGTGGCAAAAGTCTGGTGACAAATTCCCTTTAAATACCAATATACAAATGTTTTCTCTGCTGTAGATCTACCAGTTATACAGAGCTGATGAATATGATGGACTACCTGCAGCACGCCAAGTAGTCCTGTAATGATAATCTGCTGCTGATTAATCAGTTATTTTATCAAAACTACACTGAGCATCCCAGTAAGTGAAACATCGCTGGAATCAGGGTCTCTGTCCCAATGTTCTGCCGCTCTCAGATTAGGTGGCAAAAATCTGGTGACAGATTCCCTTTAAATACTAATATGCAAATGTTTTCTCTGCTGCAGATATAGCAGTTATACAGAGTTCATGAATATGCTGGACTACCTGCAGCACGCCAAGTAGTCCTGTAATGATAATCTGCTGCTGATTAAACAGTGATTTTATCAAAACTGTACTAAGCAGCCCAGTAAGTGAAACATCACTGGAATCAGGATCTCTGCCCCTACGTTATGCTGCTTCGAGATTAGGTGGCAAAAATCTGGTGACAGATTCCCTTTAAATACCAATGTCCAAATGTTTTCTCTGCTGCAGATCTAGCAGTTATACAGAGCTCATGAATATGCTGGACTACATGCAGAGGCCAAGTAGTCCTGTAATGATAATCTGCTGCTGATTAAAGAGTGATTTTATCAAAACTGTATTAAGCAGCCCAGTAAGTAACACATCACTGGAATCAGGATCTCTGCCCCTACGTTATGATGCTCTCAGATTAGGTGACAGATTCCATTTAAGTGACTCTGTGACATACGTCACACCACAACCCTCTGACATAGCGGGACACGTAAGGAGTGTATATTTTTTTTTTGGGGGTGGGGGGTTGTCTTTTTTCTTTACTTTTAAGTACTTTGAATTGGCACCAAATTAATTCAATATAAATCTAATTTCCCGGTCGAATTCTGTATTAAAATATCAGCAAATTCCCTAATCACTATCTATAGCAAATGCTCGTTTGTGGGAAGTATTAGCTTTCTACAGGGTTTTCAGCAGTCTCGACCTATAAACAAGAATATTCCCGTTCACTGACAGCAAGCAGAGATCTTCAAAATGGCGAGAAAATAAGAGACAAGGTATATTAGAACTATACACAAGATTTCATTGTGCTTCGATTAAAAAAATGGAAAATTCCTTTAATAACCCAGACGCGGAGCAGCGGCTCTGACAGCTGAACCTGCCTATAAATAATTGCTCTGAAACCGTGGGGTTAAAAATCCAATTCCATTACCATTTTTTTTCTCCTGGGTCTCCGTAACACATGCTAGTAATTACCGGTGAAGAATTTCAATCCATTATTAGCACCGAGCCTGTTTTCTGTCTGTTTTGTCTCTGTCGGAGCTGCGCCTCGCCGCGTGTTGCCATGACGACGCTGTTGCTTTTTTGCCTGAATCGGAGTCGTTATGTGTCTGATAACGTGGATCTTACGTAGGCCGCATCTCACAGCTCGCTTCAGTCGCGGGATTCCCACCTAGTTCTCCGAGACGTGATACCCACTGATCCACTACGTCCTCCCGGGGGAAAAGATCACAAAAAGCCAACATGTCTCTGGGGCGACCATCTCTGACAAACCGTTTGGTGGTTGTAGATTTATCTAACGACTCAATGTTGTTATCAGGGGCTGAAGGATCGTGGTTGCAGGGATCATGACCGCAAGCGGGCCCATGGGTGCAGGGGGCCCGCCAGCCCATGTGCCTCCGAGGGCGCACATCCAGCTGAATTGCATCGCGGTGCAAAGACCCGTCGAGTCCCTGCACTGCGATACACGCTGCTGGCCAAACAGAAGCTGGCAGCTTTCAGCGGCGTCCCCGTGGCTAAGGCAGCACATGACAATGACGTCATGAGTTGCCATAGCATGGAAGCTGATGAAAGCTGCCGGCCACTGCAGGCCGGCTATAGAGGTGGGAACCAGGGAGGGTGAGTACAGTGTCTACCAGGGGGAGAACAGTATACAAAGGAGGGGCCCACGAGAGGAGCATATATACCAGGAGGGAGACAGTATATACCAGGAGGGGGACAGTAGATACCAGGAGGGGGACAGTAGATACCAGAACGGGCCCAGGAAAGGAACATATACACCAGGAGGGGGACAGTGTATTCCAAGAGGAGAGCAGTATATGCCAGGAAGGGCACAGTATATACCAGGAGAGGAACATATATACCAGGAGGGGGACAGAATATACCAGGAGGGGGACAGCATATACCAGGAGGGGGACAGTAGATACCAGTAGGGGGGGACAGTAGATACCAGGAGGGGGACAGTAGATACCAGAACGGGCCCAGGAAAGGAACATATACACCAGGAGGGGGACAGTGTATTCTAAGAGGAGAGCAGTATATGCCAGGAAGGGCACAGTATATACCAGGAGAGGAACATATATACCAGGAGGGGGACAGCATATACCAGGAGGGGGACAGCATATACCAGGAGGGGGACAGTAGATACCAGTAGGGGGGGGGACAGTAGATACCAGGATGGGGACAGTGTATTCCAAGACGGGGAGAGTATATACCAGGAGTGGTGAGTCACCCACCACAGCGCTGCAGTCTTCAACTTCGGGACACTGCGGGGACTTCTCATTAGGGACCCACCTTTGGCAACAGGTATGTCGGGTTAACTTCACTGGGAATCGTGACACCACTCTCGGTCTTGCGGTCAGTATGAGGAGTGACTGCCACTGCAGTTTAGTGAGCGTCTGGGGCTGGTGGTAATTGCAGTTAGATGGTGTGGCCTCCCGAGAGTGAGGCTGGCCCCAGGGGCTTGGGTGTGGGTGCGTAGTACCACTGGTTGCAGAATAAATGCAGACAGAGTCCAGGAATGTCTTTCAGGGTTTTTTTACTCACTTTTTTGCTGGTAGAGTGAGGCAACCCGGGCGATGCTATGATGAACCAGGTGGAACCAGGTATCCCTCAGGCTGATATAGGGGTGACTGCTGACTCGCCTTCCTAGCACCTTGGTTTCGGACCACCCCAGACTTAGAGTACCGTGGGGTGCATCCAGGGAAGTCGCTACTGCCTTCCTCCCCTTTCTGACCCGTTTGCTGACAGCGTGGACCAAGGATAAGATGGCTCCAGGCTCGATCCTCCTTATGGGCCCCCTCGTTGCTGTTGATGCGGCAGGTTCTGTGTTGGTTGGCGTGGAACCTCTAGTCCCACCACCTGCAGGATTTAGCAGACCATTAAATGGATGTCTGGCTCTAGGGACCTGTACCCCGTGTGTGCATTCTTTACCAGGAGTCCCCGTACTCGACTCCTTACTGCTCTCTCTCTTCGAGTGTCTTTCAGTCTGACTTGGTGGTAATGTTCTTCCCCACCAGCAGCCACTGCACGTGCAGGGTCTGACAGTGTTCCGCTCTTCAGCCCTACACTTCAGACACGGCTGCTCCACTCCTTCTCCTCTGACTGCCACTGCACAACTCTCCTCCAGCTTCACTACAGCACCACTCTAACTGAGATGCGAGGGCTCCGCCCCCTCCTGGGTCTGCCAAGGGGTCTCCTCTAATGTGTGTGTGTGTGTCCTGGCAAAGGGAAGGGGACAGCATATACCAGGAGGGGCCCAGGAGATGAACGTATATACTAGAAGATGGACAGTATATACCAGAGGGGCCCAGGAAGGGGACAGTATATACCAGGAAGGGGATAGTGTATTCAAAGGAGGGGACAGTATATACCAGGAAGGGCACAATATATACTAGGAAAGGAACATATATACCAGGAGGGAAACAGCATATACCAAGAGGGGAACAGAATATACCAGGAGGTTCCCAGGAGATGAACGTATATATTAGGAGATGGGTATATACCAATGGGGCCCAAGAGGGGGACAGAATATACTAGAATAGGGGATATACATACCAGGATGGGGGACATACTGTATTTACTAGGATGGGGGATATACCAAGATGGGGGCATATATACCAGGATGGGGAAAATGTATACCAGAATGGGGGACATATTTACCAGGAAAGGAACATTTATACCAGGAGGGGGACAACATATACCAGGTGGGGGACAGCAAATACCAGGATGGGGCCAGGAGATGAACATATATAGTAGGAGAGGGACACTATATACCAGAGAGGCCCAGGAGGGGGACATAACAGAATGGGGGGCATATATGCCAGGATGGGGGACATATTTACCAGGAAGGAGCCCAGGAGAGGTTACGTTAGAACAGGATGGGGGACTTTACTACATTATGGAGGGGAGGACAATTTATATGTCTTTATAAGATTTAGAAGACTAAATGTACACATACATATACATACATTTGACTAACATGTGATTTTCCTACCCCTCCGGACCCTCCTAATCCTCGGGGGTTCTACAATCTTCATATCCCTGCGTTGTATTGGGAGATAATTTCGGGATGATGATGAGGAGCTCGGACTTTATCATTATTTATGTGAAGTCGTCCTCAAATCCAGGAGGATATTACCGAGCGCTCCAGAAGTGTAACAGCCGCGGATTATTATTAATCTCGTCATTATACGTACTTCTATTAATGGACAGAAAGAAAGAAGCTAAGACCTCAAATTACACCGAAGCGCAAAGTAATTACTCTCTGTAGTCAGCCCGGAATATCGCCCGGAAAATACACTGTAATCATGAAATACCGTGGAGAAGAAGGGGCGACTGGCTCCAGATTACACACCCAGACTGCTGTTATAGGGGGCTCCAGATTACACACCCAGACTGCTGTTATAGGGGGCTCCAGATTACACACCCAGACTGCTGTTATAGGGGGCTCCAGATTACACACCCAGACTGCTGTTATAGGGGGCTCCAGATTACACACCCAGACTGCTGTTATAGGGGGCTCCAGATTACACACCCAGACTGCTGTTATAGGTGGCTCCAGATTACACACCCAGACTGCTGTTATAGGGGGCTCCAGATTATACACCCAGACTGCTGTTATAGGGGGCTACAGATTACACACCCAGACTGCTGTTATAGGTGGCTCCAGATTACACACCCAGACTGCTGTTATAGGGGGCTCCAGATTACACATCCAGACTGCTGTTATAGGGGGCTCCAGATTATACACCCAGACTGCTGTTATAAGGGGCTCCAGACTGCACATCCAGACTGCTGTTATAGGGGGCTCCAGACTACACACCCAGACTGCTGTTATAGGGGGGCTCCAGACTGCACATCCAGACTGCTGTTATAGGGGGCTCCAGATTATACACCCAGACTGCTGTTATAAGGGGCTCCAGACTGCACATCCAGACTGCTGTTATAGGGGGCTCCAGACTGCACATCCAGACTGCTGTTATAGGGGGGCTCCAGACTACACACCCAGACTGCTGTTATAGGGGGCTCCAGACTGTACATCCACACTGGTGTTATAGGGGGCTCCAGATTATACACCCAGACTGCTGTTATAAGGGGCTCCAGATTAAACACCCAGACTGCTGTTATAAGGGGCTCCAGATTAAACACCCAGACTGCTGTTATAGGGGGCTCCAGATTACACACCCAGACTGCTGTTATAGGGGGGCTCCAGATTACACACCCACACTACTGTTATAAGGGGCTCCAGATTAAACACCCAGACTGCTGTTATAGGGGGCTCCAGATTACACACCCACACTGCTGTTATAAGGGGCTCCAGATTACACACCCAGACTGCTGTTATAGGGGGGCTCCGGATTACACACCCAGACTGCTGTTATAGGGGGCTCCAGACTACACACCCAGACTGCTGTTATAGGGGGCTCCAGACTACACACCCAGACTGCTGTTATAGGGGGCTCTAGACTACACACCCAGACTGCTGTTATAGGGGGGCTCCAGACTACACACCCAGACTGCTGTTATAGGGGGGCTCCAGAGTACACATCCAGACTGCTGTTATAGGGGGCTCCAGACTACACACCCAGACTGCTGTTATAGGGGGCTCCAGACTACACACCCAGACTGCTGTTATAGGGGGGCTCCAGACTACACACCCAGACTGCTGTTATAGGGGGGCTCCAGATTACACACCCAGACTGCTGTTATAGGGGGGCTCCAGACTACACACCCAGACTGCTGTTATAGGGGGGCTCCAGATTACACACCCAGACTGCTGTTATAGGGGGGCTCCAGACTACACACCCAGACTGCTGTTATAGGGGGGCTCCAGACTACACACCCAGACTGCTGTTATAGGGGGGCTCCAGACTACACACCCAGACTGCTGTTATAGGGGGGCTCCAGATTACACATCCAGACTGCTGTTATAGGGGGGCTCCAGACTACACACCCAGACTGCTGTTATAGGGGGCTCCAGACTACACACCCAGACTGCTGTTATAGGGGGGCTCCAGATTACACACCCAGACTGCTGTTATAGGAGGGCTCCAGACTACACATCCAGACTGCTGTTATAGGGGGCTCCAGACCACACATCCAGACTGCTGTTATAGGGGGCTCCAGACCACACACCCAGACTGCTGTTATAGGGGGGCTCCAGACTACACATCCAGACTGCTGTTATAGGGGGGCTCCAGATTACACACCCAGACTGCTGTTATAGGGGGCTCCAGACTACACATCCAGACTGCTGTTATAGGGGGCTCCAGACCACACACCCAGACTGCTGTTATAGGGGGCTCCAGATTACACACCCAGACTGCTGTTATAGGGGGGCTCCAGATTACACACCCAGACTGCTGTTATAGGGGGCTCCAGACTACACACCCAGACTGCTGTTATAGGGGGCTCCAGATTACACACCCAGACTGCTGTTATAGGGGGGCTCCAGATTACACACCCAGACTGCTGTTATAGGGGGCTCCAGACTACACACCCAGACTGCTGTTATAGGGGGCTCCAGACTACACACCCACACTGGTGTTATAGGGGGCTCCAGATTATGTGACGCCCCTGACCTTATCAGGGTGTCACAGGGAACTGCACTTCTTTCTCTTATGGTGCAGAACCCACCCCCCATGGTTCTGGGATCCTAACAACTGGTATTGCTTCCATCAGCACTCAAATCCTAACCACACCTCACACCACACCCTGTCAGGCACACCAGTGGGTGGTCTAGCTGGAAAAGGGACACCCGCCAAGGGGTCAGGCAGACTAGTGGGAGGGACATAGTCAGTGAAGTGGTAGCCCTCAGAGAGTGAGGAGCTGAGAGAGTTGTAGCTCCCTGTCAGACTTTGGTTAGGTCGCAGACGGTGGTCTGGCACCGGAGGAGTCGGAGACCCAGTCACAGGGTATTGGAGAAGGGTGCCCAGACTTAGTTTTGGAGAACGGTCGGGTCCGGAAAGTCCAGTAACCGGACCGGTACCGAGCACGGCGAGGTACAGGCTCCTATATCAGGGAGTAGCTTCACACAACTTGATCATTAACCTGTGGAGGATAGTCTCTTTATGAACTATCCCCAAGAGCTCAGAGATCAAAGGCACCAACACAACGAGGGGGATAGGGCCTTCCAGCTTATGTGGCCCACTGATATCCCAAGTGTCAGCCATCGAGAGCACAGCTGCACTATTCTAATATAGGGAGCGGGACCCTGAAAGCTTCAGGCTAAAGGGTCACTTAGGAACTTCTACAATTGTGCATGGAGGCAGGCTCCAGTCCACCAAACAATACCAGCGGGGACGGAGACCCGGACGGGCTCCCCAGACTGGCAGAGGCACCCAGAGACATGGTTTATTTCTGTGTCAGAGTCTGCTTAATGGTTGCACCAACGTCTACGCAACCTGAGTGAGTACGCTGTGCTCCCTGCGTCCTGCCTGCGCACACAGCCCGCACCACGCTACCCTCCACCTATTCTCTAGAGTCCCGGGGCCTCCCCTACCCATGGAGGGATCACCATCTGGCTGTCCCGCTCCATCTCCCCCGGGTACTCCCATCGGCAGCGGCGGTACTCCCCTTACCGCGAACCACGGGTGGCATCACGAACTCTCCCTTGTAAATATTCCCCCCTTTACGTTTCGAAGTATCCGCAACCCCCCGGGTCCGGAGACCCTCGAGCCACAGCAACCCCGGATCCGAGCAGTTCGACTGCTGCAGGGACGGCACAATTACACACCCAGACCGGTGTTATAGGGGGCTCCAGATTATACACCCCACCTGCTTTGGAGGTTGTATTGGCCCTCTGATCTCTTGGGCTCCTGCCCGCCCCTGATAGCACAGAAGCTAATTAGTGGCTCCTTTCTTGCAGTGTGTGTGTATATATATATATATATATATATATATATATATATATATATATATATATATATATATACTAGCTGTACTACCCGGCTTCGCCCGGGTTAATAACTGCTGTTAACAAAATATAAACCACAAAACAAATAGGTATAAATGCAATTATGTCTGTCTCGCCCTCTGTATATATCTCTGTCTCTCTCTCTCTATCTCTTTGTCTGTCTTTCTCTTTCCCTGTCTGTCTCTGTCTCATTCTCCGTCTGTCTCAATCTCTTTCCCTGTCTGTCTATCTATCTCTGTCACTTTCCCTGTCTGTCTCTTTCCCTGTCTGTCTCTTTCCCTCTCTTTCCCTGTCTGTCTCTTTCCCTGTGTCTGTCTCTTTGTCTGTATCTTTAACTGTCTTTGTCTGTCTCTTACCCTGTCTGTCTCTTTCCCTCTCTTTCCCTGTCTGTCTTTTTCCCTGTGTCTGTCTCTGTCTCTTTGTCTGTGTCTGTCTCGTTACCTGTCTGTGTCTGTCTCTTAACCTGTCTCTCTCTTTCCCTCTCTTTCCCTGTCTGTTTCTTCCCCTGTCAGTCTGTTTCTTTGTCTGTGTCTGTCTCTTTCCCTGTCTGTGTCTGTCTCTTTCCCTTTCCCTGGCTGCATTGTGATGTGGCGCCCCTGACCCGGTCAGGCACCACAGAGTATTGCACCCATGCGGGGACAATGCTTCCAGGTAATTTCCAAAGGCCAGGATGAGGTGCACACACAAACACATAGTGACCAGGTCTCCCACACCACAAGAAGGGACCCTTGGGTAGCCAGTAGGGGTTAACTTTCAATTCCCAGCTAGGGGGTGTGTTCAGAGGCTGGTTGCTAGGAAGCAGGGCAGAGAGGAAGTGAGGGGAGTCGGGAGCTAGAGGTTGAAGTGCGTGGAAGGGAGCAGAGGGTCTCTCGTGTCAGACGGGTCCTGAGGAGTGCAGTAGCTGAAAGCGGGGGAGAAAGGGCACCGTGGGTCGGCCTGAAAGACATCCAGAGAGAGGGGTGGCTGAGTACGGAGATCCTGGTATCCGAGCACGCAAGGGGAAACAGATCCCCAGTACAGGCAGCAAATCATCCAGAGCTGCTTAACCTACAGGTGGGGGGTACTTTATGCCCTCACCACTACTACACAGAGCTCGAGCCAAGCAGCAATCACCAGGCCCATAAGGGGACAGGGCCAGAAGCCATCCCACCAAGGCCACGCTGCCGGCAGACGGGCCAGAGAGAGGGGAGCAGGGTAGTAACAGCTTCCCTGGAGGAGTCCTACCACGCTTCAAGCAAGGGATCCTCCCAAACAAAAAGAGTGCAAGGAGGGCGAGCGGACAGCTACCCTCAGAACGGCCTCCTGGAATTCCTGGTTCCACCTGGTTATCACAGTGTCGCCCGGGCATCTCACCGTGACCTCTAAACAGTGAGTAAACACGTTAAAAGACTTCTTGGACTGTGTTTGAGTCATTCTGCGACCTGTGGTCCCACACACATACACATGGACCTGGGGCTTGCCTTACTCTCAGGAGGCTATTACAACCGACTGCACCCACCATCAGCCCCAGGCATCCCTTAACCTGCAGTGGCGGTCCTCACTGACCGCAATTCTGAGAGTGGCGTCACGACGAATCCCAAAACGAAGGTTCCCTACCTGTGACCAGACCGTCCCATCCCGTGGAGTCCCTAAGGGTAATACCCTGCTGCACCGCACCTGTAGGGCCCCACAGATCTGGCGTCACGAACAGGATTTGGACTAGACCTGTTCAGACAGGTGACCGTGCGCCTCAGAGGTCCGACCGCAAAAATTGAACCGCCGCCATATTGCCATCTTCAAAAGCGCGCGCTGCAGCCCGCGCGAGGGAAAAGAGCACCGCCCACGAAGAGGTGTGGCCGCCCCAGAATCCCCACAATTCGGAGAGCGTACTGACCCAGGAAGTGGAAAGGGAGCGTGCAGATTTTTGAAGAAAAATGGACGCTGCAGGAGGTAATGCCCCTGGTCAGGGCGACGCAGCCCAAGCGATGCCAGCCCCCGTCGCGCTGGACGCAGCAGCGCCCGGTGCCGGTGCCGCGGTCGCAGCCGCGCCAGCCGAAGTCTCCCCCATAATGCCAGTTTCCTTACTGTATGTCCCAGGAGCGCAATGGCTGCCCCAATACGCCGGTAAAATAGACACGCTGAACGGGTTTAAGAAGAAGATCAACACCCTGCTAGACATGCACGCGATGACTGGTAAGCAGAGGGCCGCTGTGGTGCTGGGACAATTGACTGGAGCAGCAGAATTGGAAGCTGAGTCCTGGACCAATGAAGACCGGGGCTCTGTTGAGACCATCTTTGCCAAACTAGCAGCTGCTTTTGAACACCGCACAGAGGGAGAGCTGAGGACGGACTTCTATAACTGCCGTCAGAAGCCCCAAGATAGTATAAGAGACTATGCCCTCAGGCTGCAGGCTGCACTACGGGCTCTCAAGCTGGTGGACCCTGTCAGTGATCAGGAAGGAAACCGGATGATGAAGGAACAATTCTTGCGGGGCCTGCGCTCTCCTGAGGATGGGAAGCAGATGAAGTTGTGGTCCCTGGAACACCCTGACGTGGACTTTGCCATTTTGAAAGACAGGGCAGTGAAAGCACTCCAACCTCCTGTGGACACAGACCCCGTCGCACCAGCATGGCCTGCCAGTTCCACGGCTGCAGGAGCGGAATCCTCCTCGCAGGCCCTGATAACTGCAAAAGGACTCAACACGCCAGCAGAGACCATAAATACACTATCCTCCCAGGTGCAACAGCTCACTAAGGACGTCGCACAAATCCTGAAAGCAATGCAGTTGCCCTCAGACACCAAAGTCCCTCATCGGATCCTGCTAGCTGACAGCCCAGAGGACGTCCCGTGGATGCGGAGGAGAAGAGGTCCTGCGACCCGAGGCAGGAGCAGTGATCGCTATGACTCATCTGGACAACCCATCTGTCGTCGTTGCCAGGAGGCAGGTCACTATGCAAGGGCTTGCCCTTTAAACGAGCCAAACCTGGGGCCGAGGGCCAGTCCTCAGGATTAAGAAGATCAGGCCCAGGTCGCTGCCGTGATCGGTACGTGGGTGGACGTCCTGTCCTGTCCATCGTCCTGGATGGGATCCCTACCCCGGCATTATTGGACACCGGCTCTCAGGTAACCACGATCCCGTATGTCCTGTATCGTAGGTTTTGGTCGGACGACGATCTCCGACCACCGGACCCCTCCCTCACCATCTATGCTGCCAACGGACAACGTATAGACCAGATTGGGGTCAAGGAGGTAACCATAAAGGTGGGAAGGCAGGAAATGAAGGGACAAGGACTGATTGTTGTGGACACTGATATTAGAGAAAGGAACCCGCAAATGATTTTAGGCACTAATGTCATAGAAAATTGCCTAGGGGAAGTGTTGTTGTTGCTTCACCAGATTGTTGAAGGTGCTGAGGGCAGGTCGCAAAGAGCCTTGCAAAAAGAGATCCGAATCATTCTGAGGAAGCAACAGGTAAAACAGACTGGCGGTGAGATTGGTAGTGTACGGGTGATGGATGCTAACCCCATTGTGATACCCCCACGGAGTGAAATGATGATGTGGTGTAGAGCAGCGGTAGGTCTCAGAGGACAAGATTACCAGGCTGTACTAGAGCCCACTCATTCAGACCACTGGCCCACGATTCTGACAGCCAGGGGGGTAGTTGATGTACACAAGGGACGAGTGCCTGTACGAGTGTTGAACTGTGGGGAGGAGGAAGCCAGACTACCAAGGTACGCTACCATAGCCAAACTGTTTACATGCTCAGATGACGCCATAACACCTGTAGGTCCCCTGACACAAGCTGACTCAACAGAGGATGAGACCTCCCAAAAGCAGTTAGAGGACTGGTGCCAGAAACTACACGTGGGGACTGACTCTACACCCGTCTACCGGAAACATGGGGTTTACAGGGTCGTGCGGGAATACGAGCAGGTCTTTAGTAAGAACCCACTAGACTTTGGTAGGATCAAAGGGGTGCAACATCACATACCCACAGGCAGTCATCCTCCCATTAAGGAAAGACATAGGCCTATTCCACCAGCCCATTACCAGCGCACAAAGGACATGCTGAAGGACATGAAGGAGGCAGGAGTCATAAGGGACAGTTGCAGCCCCTGGGCAGCTCCCCTAGTCCTGGTGAGGAAGAAGGATGGCACGATGAGGATGTGTGTGGATTACAGACGGATAAATCAGATAACACACAAGGATGCCTACCCTTTGCCAAGGATAGAGGAATCCCTCGCTGCCTTAAAAACCTCCAACTACTTTTCTACCCTAGATCTTACTAGTGGCTACTGGCAAGTATCTGTAGCAGAGGAAGATCGGGAGAAGACGGCCTTCACCACCCCAATGGGCCTCTGTGAGTTCAACAGCATGCCATTTGGACTCTGCAATGCCCCCGGGACCTTCCAGAGGCTTATGGAATGCTGCCTAGGGCACCTCAACTTTGAGACCGTCCTGCTCTACCTGGATGATGTCATCGTGTACTCCAAGACCTACGAGGACCACCTGAAACACCTGGCTGAAGTCTTTGAAGCGCTATCCCGATATGGAATGAAGCTGAAACCATCCAAGTGCCATCTACTGAAGCCAAAGGTCCAGTACCTAGGTCACGTGGTCAGTGCAGAAGGAGTAGCACCGGACCCAGAGAAGGTCACAGTCATCCAGGAATGGCCCACACCTACTACCGTTCGGGAGGTACGTCAGTTCCTTGGCTTGGTAGGCTACTACAGAAGGTTCATCAAGGGCTACACGAAAATGGCAGCGCCTTTGCAAGAGCTCCTGGTAGGCCACCCAAAGAAGAAAGGAAAGACCTCCGGCCCGCCATTTCACTGGGGAGAAGCAGAGGAACACTCCTTCAGACAAATGAAAGGGGCCTTGACGGGTGAAGAGATCCTAGCCTACCCTGACTACAGTCTACCATTTGTACTGTATACAGATGCCAGTAATGTGGGACTGGGAGCAGTGCTTTCACAGGTGCAGGAAGGCAAAGAGCGTGTGATTGCTTACGCCAGCAGGAAGCTCAGGCCTACTGAAAGAAACCCAGAAAATTATAGCTCATTTAAGCTAGAGTTCCTGGCCATGGTATGGGCTATCACAGAGCGGTTCAAGCACTACCTGGCAGCCACCAAATTCACTGTCTTCACGGACAACAACCCCCTGACCCACTTGGATACTGCTAAATTGGGTGCCATGGAGCAGCGTTGGGTAGCCCGACTGGCGAATTATGACTTTACTGTCAAGTATCGAGCTGGCCGCAAGAACGGCAATGCAGATGCTCTGTCCAGGATGCCTCACCTAGCAGACGAGGGTGAAGATGTAGATGATCTTGAAGAGATTGAGCTGCCAGCGTTCCATCGCCATGGAGCAAAACAGTGTCGGCAGTTGCGTGCCAACCGCCAAGAGGTGACCCTGAACCCACTACCTCACTACAACTGGAAGGAGACCCAGGAAAATGATCCAGCGGTAGGCTTGGTAAATAAACTGATCAACCAGCCTGGCGCCAGCCTTGACAAAGGAGCCCCACCTGAGGCACAGTACCTATGGAAGGAGAGGGGTCGATTATTCATCTATCAAGACAAACTTTACAGGAGCATCATTGACCCGAGGACGCATGAGAAGGTGTGGCAAGTGATTGTACCACAGAAGGATACGAGGATGGTGCTAGAAGCCTATCACAATGGTGCAGGCCACTTTGGTTGGAAGAAACTGGAGGCCCTACTTAAAGTAAGATTCTACTGGGTGGGCATGAGATCTGCCCTAGAGAAGTGGTGTCGAAACTGCGGGCCCTGCAATCTTAGAAGAAAAGACCAGCCCAGCCAGAGAGCACCACTCCAGCCAATCCAAACTAAACGGCCCCTGGAGATCGTGGCCCTGGACCATGTAAAGTTGGCACCCAGCAGACAAGGCTACAACTACGCTCTCACTATGGTTGACCACTACTCCAGATTCCTGGTGGTAGTACCAGTCAAGGACTTGACCGGTCAGACTGCAGCCAAAGCGTTCCAGACACATTTCTGTCGACCACATGGCTATCCAGACCAAGTGCTCACTGACCAAGGACCAGCCTTTGAAGCTGAAGTGTTTAAGGAGTTTTGTAACCTTTACGGCTGCAAGAAGATCCGTACCACACCTTACCATCCTCAGACCAATGGCATGTGTGAGAAAATGAACCACATCATTCTCGACCTTCTGAAGACTCTCCCATTAGAAGAACGAAGTCAGTGGCCGGAAAAACTGCCCGATCTAGTGGACATGTATAACAACATCCCTGTGAGTTCCACGAACTGCACACCGGCATACCTGATGAGGGCCAGACCAGGGAGATTGCCAGTAGATCTGGAAATGGGAGTTGAGACCCCTGAAGACCATCAACAAGGTGCTGATTGGGATTCCAACCGCCAAGCCCAATACAAGAAAGTACAAGAGTGTGTGGAGCGAAGCCTGACTCAGCAACGTGAGAAACAAGAAAAGGCCTACAATCGAAAAGCACCTGCTGTTCCTTTGATGCCAGGAGATATAGTTCTCAAGAGAAAGAGAAGACATCATAAACTTGACAATCACTGGGAAGAAGAACCCTATACTGTGTTGCCATCGACGCTTAGCAGTGAAAAGACATGCCTTATCAGCAAAGATGGAGGAAAAACAACAGCTGTCGTTTCTAGAGATCGCCTAAAGAAATGTCCTGAACAACTAAGAACCCCTGAAGAAAGTCCCAACCCTTTGCCAGTTCAAGAACCAAAAGAAAAGATGATCCATACTGTACTTGGAGATTTTCCAGCAAGTTGGCCTCAATACAATGGAGCAGTAGTTATTCCGGTTATTACATTCCCTCAATCTGGAGAAGTAAGAGACCCAGAAGAACCTGTTCAGAACCTGGAAGAGCCAAATGTAGCTGAAGCAGAAGACCACGCACTGGTATCAATACCTAGTACACCTATTATTCACATTGAGACACATACATCGGGTGGGAGGACACAACCTCAGACAGATGACAGTATAGTACTGCGTAGATCAACCCGCAGCAACTTTGGTCAGCTCCCATTACGCTATAGGGAAAGTACAGTTTAGTTCAAAGTGACGGTATGAAATGTAATGTTTCACCTGTTTACAGTTAAGTAACGTTTAAGTGCAATGTGCCCACAAGGACTATTGTGAGACCTCTTTAAAATGTTTTCTTTGCACTAGTTTACGTGCACTTTAAAAATGGACCATCGGTTATGAACTGGCTTTAACCACAAACTCTTGCATTGTAAAAAGTTACCTCCTTGGTACCAACCACAGGGTCTGCCTGTTGAGGGGCATGGCTCTGCACCAACCAGGGGCACGCCTGTTTATGGGGCCTGCCCTCCAACACTCGGAAGCGGGTACGCCTGTTTATGGGGCCTACCTTACACCACTCTCCTCAGGAAAGGAAGATTGGAGGAAAGGTCTGGGGAATGTGATGGCCCAGCCCTGGTCACCAAAAGGACCGGCGACCTACCTCCTGGAGGTTTTTGGGTGGGGTTCGGACATGTGGGTGGTTGGTGGTGGAATGGTACCTGGTATGTTTAAATGTAAATAATTGCCCCTGCGTGGGAAAAGTTTGTATTTACCTTTTTCTCTTGTCTTTGCAGCCCGAGGACGTGCTGATGATAACTAAGGGGGAATGTGGCGCCCCTGACCCGGTCAGGCACCACAGAGTATTGCACCCATGCGGGGACAATGCTTCCAGGTAATTTCCAAAGGCCAGGATGAGGTGCACACACAAACACATAGTGACCAGGTCTCCCACACCACAAGAAGGGACCCTTGGGTAGCCAGTAGGGGTTAACTTTCAATTCCCAGCTAGGGGGTGTGTTCAGAGGCTGGTTGCTAGGAAGCAGGGCAGAGAGGAAGTGAGGGGAGTCGGGAGCTAGAGGTTGAAGTGCGTGGAAGGGAGCAGAGGGTCTCTCGTGTCAGACGGGTCCTGAGGAGTGCAGTAGCTGAAAGCGGGGGAGAAAGGGCACCGTGGGTCGGCCTGAAAGACATCCAGAGAGAGGGGTGGCTGAGTACGGAGATCCTGGTATCCGAGCACGCAAGGGGAAACAGATCCCCAGTACAGGCAGCAAATCATCCAGAGCTGCTTAACCTACAGGTGGGGGGTACTTTATGCCCTCACCACAACTACACAGAGCTCGAGCCAAGCAGCAATCACCAGGCCCATAAGGGGACAGGGCCAGAAGCCATCCCACCAAGGCCACGCTGCCGGCAGACGGGCCAGAGAGAGGGGAGCAGGGTAGTAACAGCTTCCCTGGAGGAGTCCTACCACGCTTCAAGCAAGGGATCCTCCCAAACAAAAAGAGTGCAAGGAGGGCGAGCGGACAGCTACCCTCAGAACGGCCTCCTGGAATTCCTGGTTCCACCTGGTTATCACAGTGTCGCCCGGGCATCTCACCGTGACCTCTAAACAGTGAGTAAACACGTTAAAAGACTTCTTGGACTGTGTTTGAGTCATTCTGCGACCTGTGGTCCCACACACATACACAGGGACCTGGGGCTTGCCTTACTCTCAGGAGGCTATTACAACCGACTGCACCCACCATCAGCCCCAGGCATCCCTTAACCTGCAGTGGCGGTCCTCACTGACCGCAATTCTGAGAGTGGCGTCACGACGAATCCCAAAACGAAGGTTCCCTACCTGTGACCAGACCGTCCCATCCCGTGGAGTCCCTAAGGGTAATACCCTGCTGCACCGCACCTGTAGGGCCCCACAGTGACACGCCAACATTCCATATAAGGGCGTGGCTGCGCATTCTTCTGAAGTTGTGGCTGTACTGTGGCTCCCAGCTCCATTTGCTTTAATGGAGGCAGGTTTTTTGGCGAATAACTGTAAAGCAAGGGGTTAAAATTTCCCCTCAAAACATAGCCTATGACGCTCTCGGGGTCCAGACGTGTGAGTGTGCAAAATTTTGTGGCTGTAGCTGCGACGGTGCAGATGCCAATCCCGGACACACACACACACACACATACACACACACACACACAGCTTTATATATTAGATATGTTCCCCCCGAGCTGTTGTGTCCTCGCCCTCCAGTAATTGTGCGCTTCTTCCCGGACTCGCTGTGTAGTGCGGTCATTAGCTCTGTCCACATCTATTACTACTTCGCTCAGCATTCCTGGCAATATTGGGAAGGGATGAAGAACATCAATGAGCGCAGTGTGTTTCTCAGAAGATGGATCCTGTCTCATCACAGGCTGAGTGCGGTTATTGATTGTTCGTTTCACCCCAGACGGGGGCTCCGCGCTGTCGTCCTCGCAGTCTCCGGACGCTAAACGTTATGGGAGACAAAATCTATACCAACGCTAAGGAATCCGATAACACTTGTATCTCTCCTTCCATGTATCATCACTCATCCCATAAGGAGACTACGTGGTTTGTTAGAGCTCAAACAATCAAGTAATACAGTGTAACATACAGCAAATAAATAATACCGCTATACAGTGCCCTAAAAAATAAAGATGAAGTGACTTTGCTTTGAAATTCCTTGACAGTATTTAGACTTTGCATGGCAGTATAGCTTGTGCACTGTATAGCGCTACTGTATTATTTTTGTACTGTAAGGCAGTGATTTGCTATTGCACTGTATAGTATAGCGGTATTATTTTTGTACAGTAAGGCAATGATTTGCTAGTGCATTGTATAGCAATATTATTTTTTGTACTGTAAGGTAGTAATTTTCTATTGCACTGTATAGCGGTATTATTTTTGTACTGTAAGGGAGAGATTTGCTTGTGTATTGTATAGCGGTACTATTTTTTTACTGTACGGGAGTGATATGTTAGTGCATTGTATAGCAGTTTATTTTTGTCCTGTAAGGCTGTGGTTTGCTAGTGCATTGTATAGCGGTGTTTATTTTGTACTGTAAGGCAGTGATTTTCTATTGCACTGTATAGCGGTATTATGTTTCTACTGTAAGGCAGTGATTTGCTAGTGCATTGTATGGTAGTACTATTTTTGTACTGTACGGCAGTTATTTGCTATTGTGCTGTATAGCAGTATTATTTTTGTACTGTAAGGGAGTGATTTGCTAGTGTATTGTATAGCGATATTATTTTTGTACTGTAAGGCAGTGATTTTCTATTGCATTGTATAGCAGTATTATTTTTTGTACTGTAAGGCAGTGATTTGCTATTGCACTATATAGCGGTATTATTTTTGGACCGTAAGGCAATGATTTGCTATTGTACTGTATTAGTTATGCTTTACTATTTGGTGTCCGTGGTGGCATTTGTGCACTATATAGTTGTGGTATTTGTCAGTATTATTTAGTCACTATGGCGTGTGCGCTGTATGGCGGTATTATTAATTCATTGTATAGCCATGCTATGTATAACAGAAGGTTTTCTTCTTTTCTACTAGTATTAGTTATGCTTTACTATTTGGTGTCCGTGATGGCATTTGTGCACTATATAGTTGTGGTATTTGTCAGTATTATTTAGTCACTATGGCTTGTGCGCTGTATGGCGGTATTATTAATTCATTGTATAGCCATGCTATGTATAACAGAAGGTTTTCTTCTTTTCTACTAGTATTAGTTAAGCTTTACTATTTGGTGTCCGTGGTGGCATTTGTGCACTATATAGCTGTGGTATTTGTCAGTATTATTTAGCCATTGTGGCTTGGGCACTGTATGGCGGTATTATTAATTCACTGTATGGCATAGAACAGTAATTTGGCCTCTTTAGTAGTATTGTAAATATACTACCATTCAGAGGCAACATGGCAGTACTATAGGTGCTCTACGTAGTAGTAGTATTTGACAGTATTATTTAATCAGTATGGCTTGTGCACTGTATGGCGGTATTATTACTTCACTGTATGGCCATGCTATGTATAACAGAAGGTTTTCCTCTTTTCTAGTAGTAATACCGCAGTTATGCTTTACTATTTGGTGTTGGTGGTGGTATTTGTGCACTATATAGTTGTGGTATATGTCAGTATTATTTGTACATAAGATTTCGCCTTTATTTATGCTCCTTTGATCGATTTATAGTGGAATGGACAGAATGTCACTCACTTATTCCATCCCATTAGATGTCACTTGGAGGTAATTAGCTAGGTCCTGCGTCCCCTTTGACTCCCGCAGGTGAGGTGTCATGCATGTTGCTCATTATGTGGCGCTTTATGGATGCTCTATGGACCCTAATCCTGCCCTGGTATTTCGACAGCCCCTTTCTCTTTTGCAGGAGGGGGATCTGCAACATATACCTAATTCTAATGAGGAGGAGATAGGAGAAGGCGACGATATCTGCAGCAAAAAAAACATCGTATTAAAACAATTAGAGACTGAAGACGTCAATGTCCAATAACCGGAGCCATGATTCTACCAGAATGGGACATTATTAATCCACAATGTACCACAATCACTAAAGTCTGCTCCACCTGCTGCCCGCGATATGGAGAAATAAACCTAGCCCGGATATTCTGAAGTCTGAGGGTGAAACATACAAAAGATATAAATGACGTGGCCAATCCTTCCCAAAATTGTGAGCGCAGCTCTGGAGTATAAATGTAACTCAGGATCAGTAATGTAATGTATGTACACAGTGACTGCACCAGCAGAATAGTGAGTGCAGCTCTGGAGTATAATACAGGAGGTAACTCAGGATCAGTAATGTAATGTATGTACACAGTGACTACACCAGCAGAATAGTGAGTGCAGCTCTGGAGTATAATACAGGATGTAACTCAGGATCAATACAGGATAAGTAATGTAATGTATGTACACAGTGACTGCACCAGCAGAATAGTGAGTGCAGCTCTGGGGTGTAATACAGGAGGTAACTCAGGATCAGTAATGTAATGTATGTACACAGTGACTGCACCAGCAGAATAGTGAGTGCAGCTCTGGAGTATAATACAGGATGTAACTCAGGATCAGTAATGTAATATATGTACACAGTGACTGCACCAGCAGAATAGTGAGTGCAGCTCTGGAGTATAATACAAAAGGTAACTCAGGATCAGTACAGGATCAGTACTGTATGTACACAGTGACTGCACAAGCAGAATAGTGAGTGCAGCTCTGGAGTATAATACAGGAGGTAACTCAGAATCAGTACAGGATCAGTAATGTAATGTATGTACACAGTGACTGCACCAGCAGAATAATGAGTGCAGCTCTGGAGTATAATACAGGATGTAACTCAGGATAAGTACAAGATCAGTAATGTAATGTATGTACACAGTGACCGCACCAGCAGAATAGTGAGTGCAGCTCTGGAGTATAATACAGGATGTAACTCAGGATCAGTACAGGATAAGTAATGTAATGTACACATTGACTGCACCAGCAGAATAGTGAGTGCAGCTCTGGAGTATAATACAGAATATAACTCAGGATCAGTAATGTATGTACACTGTGAGTGCACCAGCAGAATAGTGAGTGCAGCTCTGGAGTATAATACAGGATGTAACTAAGGATCAGTACAGGATAAGTAATGTAATGTATGTACATAGTGATTGCACCAGCAGAATAGTGAGTGCAGCTCTGGAGTATAATACAGGATGTGATCCAGAATCAGTAATATAATGTATGTACACAGTGACTGCACCAGCAGAATAGGGAGTGCAGCTCTGGAGTATAATACAGCATATAACTCAGGATCAGTACAGGATCAGTAATGTAATGTATGTACACTGTGACTGTTGATCTATATGTGGCGCCCCTGACCTGGTCAGGCACCACTGAGTACTGCACCCATGCTGGGGACAGTACAACACAGGTAATCCAGAAGGCTGACCGGGGTGTGGAACACAGGCGCATAGTGATCAGCTCTCACACATGTACCCATGAGAGGACCCCTGGGGATCCCAGGAGGGGGAAAAGCCTTGACCTTCACTGGAATAGTGGAGGGGGCCAAAAGCCTCCATCTCCTCTCAGGGGGTGTGGTAAGAGAGTCTGGTTGCTAGGTGGCGTAGGCAAGAACAGGAGAGGAGGAGCAGTGAGTCAGTTAGAGCAGAACTCCATAGGGCTCAGTGAGGAGCAGACCTGTGGGGCTGTTGCTGTCTAACAGCGCCCGCGCAGTGGCTACTGACGGGGGGAGAACGGTCAACTAGGAGTGCTACCCGAAACCCATCTCAGCTAGAGAGAGAGCACGGAGTGGGAAGTAAGGAGACTGCTAGAGAGTACCAGGCCCAAACGGGCGGCAGATCCCGGAGCGGAGATAGATCCAGCTTTCTTTTGCTAAACCTGCCGGTGTGGGGCTCTCAAAGCCCACGCCACAACACCCAAAAGCCGCAGCCACGTAGCCACAGTTAGGGCCCATAGGTCACAGGAGGCAAGAAGCTGGAGTGATCTGGCCCAGGCAACAAGCACACGGCAAACGAAGGGGAGTGAGGCTGCAGCATCTTCCCTGGGTGACCCCCATAGGGACTCAAAGTCGGGGTTACCCCAAACCACCAAGGGCTAAGGAAGGCGAGTTAGTAGTCACCCTCACAAGTCAGCCTGAAGGACACCTGGTTCCCACTTGGTTCATCCCAGCTACGCCCGGGTCACTCACCCTGCCATCAACTGTGAGTAAAAACCCTGAAAGACATCCTGCCTGTGTTGAGTCATTCTGCGCCTTGTGGTACTACGCACCTACACAGGGCCCTGGGGCTTGCCTCACTCTCAGGAGGCTATTCCAACTAACTGCACACACCATCAGCCCCAGGCGTCCCTCAACCTGCAGTGGCGGTCCCTACTGGCCGCAATACTGAGAGTGGCGTCACGACAAGAAGAAGATCTCCTACCTGTGACCAGATCCAGCCGAGTGGAGTCCCTGAAGGTAATGCACCGACACTACACCTGTGGGGCTTCACATATACTTACAATCCCCTTATAGGCTGATATGTGATATAATTTACCAGGAGCGGCTCGTCTCCTATACACGGGCTGTGTTTGGTATTAGTGAATGTGATTCCGCTCACCCACCACAGGTGTCTCTGAATAATAGCAGATCCAGGTTTTCGCCTTTCACTTCTCCCCTTTAAATCTGTTCTGGATCCCATCTAACCTCTGCCTCCATCTACACTCATCTAGAATCACCTCCTTTCTTGGCCTCGCTAAATCCCCAAATTTTGTGCCAACATAAATTGGTGCCACTTTCCCTCTAATCCTTCATCTTAGCACCTGACTTTATGGCGGCCCTGGAGAGCGTCATTAGGAGTTTTCCCCTTCACTGGGGGGTCTGTAAAATGTAAGGGTGCGCATAAGTGCAATTCATTTTATAGAGCGCGGCGTGCACGTGAGCGGCTGACATCTGCGAGTTCGCCTGTTTGTGCTTCGCGCATTCATCTTTCTAAACCGTGCAGACAGCCAGCGTTTAATGAGCACCTACTCTGCCTTCCATTGCTTTAACATTCTCTTTTTGTTTTTCCGGAGGTGGAAGATATTACAGCAATCTTTTCCCAGCGGTTAGAAAAGTTTTAGGAACTTATAGGAAGAGTTTTGTTCATTTTTAGAAGAAGACGTCACATAGATATCATTTCTTTGTTTTGTTTCTTGCTCCTGTTGCAGAGCTCAGCTTTCAGCAGAATCACCAACAATGGACTTTGGACATTCAGCAACTCTTACCTTCATCACTACAACATGAAGGATGCAAGAAAAAACCTATACGGACAAAACAGAGAGGTCACAGTGTACAGTAATAACAAATGTATATTCCCACACAGCACAAGCCTGTAGCTGTTGTATACTTAAATTGATCCAGACTCACAAACAGCATATTAATTAATTTTGGCTTAATCTTGTTGAGGAGGCAATATAAATGTTTGGATAACATTAAGAGACTTCTAGGGCAGCACGGGGGCTCAATGGTTAGCACTGCAGTCTTGTGGTGGCTCAGTGGTTAGCACTGCAGTCTTGTGGTGGCTCAGTGGTTAGCACTGCTGTCTTGTGGTGGCTCAGTGGTTAGCACTGCAGTCTTGTGGTGGCTCAGTGGTTAGCACTGCAGTCTTGTGGTGGCTCAGTGGTTAGCACTGCAGTCTTGTGGTGGCTCAGTGGTTAGCACTGCAGTCTTGCAGCGCTGGGGTCCTGGGCTCAATTCCCACCAAGGACAACATCTGCAAGGAGTTTGTATGTTCTTCCCGTGTTTGTGTGGGTTTCCTCCGTGTTCTCCGGTTTCCTCCCACACTCCAAAAACATACTGATAGGGGATTTAGATTATGAGCCCCAATGGGGACAGTGATGCCAATGTGTGTAAGGTGCTGTGGAATTAACAGCGCTATATAAATGAATAAATACTATTTATATATATATTTTTTCTAGGGATGTGCCACTTGCTCAGCCGCTTGCTGTAGTTTCAATACAATCAGTGTTTTATCAGCAGGAGATTATCACTGCAGGACTGTGCCAGGCAGTACAGATAATCTGTGTAACCACGCCCCCAATACTGATTGGCAGCTTGCTGACATTGCACACAGGAGGCTGCCAATCAGGAGTGTGGGTTATACAGGGCTCATCCTTTATAGCACTGCTATATCTACAGTAGTTTTGTTAAGGGGGATCGTCCGGGATAATTTAGGGTGATGCAATCCAAGTTATGCATCTACATCTTAAACCCATCTGCTTCCAAATCATATGAGTTCATAACCATCTCCATAACATTTTTGTGCATAAAATTTGCATGTAAGAGGAATCTGTCAGCAGATTTTTGCTATTTAATCTGATCACAGCATGATGTAGGGTCTGAGAGCCTGATTCCAGGGATATGTCACTTGCTCAACAGCTTGCTGTAGTTTCAATACAATCAGTGTTTCATCAGCAGGAGATTATCACTGCAGGACTAGGTGTCCTGTGCCTGCTAATCTGTACAACTGTAATCCTATACAGCTAATCTGTGTAACCCCGCCCCCACTACTGATTGGCAGCTTGTTGACATTGTACACAGAAAGCTGCCAATCAGGAGTGTGGGTGGGGTTATACAGGGCTCATCCTTTATAGCACTGCTAGATCAACAGTAGTTTTTGTGCATAAAATTTGCATTTATAAGGAATCTGTCAGCAGATTTTTGCTATGTAATCTGAGAGCAGCATGATGTAGGGTCAGAGAGCCTGATTCCAGGGATGTGCCACTTGCTCAACTGCTTGCTGTAGTTTCTACACAATCAGTGTTTTATTATCAGGAGGTCATCACTGCAGAACTAGGTATCACGTGTCAGGCAGTCCAGCTAATCTGTGTAACCACGCCCCCACTACTGATTGGCAGCTGCCGACATTGTACTGACAATCAGGAGTGTGGGTGTGGTTATACATGACTCATCTTTCATAGCACAGCAGAGACAACAGTGATTTTATCAAAACTACATAAGCAGCTCAATAAATTATACATTGCTGGAATCAGGGTCTCAGCCCCTACATCATGCTGCTCTCAGATTACATAGCAAAAACCTGCTGACAGATTCCATTTAACTACCTAAGTAAAGTGAATGTGTTTTCATGAATGCTCCTGCCCACTGTGTGCATTTTTTTGGTCTTTTTTGTGCCTTTCATCTCTATAGGTCTCTATGAAGGTGCCTGAAGAAAATGCATGTTAAAAATGCTGCATCAAATCTGCCCAAAAAATGCATCACAAATGAGGGAAAATGCGTAAAAAATGGAAAAAAGCAATAAATAGAGGAGATTGCAATTATGATGGCGCAGACACCTGAGGAACACATGCAGATAAAGCGCAGCATTTATGCTTCATGTGAACATGGCTCAAGGAGTGGTCATTGAAGATCCAGGCACTCCGGTGCCTACACATGTTCCACTTAGCTTGAGGTACTTTCCACTCCCCCAGTAAAACATCATATACTCTGCATGTTTTCACCTGCAAGCTGTGCATGCACCAGTTTTAGTGTAGTTTGTGCTGCGCATGCACCAGTTTTAGTGTAGTTTGTGCTGCCCATGCACCAGTTTTAGTATAGTTTGTGCTGCGCATGCACCAGTTTTAGTGTAGTTTGTGCTGCGCATGAGCAGTTTTAGTATAGTTTGTGCTGCGCATGCACCAGTTTTAGTATAGTTTGTGCTGCGCATGCAGCAGTTTTAGTGTAGTTTGTGTTGTGCATGCACCAGTTTTAGTGTAGTTTGTGCTGCGCATGCACCAGTTTTAGTATAGTTTGTGCTGCGCATGCACCAGTTTTAGTGTAGTTTGTGCTGCGCATGAGCAGGTAAAACTGTGGGCAATATCTTTGCTTCACTGTTGCACGTCCTGGAGGTTGGATAGAAAGTCTAGAATTGTTCTAATGTGTGGCCTCATGACACCAGGGTGCCTGATTCTTGAGTCTGACAGCTCCGCCCACATGACTCTTGTTATGTAATTTACATATTTCGTGCACTGTTTTCAAATGTATCTTTCTTCAAAACTTCTCATCTGGCCCCCTAATACATATGAGCTACCGGTTAGGTCAAATAATCATATGTTTTCAATGTAGATAGGGGAGACCACTGTCATCCATCAGCTTCTGTGGGAATAAAAAAAGGATCAGACATGTAAATTCAAAATGCCCAATCCTACAAGTGACCACTCAGCGTTTTGCCACTTGTGTTGGGGTGAACTGTTCTTAATTAGGCCAGATATTTGGGTCCTATTGCTTGTTAAATCAAGAGAAGTTAACCATTGTCTCTTCCTAGACTGATCGGAGCTTTATTGTCTGAAAATATGTATTTTCTCAGCTCCCCTGACTACATAATTCAGAAGAAAAATATGCAGTCGGATTGAACTTGTGACTAGTGAGAGAGCAGCCATCTCCAACCATTCCTGTAAGAGAACTAAGTGGTACAAAAGAGCCAGGGAGAAGGATTCCACATCATCTCAGCCTAGGAGCTTTGGTTACGACTGAGGAAACACAGAACTGCTTCACTTCAGATATTCTACATGATTTCAGCTTAGGATCCATGGTTCCTGCTGAAGGGTCACAGAACTGCTTTCATCTCTTCACAGTGGGAGCCTGCCAAAAGCAGGGTGCTGCTGGACTGGGATCGTTGGCCCTATAAGCCCCGAAGTCACAAATACTCTAATCCCTGGCAGGCCATGGGTGAGACTGTGTCTCTTGTATCATCTTGTGTTCTTGTTGGGAATGTACGATATGTTTTTGCCTGTGGTGTGGTGAACCAATAAAGTCTTACCAATGTGTGGTTCCTCCACCTTTGTTGTCTGAGTCGTTTTCTGCCCATGGAAAAGGAGTGTGAGCATTCAGTGGGATGAGCCCTGGTCCATGCAGGACATCCAAACCAGCGGACGAGAGCACTCACTGACCCACGCACTACTTTCACAGAGCGGTGGTCATACTTGGCTGTCTTTAGAGGTGTCACATGTGACCATAACCTGCCTCTGATGATAAGGAGTTCACCCTGTCTCTGATGATAAGGAGTCTGCTGAAAACTCTTCTGGAAAGGACAGGAGGTATCAGTCTAAAATAGCCCCTGGTGGTCAGTGTGAAGAGCACAAGATTACTCATTTTGATTTTTTTTAATACAGGATGTAGTGTGTATATACAGATTCTACATATATATATATACAGTACAGACCAAAAGTTTGGACACACCTTCTCATTCAAAGAGTTCTCTTTATTTTCATGACTCTGAAAACTGTAGATTCACATTGAAGGCATCAAAACTATGAATTATCACATGTGGAATGAAATACTTAAAAAAAGTGTGAAACAACTGAAAATATGTCTTATATTCTAGATTCTTCACAGTAGCCACCTTTTGCTTTGATTACTGCTTTGCACACTCTTGGCATTCTCTTGATGAGCTTCAAGAGGTTGTCACCGGAAATGGTTTTCCAACAGTCTTGAAGGAGTTCCCAGAGATGCTTAGCACTTGTTGGCCCTTTTGCCTTCACTCTGCGGTCCAGCTCAGCCAAAACCATCTCGATTGGGTTCAGGTCTGGTGACTGTGGAGGGCAGGTCATCTGGCGTAGCCCCCCCATCACTCTCCTTCTTAGTCAAATAGCCCTTACACAGCCTGGAGGTGTGTTTGGGGTCATTGTCCTGTTGAAAAATAAATGATGGCCCAACTAAACGCAAACCGGATGGAATAGCATGCCGCTGCAAGATGCTGTGGTAGCCATGCTGGTTCTGAATGCCTTCAATTTTGAATAAATCCCCAACAGTGTCACCAGCAAAGCCCCCCCCACACCATCACACCTCCTCCTCCATGCTTCACGGTGGGAACCAGCCATGTAGAGTCCATCCGATCACTTTTTCTACAAAGACACGGTGGTTGCATCCAAAGAGCTCAAATTTGGACTCATCAGACCAAAGCACAGATTTCCACTGGTCTAATGTCCATTCCTTGTGTTCTTTAGCCCAAACAAGTCTCTTCTGCTTGTTGCCTGTCCTTAGCAGTGGTTTCCTAGTAGCTATTTTACCATGAAGGCTGCTGCACAAAGGCTCCTCTTAACAGTTGTTCTAGAGATGAGAAGGTGTGTCCAAACTTTTGGTCTGTACTGTGTGTATATAATATATATATATGTATGTATATATATATATATAGTACAGACCAAAAGTTTGGACACACCTTCTCATCTCTAGAACAACTGTTAAGAGGAGCCTTTGTGCAGCAGCCTTCATGGTAAAATAGCTACTAGGAAACCACTGCTAAGGACAGGCAACAAGCAGAAGAGACTTGTTTGGGCTAAAGAACACAAGGAATGGACATTAGACCAGGGGAAATCTGTGCTTTGGTCTGATGAGTCCAAATTTGAGATCTTTAGATCCAACCACCATATATATATCTTGCCCAAAATTTTTAAAACGTGCCTCATCATTGTCTCATTTGGACAAGCCTCTTTCTAACTGAAAAGAAAAACTCCTGAAAATCATTTCAACTCCACGTGATGACCTGTTAACACCAGGAGTAGTGTAAGAAAATGGTGCGCTTTTCCTGCAGTGGCCACTACAGGAGAGAGGTGGTATTACACGTCAACCATTCACATGAGTGGTTATACATAGGCCATGAGTCCTCCAGTGCTCAAGTCACTCTTTACATAAAAAAGTGCTCTTCATGGTGCTTAAGAAGGCATACAAGAGCAAAAATGCATCTTTGTCTCTACAGGCAATTTCTTTTATTTTCTTTTTGCACTTCTTACAGTTCAAGTAACTCTTGCATATCTAGGAGGAGGCATGAATAGGATTTGTATAGATTCATTTATTCGGCATTGTACGGTTGCAGTTCTAACCCCCAACTGGTTTCGCCTTTGTCTTTCATGTTAAGCCTCTGGGGGAAAAGAATGACTGTATAAAACACAAAACATGAATATCAGTTATAAATATCCAAGCAGCGCCTCCTATACAGCACACATAATAAACACCACCACCACCTGCTGAATAACTTACCGCCAAGTAGGTCACAGCTATACAATCATCCAGTATAAATGTATGTACCCTATTCTAGCCTCTCTACCACTATACTTAGGATCATAACATACTCTGGAATATAATTAAAAGATCAACAATAAGACCATATATCAACTTTTAGTCATTAAAGAGGACGTGTCACTTGATTAAAAAAATTGAGGTAAAAATCTTGTAAAAGTCGCTGAGTTCCCATAATTGTGCCACTTTTTTCCTTTTTTTGCTGCCTCAATCCCTTGCAGAGATATTCACATTTGGAGAATGTTATTGCAGTATGTGAAATCTCTGCTTGCAGTGCAACTGGGCGTTTCTTCAGTCTTCCCCGGGGGCGTGTTCTTTAACCCCTCCCACCACACGTGCTGCCAATCACAGCTCAGAAGCTGAGTAAGCCGTCTGGCAGTCTCAGATGCTGCTGCTCTCTGATTGGCAGCATCTTGGAGGGAGGGGTTAAAGCACACGCCCCCAGAGAAGACTCTGAAGATACGCCCAGTTGTTCTGTTTTCAGAGATTTCACATCGTGTGCTACAGAAGAAACAAATACGAATATCTCCGTAATGGAGCGACGCAACGGAAAACAGAAAAGAGCATCAGAATCAGGGAAGCTCTGACATTTCTATAAGGTGTTTTGCTCAATTTTTGAGCAAGTAACAGGTCACCTATAAGAGCTAATAGATTCATTTGATGTGTTGTTTTATGTCTTACTTTTATATATTTACTTGCTGTAGTACCCGGCCTCTGTCTCTCTCCCTTTCTGTCTGTCTGTCTATGTCTATCTCTGTATGTCTTTGTCTGTCTCTCTCTGACTGTTTCTAAAGGCCCCGTCACACGCTACGATATATCGGGCAATATGTCATCGGGGTCATGGATTCCGTGACGCACATCCGGCATCATTAGAGATATCGTAGCGTGTGACAGCTACGAACGAGCAGAAATACTCACCTTATCGTTGCTCGTTGACACGTCATTCATTTTCATAAAGTCATTCCTCCTTCTGTGCTCCGGTTGCTCGTCGTTCCTGAGGCAGCACACATCGCTCCGTGTGACACCCCGGGAACGACGAACACAGCTTACCTGCGTCCCGCCGGCAATGCGGAAGGAAGGAAGTGGGCGGGATGTTACGTCCCGCTCATCTCCGCCCCTCCGCTTCTATTGGGCGGCCGCTGTGTGACGTCGCTGTGACGCCGAACGTCCCTCCCCCTTCAAGAAGAGGTTGTTCGCTGCCCACAGCGAGGTCGTTAAGGAGGTAAGTGCGTGTGACGGGGGTTAACGACTTTGTGCAATACGGGCAACTAATTGCCCGTGACACACAAACGACGGGGGCGGGTACAATCGCTTATGCGATCACACGATATATCGTGGCGTGTAACGCCGCCTTAACTCTCTGTCTGTGTCTGTCTCTTACTGTCTGTCTGTTTGTCTCTGTCTGTCCCTGTCTGTCTCTGTGTCTCTCTCTGTCTCACTCTGTATTTCTGCATATCTGCATCTCTGTCTATATCTGTCTGTCTGTAGCTGTCTGTGTCTGTCTTTCTCTGTCTGTCTGGCTCTGCCTGTTTCTATCTGTGCCTGTTTCTCGGACTCTCTGTCTGTCTCTATATCCGTCTCTCCACCAATATCATATTACCTCACACATAAGCTTCTTATACTAATAATGTCCTTCATTGCCTATAGTAACCAATCACAGCTCCTATTAATGACCTGTAGTTCCCAGCTCCATTGACTTTAATGTAATCAGGTTTTTTGGCAAATAACTGTAAAGCGTGGGGTAGCATACATACATACACACACATACTGTATAAACACATACAAAAATATTATTTAGGCATGCGCACTGAAGATAGAGGTGCTAGTGAACTGAGTGAATACTCGAAGTCCCAATATGAAAGAAAAAATCACTGAACTCTCAAAAATTGCATTCAAAGGTGTATTTTTATTGTGCTGATTGCGACAGATATGTATATGTATGTATGGGCGGCACGGTGGCTCAGTGGGTAGCACTGCAGCCTTGTGGTGGCTCAGTGGTTAGCACTGCAGCCTCGTGGTGGCTCAGTGGTTAGCACTGCAGTCTTGTGGTGGCTCAGTGGTTAGCACTGCAGTCTTGTGGTGGCTCGGTGGTTAGCACTGCAGTTTTGTGGTGGCTTGATGGTTAGCACTGCAGTCTTGTGGTGGCTCGGTGGTTAACACTGCAGCCTTGCAGCGCTGAGATCATGGGTTCAATTCCCACCAAGGACACCATCTGCAAGGAGTTTGTATGTTCTCCCCGTGTTTGCGTGGGTTTCCTCCGGGTACTCCGGTTTCCTCCCACACTCCAAAGACATACAGATAGGGAACCTAGATTGTGAGCCCCAATGGGGACAGTGTTGCCAATATATGTAAAGCGCTATGGAATTAATAACGTTATATAAATGAATAAAATTATTATTATTATTATTATTATTGTGTGGTTGTGTGTGTGTGTGTGTGTGTGTATGATGTCTATATGTATGTATGTGTGGTTGTGTGTGTGATATGAATATGTATGTGTGTTTATTGTGTGTATGATGTGTATATGTATGTATGT